>NW_023270459.1:6243579-6290041 GCF_011800145.1 Mirounga leonina | reverse complement strand
GACGCCGCGGCCGATGTGGCCCCGCGCGCGCTGCGGGCCTGCACCGCCGCCTCACAAAGACGCCGCCGGAGCCACCGCCCGCACCCGGCCGGCAGCCGCCGCGGGAGCCCGAGCCGGAGCCCGAGCCGGAGCCGGAGCCGCTGCCGCAGCCTGGGGGACAGGAGGCGGCGCCCGCGGGCGGCCGGCCCCGGCATGGAGAAGCGGGCGGCCGCGGGGTCGGAGGGGGCGCCGGGCGCCCGGGCGCAGCTCGCCGTCGTCTGCCTGGGTGAGCGGGCCGCGCAGGCCGGGCGGGGCCGGGCCCCCATCTCGCCGCTCCGCGCCGCGCCCCGGGCGACCCTGGCCCGGCCCGCTCCCCCGGGCTCCAGCCGGAGCTTTCCGGAGCGGGCCCGGACGGCCCCCAGCGCCCGCCCCGGCCCCCCTCCCGCCTGCTGCGCTCTCGGGCCTGGGAGGCGACTCTGGCAGCCGAGCCCCGGCTCCCGCCCGGCTCGCAACAGCGCGTGGAGCCCGGGGCAGCGGGGCGCGGGGCGGCCGCGTGGTGCGGGCGGGCAGGCGGTGGCTTTCCGCCGGGCCTGGCGGGGTTGGGGCCTCCGGAGCTGCGGACAAAGGCGAGGCGGGCGGGTCTGCGGCCGGCTGTGCCCTGAAGAAGGAAGTGTTTCCTGCCGGGACCTGGGGTGGGGGCGGGTGCCAGCGGGAGCCGCGGTCGGGATGCCGGGCGGGAGGCAGCGGCGAGAGTGACTCCTGTCTTGCCTTTGTGTCTAAGACCCAGCGGGCAGGCCTGTTCAGCCCAGCGTGGTGTGTTTGGGGAGGGCCCTGGGACCTGTCCGGGCCTGGCACCTGGGTGGGAGGGACTCCCGCCCTATCCAGGAGTTTTTCTGTCCACCGCTCCACGGCCCTGTGTTGGGTGGGGGAGAGGGGAAGAAAGGAGTTAAATCCTCAATCCACATGGCTCCTTTATTTACCATGATGAAGGAGGGAGGCCATGATCCGAGCTTGGGGTCATTAGGGGACACCCTACCGTCACATTAGTGAAGATGCTGTAAGCCCCATAAGTTTGCTTGAAGCTACGGAAATGACACAGTGAAAAAGAAACCTGTCCATTTTAAGCTTTGCCCTCTTCTTGGAGGCCAGAATCAGGGAGCTCTGAGTCTTGTGGAAGGCCCCTTGGTTCAGGTGTGGTAAAGTCTAGTAAGGGCTGGGATCCCCCGCAGAAGTGCCCACTGCCCAGTCTGTTAGTGGTCATGTGCTCTGGACTCTGAGCTGTTGGGCGCTGGGCTTCCCAGGTGAGCAGGGCAGGAGGACAGGCCCTTCGGCTTACCCAAGGCCCTCTCTGCCCAGATGTGGCCCAGGCTCTGGCTAGCAGAGCCTGGGGTTTTCAGAGGGGGCATCTGCCCCTGCATCCTCACCAGGTGGGGGCTGACCTGGCAGAGATGCTCCCTGCCTCCCTTGGCATCTTTGATGTTGGGGAAAGGAGGCACCCTGAACCCTGGGAAGTTGAGTTTGCCCATATCCTCCTCCTGGTCCTGTAAACCCCTGAAGAAAAGCAGTAAATGAAAGCAAAGGACAAACCCCATGGAGGTAGATACTTGAGGGGATGGGTGGCAGGAGAGTTCTTTGCCCCTCTTCTCAAGGTCAGCATGGCATAGTGAGGTGGACCTTGAATCCTGCTAACTGTGCATCCCTATAAAATGGGGTAATCGGAACTGCTTCCTCCCTCCCTGGCTTGCCGGTAGCCCAGGTGGCTGGCAAAGCCCCTCAGAGGGATTCCTCCAAGTGGTCGGGGCCCCTTGAAGGCAGAGCCCTTATCCAGGCTGAACCAGGGTGGCCCCCACACGAGCTTCCGAGCTGGAGAGGGGAGACAGAAACACATCCCTTCCCATGTGAGTTAGAATCCACAGGCATGGGGAGCAACAGAAGTGGTCTGTTGCAACCAGGCTTGTGCGCTGGCTCTCTTTGGGAGAAGCTGGGGGGTCCTGAGACCCTCGAGGGGTCTCCCCTCTGCTCATCCCAGCAGGACCAGGTGGGAGTGGAAGTCTCTGGCAGCACGCTGGGCCTGGCCCTGTGAGATGAAAGAAGCGGCCCGGAGTTTGGCTGTGTTGTCCTGCGCCCATCTAGGGCTGCTGTTGGCCCAGGGCAGGTGTTGGCCCCAAGAGCCACTGCCTCCCGCTGACTCCTCCTTGTGTCTCCCACAGTAAACATCGTTCTCACCGGGCGGCTCAGCAGTGCAGTTCCTGCTTTAGGTGAGTGAGATGCTTCTCCTTCCTCCCTTCTTCCCTGCCCTTCTGGTCCTAGTGACCTTTGAGGACAGGCCTTCAGGGCCCGTCCACCTCTGTGGTCAGCTGGCCTCATCCAACTTTAGCCCTTGTGAATTTTTCCTGCATCACCAAGGAGTCGTTTGTCCTTGGGCAAGCTTACACCTCCCTGAGTCTCAGTTTCCTCTTCTGTAAAATGGGCGCAGTAACAGGACCTACCTCAAAGCCTGGTTATTAGGGTCAAATGAGCAAATGAGACAAGGTGCTCAGCGTGGCCATGACACATGGTGGCTTTTAATGCCACTAGCAGACTGTCATGAGTCCAGCATAATTGACAGGTTGTGCTTCCTGTAGGCTGTGGGGTTCCCCGAGGCCACGAGGCACGGTGAGATGCCTGCCTGTTTTAAAGTTATACCTGGGGTTCAGCTTATGAAGGTATGACCGAGTGATGACACAGAGAGGCCAATGCCATTGACAGGAGAATTTGTTAGTCATGTGTCTTGAGATGAAGGGACAGGCCACACCCCACAGGGCCACAGGGGGAATGCCAGGTTTGGTTAGGCAGATTCAGGAGTGGGAGGAAGGCCCAGGCTCGGCCTTTGTTGGAGTTTCCATGGGAAAGGCTAGGCAGGGCTGGGGAAACAGCTCAGGCTTGGCTAGTTTCAAGAATTCTGGCTGGCTTGAGGCTACAGGGGTGGTCTCTAGTTGCCTGGTACCTGGCCCTGGGATGATCTAGGGCAGGGGAAACACTGGCTTGGTATGCGAATTAGAAAAGAAGGTGGCTCAGCCTGGGTTCAGCTGGTCTGTCTAAGCAAGACCAGTCCCAGGCAAGCTGGTGCGACGGAGAGAGATTCCCACGTTGGCTGATGTTTTGGCCCTGAGATTAGTGGTGGCCTATGGGATCTAAGAAACACGGTTAAACTCCACCCCTTTCCCCTGCCTGTCACAGTGGGTCCAACCATCCACAGGCCATCTTTGTGTTCGGGCCCCATGCCAGGCACCTCGAAGGCTGTCAGGAGCGGGAGGGGCGACTGAGGCCATCAAGGGCATTTGCTCTTTGCTGAGGGGACTGCCACGGGGAAGCCCCAGGCCTCATGGCCCTTGGGGCCACCGGGAGACATCTGAGAAGGGCCTTAGGGAGCTGGGGACAATGTGCGGTCTCTGGAGTGGGGGGCCTGTGACACTCGCTGTGCTGCCTTGTGGGTTGGAGGCACCTGGGGTTTCTAATTCTGCTCAGGACCTTGTAGCCGAAAGCCACTGAGGCTGGCTCAGGGAGAGGGATCTCTGCGGGCCACGGTCACTGGGATGGGGAGACCCAGGGCCCACCGAAGCTGCTTTCGCAGGCCCATCTCTCAGATGCGGCTCCTCGGGCTCCCTCCTGATTTCCCCTGCAGGTGGACTCCTGTTCCCTGCAGTCTGGCCTCCTCTGCTGATGCAGCTGGCCCGGGGCCCTGACTTACTCACCTGTGGTGTCCTGGCCCACGCAGCGAACTGCCCAGTCTCCCCATCCCAATTTCCCGGGGGACACTGACTGTCCCCGCTGGGGTCAGGGGTCTGTGGCCATGGTAGAGAGTGGGAGGGAGGGGACCCGGGGAGGGGGGTCAGGTCTTACAGATGTGAGACCCAGGTGAGCCCTCCTGCTGGTGTGGGGGGTGGCCATGTGGCCTCAGCATGTTGGCCACATGCTTGTGCCCTGGGTTTAGAAAGTGATGTTCCAGGGACAAGGTTCGCTCATAGAGTCAGGGAGAGAAAGAGCCATGCAGGTCTGCACGTTTGGTAGGTCTTAGCCGGCATCTGCATTGTTCTTTGGGGGCCACCATTCACATCATGGTGCCTATGCGTGGCGTCCCCGAGGCTTGAGCTGCGTGCTCGACCCGTGTGGCCACAGGCAGTGGCCGGGGGCCCTAGCTCTCCTGGAGTCTAGCTCTATCCCTCTAGCATTGCTCAGAGGAGCGGACACCAGCTTCAGGCTGCCTGAGGTGACGGCTCAGACCGGGGCCTGGCTGGACTGCCTGGGGAGACCTCACAGGTGTCTGCCTCCCAGCCCCCGGTCCTGCCCCAGGTTGGCACGCACAGACTGGGTCCGCTGACCCACCTCCCGCACCCCGGACTCGGGGCTCGGCCATGTGGCTGCTGGGGACGCCAGCGCTGTGAGCCTGGACAGAGTCTCCAGGCTGCTTTCCACTCACCAGGTAGTCTCCCCCGCACGCTGGGTTCGGGGGCCCCCAGCTCCCTGTCGTGTAGTGACAGCACGCAGGTTGTCTAGAGTATTGATTGCCTCTGGAAACCGGATCTGCAAACTGTGCTCCATCAGGCCTTGCTCATGCTTCCTCAGGACTATGTCGTGACTCTTTAGACCAGGAAAGAAGGGAGTTTGCTGGTGCTCGGTCATCCCTTGCCCCCTTAAGCAGGCCACCTTGGCCCAAGGGCTAAGTAGTCTTCCGCCGGCGTGAACAGAGGTCACCTGCAGTTAAAGCCCCCAAACACCCCCAAACGCTATCCTGCAAACACAATCCTCCCATCACCCTCCACTGCCCACTCATCATCACACACCCCGTCAGATCCTCACCTCCACGGGGCGCCTCCCATGCCCCCCATCACGTGAATGTCTTCCTAGAGATTGCCACTTTCCTCGAATTTCCCAGCCACCCTCCGAGACAAGCAGCACCCACGGACTCCATTTTACTGATGGGCAAGTTGAGGCCTAGGGCGGAACGGCGTGCCTGGCAGTGTGAGCCCTGGGAGTGGACTCGTGAGGCCTTTCCCCAGCCTGTGCCTTGATCCTGGGGTGGGAGCGAGGCTGCCATCACAGAGACACCTGGGGCTGGTTGTCCGAGCTGGTGATCGCCTCCAGGCTCAAGGCCAAGCGAGTGTCCAGTCAGGAGGCCCTGACCCGAGCTCCCAGCGCCCCCGCACGGACTCTGCCCTCTCTCCTGCTCCACGTGCACTCTGTGTGGGCCAGGCTGACGGCTGCAGAAAACGTGATCTCTTGCTGCCCCCTATGTGGGAATTTCTGGGGCAGTCCTGGGGGCTGCTCAGTGGGGAGGCTCTTTGGGGGGACATGTTGTCAGGGGCTTTGCTGAGAGGTAGAGCTGGGCTGGCAGCTGCTAGTCCCTTGCTCCTGACTCGGCTGCTGGTCCGAGAGACCTGGAAAGTAGGGCCAGACCTAGGTCTAGAAGCATATTCTGGCTGGGGCAGGTGATGCCGGTAGGATTCACGGGTGAGGAACCTGGCCTTTCTGAGTGTTTTGTCCCTGAGGAAGGCTGGCCTCCTGGGCAGGGTAGGTGTGACCAGGCCCTGCTTTGCCCCCGGCCCTGTTCTAGGGGGTGAGGGGACAGGGCAACAAAGGGTGCTTCCTGCCCTGGCTGACGGAGTCTCCTGACTTCGGGTTTACTGTGTGGATTTGACGTAGAGGGGGAAGATGCACCCCAGCCGTGCCAGGTTCTCCCTGCCTGTGAACCTCTTGCCCAGCACCGTCCAGGAGGAGAAGCCTCTTCTGGCTTTCATAACCTCACACCTCCCAGGTCCCCGGAGCAGCACCCAGGGTCTCTGTGAGGCTCACAAAGCCAGTGGCCTCATCTATCAGAGGGAAGGGGCCCTGGTCCTTCCCCTCCTGCGTGCTCTTATTGATCCTGTTTGATGGGTCAGAAATCTGCGGGTCGGGGAGGCTGGCCCTCCAGGCCACCGGGGAGTGCCAAGCAAGCCTGGTGCCTTGCTGACCAGGAGCTACCGGGGCTCTGATGGCAACCCGCGGGTGGCCAGCCTTGTTTCAGGGTCAAGTGTGGGTGTTTCTCTTTAGTCCTTTGATGCTTTCGTGAGCTGTTGGCAGGGGTTTCCACTTCCCTGTTAGTCACAGTATTGGATCACCTGGACCTCCCTGGTCACGGTCCTGAGAGCATGGGAGGCAGCTGGAGTCTTGTTGAAGGCCAGCAGAGAGGCCCTGGCTTGCAGGGCAACAGTGGAAGGGGCCAGGCAGTACGAGAGTGGGGAGGTGGTGTCACTGGCCTCAGTTTCTCCATCTGTGTAATGGACCCTGCCTTTGCCACAGGCTTTTGTGAGGATCAGACGAGGTGGTGTGGTGAAGGGCTGCAGGGGCTGGAAGGGGTAGGTGTGGTCAAGTGCAGAGGCCTTGCCTGGTCCCGGGAAGGCCAGGACACACCAGTGCAGGCTCTGGAGTCTCCAGGCTGGGCCGGCTCAGCTGGAAGCAGAGGCACGAGTAATGAAGTGGGTAAAGCAAGGCCCGCAGGGCTGGGCTTTATGGCATTCCTCGATCGCACTGGCTGGGATGATAGCCTGCACTGGTCCCTGAGGCAGCAGATGGTCAACATTTCATAAATGCTTTGGTTCAAGGCCGGCAGTGAGAGGCTGATCCCACCAGGGGACTAAGGCTGACCCTGACTCTGTCACTTACTGCTCTGTGGCCATGGGCAGGTCCCTTGCCCTCTCTGAGCCTGTTTCCTTGTCTGGTTATGACATCTACCTCCGGTGGCTTCCCACTGATGCTCAGGATGAAACCCCAGTGCCACACAAGGTGTGATCAGACCCAGCCTGTGTTCCGGCCCCATCTGGACATTGGCCTCCCTGCAGGCCTGTTTTATGATCTTCACTGCCCTCCCCCCCAAGAGATGAGCATGTCTGCTCTCCCTGAGCCTCCACGGAGTGGGGCTTTTGACTGTCTTCCTCAGCATGCCTAGTCCTTGTGCCTGCCACTTAGTAGGTACCCAGTAACTCTGTGCTGGGTGAGCAAAGCCCCTCCCCTCCCGGGGCCAAGGCCTGTATTTGTCCCAGGGAGGGCAGGCAGGGAACCGCAGTGGATTGCCCATGCAGGCCCAACAGGCCTAGGGGTGCAGAATTCTCCCCTGAGCTGAGGCCAAGAGGCTGCACCTTGGAGGTGCCAAGGGGGCTGTTGGTGGGCTCATTACCAGCCCTGCGGGGAATGGGGGATAGGACCTACGCTTCGGTGCACAGGGTATGGCTGGGGGCCAAGGCTGCCCTGAGACCTTGTGGGTCCTTGCCCCCCCATAACCATGAAGTCTTGCGTTTGGCCTTGCCCTGGCCATGACCACCCTTGTCTGGCCTTGATCCCACCCTGGGAAAGGCCCATGCTCAAGCCACGGCGGGGGGGGGCTCGAGTGCACCCCCACCTCCCTTCCCACCCAGAGGGCAGCCGGCCCTTCTCAGCCTCTTGTCCCGACAGCCGCCTGCAGCGGGAGGCTGGAGCAGCACATGGAGCGGCGCGGCGTCATCTACAGCCCGGCCTGGCCCCTCAACTACCCGCCGGGCACCAACTGCAGCTGGTACATCCAGGGTGACCGCGGGGACATGATCACCATCAGGTAAGGGGACCCAGGGCGTCAGAAGGGAACTCCGTGGGCCTGCACATGCTGAGTAAGTGTGTGTGTGTGTGAGAGCGTGGGCGCGTGTGTAATGGTGCCTGTGTGTGAGTGCACGTATGAGCAGGTGCGGAGGGCAGGTGTGTGTGTGAGCACATGCATGCACATGAACACGTGTATGAGCAGGTGCAGAGGGCAGGGGTGTGAGAGTCTGCGTGTGCATGAGCACATGCATGGACAGGTGCAGAGGGCAGGGGTGTGTGTAAGTATGGGTGCATGTGAGTGGTGTGCACATGTGTGAGCATGTGAGTGTGCCCAGCTCCCTGGGTGTCTGTGGGCCCCTGTAGCAGGCCACCTCTCCTGCTGGACCTCTGCCATGTGAGCCTCTCTCATGGACCACGGGGGCCGTGGATGCCCTCAGCCCGGCCAGGGAGAGGAGCCGGGGGCACTGGGCTTTGAGGTGGCGGAAGTGTTTTCTCTGCCCTGCAGGGGGCTTGAGGCCAGGCTGGCGTGGAGCCCAGAGCAGGGGTTCCCCAGGGGCCTCGGGGCCAGTCTGGGCAGGAGATGGAGCTAGGCAGGAGCCCAGGCGCTCCAGCTGCAGGGACGTGCCGAGGTGCGAGATGTGGAACCGAGTCTGGAACCCTGGCCTGGGGTGGCCGTGGGGGATCGGGTCGGGGTGCCAAAGCCCAGAAGGCCCAGGTACTCCCTGGCTCCCTGGCTCCAAAGCAGAGGGGCATCCTGGTGTCTGTGCCTGCTTGCCGCACAGCCTGGGCTGGGGGGCTAGCACCGGGGTTTCTCTCCAGGTGACAAGCTGTCACCCAGCCGTGGCTAGGCCAGCCCTGTGTGCATCTACTCCCTCATTGGAGAGGCCTGTGTGTGCTGGGTCTATCCCAGCAGACCCAGCGAGGGAGGGATCTGGACCCTTCAAGGGAGCATGTCGGGGGAAGGAATTGCGCCTGATGGGGCTTCTGACGCCCCCTCCACTTTGGCTTCGGGGTGGGCACTGTGTGTGCCAACGGAGGGCAGAAAAGGACGAGGTGAGGCCTTCACAGAGCTGCAATGGGGCTGCACACAGCTTCATGGAGCTGCCCTCAGGCCCCTGGGTGGCAGCAGGGGTCCCATCCAGAGGCCCGGAGTGGAGGAGTGCAGAGGCCTGTGGGGCTGGCCAGCCTTGCCCTGAGCTCAGGTCTGCGGGCTCCCTGCCTGCCCGCCCACCCCTGCGGTCCTCGTTCCCCTCGGCCCCCGCAGCTTCCGCAACTTTGACGTGGAGGAGTCCCACCAGTGCTCCCTGGACTGGCTCATGCTGGGCCCAGCGGCCCCGCCCCGCCAGGAGGCCTTCCGGCTCTGCGGCTCCGCCATCCCACCTGCCTTCATCTCGGCCCGGGACCACGTCTGGATCTTCTTCCACTCCGACGCCTCCAGCTCCGGCCAGGCCCAGGGCTTCCGTCTGTCGTACATCCGAGGTGGTGCTGGCAGCAGGGTGGGGCAGGGCACCAGGGGCGCACGGGCTCCCGGGGCCCCGGCAGCACCCTCTCCTGGCCCACAACCTGCTGGGTCTCCCCCAGCAGCCCCGTCCGTCGGGGGGACTGGGCCTCAGGGTGCCTTGAAGCCCCTCGAGCTCACTGAGCCCACTTCACACCCTTGGCTCAAGTCAGGGACGAGCCCACCCGGACATTTGAGGCGTCTCCACCCCTCGGGTTGGGAGGCTGGGCTGGGACAGGGGAGCCACCCTGCCTGCTGCTGGCCCCGGTCACCTGCCGGAGGGAGGCTCTGGGCTCCCCTGACCGTGTGTCCCCCCCCCGCCCCCCGCTCTCCACCCCACAGGGAAGCTGGGCCAGGTGTCCTGCCAGGCCGACGAGTTCCGCTGTGACAATGGCAAGTGCCTGCCGGGCCCATGGCAGTGCAACACGGTGGACGAGTGCGGCGACGGCTCGGACGAGGGCAACTGCTCGGCGCCCGCCTCCGAGCCTCCGGGCAGCCTGTGCCCCGGGGGCACCTTCCCCTGCAGCGGGGCGCGCTCCACGCGCTGCCTGCCGGCCGAGCGGCGCTGCGACGGCACGCAGGACTGCGGGGACGGCTCGGACGAGGCCGGCTGCCCCGACCTGGCGTGCGGCCGGCGGCTGGGCAGCTTCTACGGCTCCTTCGCCTCCCCGGACCTGTTCGGCGCGGCGCGCGGGCCCTCGGACCTGCACTGCACGTGGCTGGTGGACACGCAGGACCCGCGGCGCGTGCTGCTGCAGCTGGAGCTGCGGCTGGGCTACGACGACTACGTGCAGGTGTACGAGGGCCTGGGCGAGCGCGGCGACCGCCTGCTGCAGACGCTGTCCTACCGCAGCAACCACCGGCCCGTGAGCCTCGAGGCCGCCCAGGGCCGCCTCACCGTGGCCTACCACGCCCGCGCCCGCAGCGCCGGCCACGGCTTCAACGCCACCTACCAGGTCAAGGGCTACTGCCTCCCGTGGGAACAGCCGTGCGGGAGCGGCGGCGAGGGCGCCGCGGGCGCCGCGGGCGAGCAGGGCTGCTTCTCCGAGCCCCAGCGCTGCGACGGCTGGTGGCACTGCGCCAGTGGCCGCGACGAGCAGGGCTGCCCCGCCTGCCCGCCGGACCAGTACCCCTGCGAGGGCGGCAGCGGCCTGTGCTACACGCCCGCCGACCGCTGCAACAACCAGAAGAGCTGCCCGGACGGCGCTGACGAGAAGAACTGCTTCTCCTGCCAGCCCGGCACCTTCCACTGCGGCACCAACCTGTGCATTTTCGAGACGTGGCGCTGTGACGGCCAGGAGGACTGCCAGGACGGCAGTGACGAGCACGGCTGCCTGGCGGCCGTGCCCCGCAAGGTCATCACGGCGGCACTCATCGGCAGCCTGGTGTGCGGCCTGCTGCTCGTCATCGCGCTGGGCTGCGCCTTCAAGCTCTACTCGCTGCGCACGCAGGAGTACAGGTGGGGGGCCGCGGGGGGCGGGGCGGGGGGCGGGGGGCTCGGGCTGTCCACGTGTGGACCTCTCCCCGGCATCCCGGGAGCTCGGGCTGGAGGGCCGGGGAGGGGGGTGGCACCCGTGGGAGGCGGGCAGGGTGCGGACCCCGGCCAGCCCCGCCATGCTGCCCTCCTGCACCCCCCCGACCCCACCCCCCGCCGCTGCCTTCAGGGCCTTCGAGACCCAGATGACACGCCTGGAGGCTGAGTTTGTGCGGCGGGAGGCACCCCCATCCTACGGGCAGCTCATCGCCCAGGGCCTCATTCCGCCCGTGGAGGACTTCCCCGTCTACAGTGCATCCCAGGTGCGTGCCGGGGGTGGGTGGGGTGGGTAAGACCCCGGGGACCCAGGCTCCCACTTGGACCTCAGAGGACGGCCAGATGGGGAGACCAAGGGGCCAGGTCAGACAGTGCATGGCCCTTGCAAGGGTCGAGGGAGGCGGGGGGCGGTGGTGAGGCCACGGCCAGGTTGGGGGGAACAAGTTGGTCTCTTGGGGTCGCGCTGACCTCTGCCCCCTCCGCCACCACCCCGCCCTCCAGGCCTCGGTGCTACAGAACCTTCGCACAGCCATGCGCCGACAGATGCGCCGGCACGCCTCCCGCCGAGGGCCTTCCCGCCGCCGCCTCGGCCGCCTCTGGAACCGGCTCTTTCACCGGCCGCGGGCGCCGCGGGGACAGATCCCACTGCTGACGGCCGCACGCACCTCACAGACGGTGCTAGGTGACGGGCTCCTCCAGCCTGCATCAGGGACTACCCCGGAGCCCCCTGCACCCCTCACGGACACAGGCAGCCCCGCGGCAGCTGGGGATGGGCCCCCCCCAGGCCATGCGCCAGAAGTGGGACCCGCTGTGCTGCCCCCCTCTGGCCTGCGGGACCTGGAGGGCAGGCTGGTGGACAAGGACAGAAAAGCCGGCAGGGACCCTCGGGTGGACAGCCCGGCCCCTGTGGACATGCCTCGGGAGCCCTGCTCGGCCCAGGACCCTCACCCCCCGGCTCCCACTGCCAGCAGCACCCTAGGCCCCCATCCAGGAGAGCCACTGGGTGTCTGCAGGAGTCCCCCACCGCCCTGCTCCCCAACGTTGGAGGCCAGTGACGATGAGGCCCTGCTGGTCTGCTGACCCGCCGGACATGCTGGTGACCGCCACAGCCCCGCTTTGTAACCAGGGAATACACAGTCATTTCTACCCTGCCTCCGCGTCCTTCTTTCTTAGAGAGAGGCTGCCCGGAAGCCCGGCTGCCAGCTTGCTGCCTCGGCACCCCTAGCCCTGGTGGGCATGGCGGGCGGGGGCTGTGGGGGCTGGAGCAAGGAGGCAGGTGGAGTCAGGAGCCCCGCGGCAGGCACCCTGGGGTCTCACTCTCCCTCCCCCTCCTCCGTTCTGGGAATCCATCTCCAGGGAGCAGGAGGACTAGGGCAGGGCTCTCTGGAGAGTTGTCTGTGGCTTCTCACTTCATTTGCCCTCTGGGGCACCAGAGCTGTGCCGGACTGAACAGAACCACGGGTGTGACGGACCTAGTCCATGGAGGGCCCTCTGTCAATGCTCAGCCCTCCTCCAGTCCTCCCACCCAGCCCAGAGGAGGGGCAAGGAGGCTTCTGCCCTCATCCTCATGCCTGTGGTGTCAGCGTGGGCCTGGCCAGGCAGGCTCCCTTTGCCCTTTGCCCTGTGGCTGAGGGGTTAATCTCCTGGGCATGAGGGCAGGGCTGGGAATGAGGGCACAGGTCTCTTGCAGGCCCTGAGGCCCCCCGGGAGATGCTGCTGGATGCTGTCTCGGGGGACAGTGGCCGAGCACCAACTGACAGTGGCCAAATCCGTCCCATCCTGTCTCAGGCTCTTAGTTTCCCCCTGTAAACCAGGGTGAGGCCACGGGCTCCCAAGTCCGGATACTCACTCCATGGAGATTTGTGGGAAAAAAAAAAGGCAGTTCCCGCAGAAACGCCTGGGCCCTCCTGGGTGGCTGAGCCTTGGGCTGGCATTGTGGGTCCCGGGGAGGTGTCTCCCGATCCCAGTGTCCCTTTGGGGCAAGGCTGGCTCTGGACCCCACGAGGGAGAGACGGAGCGCCCAGCTCAAGAGGCAGAGCCCCCAGACGCCAAAGGCCTCCTCCAGAGCCTGCGGGGGCACCTTCCGCAGCCAGCACCACGCGAGCCCTGCCGAGTGATGCCCACCAGGGACTCACCTGAGACAAGCACACCACCCACCAGCCCTGTTTTATTCATAGACCTTTCCAGGAAAAGCCAGTGCTGACGGGGAGCCCACATCTGCAGGGCTCGCTCGGCCGAGGCCTCCAAGAGTCAGATCTCTTTTTTCTCCAGGACAAAACAAAACAAAACAAAAACCCCCCAAAACTTATTTTGCAAAAACACCTCCTCAATAAACAACATGTAAACAGAAACAGCTGCTTCAGGCTCCACGAATATCTCACTGTGTTTTCAAGGGCTTGTCCGTGGCGGGCAGCGGGCAGGGGCCATTTTCCTCCTTCTCGGGGGCACCCTGGGGGTAGACCACGAAACACAGCTCCTGGCCCCAGCGTGTCATGGACTCTGAGGACAGACGGACAAACAGATAGACCCTGGGTCTGACCCTGTGGGGCAGGGGTCCTCAGGGAGCTGCTCCCTTCGGGTGGATCCTGGACACTGGGGCCACCTACTGGGGACACTTCTGGTGGCGGCCGGACCCTGTTGCCACCGCTGCTGTGGGGAGGCCCTGCTCCAGGCCGAGCCCCTAAGAGGGTTGCATTCCCAGGCCTGCTACCGTGGGGAGGCTGCCGGCTCACCTGTGAGTCTGTGCACACACTTTGGTTTGCTTCTCCAGAACACCCCCAGGAAGAAAACAGGCACCCCTGTGAGGATGATGATCACGCCGACCCCACACACCATGGGCTCCGAGATGAAGCTGAAGACCAGCAGGAATGCCCAGAAAACCAAGTACGCCACAGGGACCAGGAGGTTCACCTGCGGGAGAGCCAGCGGGAGTGCCAATGGCACCCCCACCCCGGGGTGTCCGAGGTGCTTCCCACCCGCTCCTGGGAGCTTGAGGCGTGAGGGCCCCCGCTCTGGCAGCCGCCCAACGTGCTGGAAGCCAGCTCAGGGGATGGCCGGGCTGCCAAAGGGTTGAGGATTTGTAAACGTTTCAGTGGCTCTGAGCTGCTCACAGCATTGATGTGTCACTGGATGTTTGCATTTGGTTGGAGGTCCCTCTCTCTCTCTTTTTTGGTGTTTCACTTTTTAAGGCACTGAGCACTTCTCCAGCTCCAGCATTTATATGCACACAGAATATTTGCATTTAGCTTGGGTTAAGCTCTTGCGTCCCTGTGCGCGCTCCTGGGATTCCGTGTGACCAGGAGCAAGCACCAGAGCCTCACTTTCCTGTTTGTAAACTGGGAGTATTCACACCTCGTGGGGCTGTTGTGAGGGCCGAATCCGTCAGTGCACATAGAGCCCCGAGCAGGGCCCAGCACGTGGCCAAAACCAGAATCCCGGTCGCTGTCATCACCTGGCCCCGGTGCCCAAATGACCGAAGGGGTGGCTCGATAGCGTGGGCCAGCCCATCCACTCCCAGGCCTCACCTTGATGGGCCTGTGGAGCGCCGGCCGCCTCCAGCGCAGCACGAGTAAGCCCAGGATGGTGACGCCGTAGCAGAGGTAGTTGATGAAGGACACGTAGTTGATGAGCGTGTATGTGTCTCCCACAAGCATGATGACCGCTGTGGCCCCGCACTGGGAGAGGACTGGGCTGAGGGTGGCCTCCCACCTGCCTCCATCGGCCCTGGGCCTGCCAGCTCAGGCCAGGAGGTCGATGAGCCCCGGCCCTTCCCGCTCCCTCTGTGGGCTGCCTCCTAGGGCCAGGACAAATCCCCACCATTCCCCACGTTGCTGGGTGGCCCCGGCTCCCCTCCCTGCCGGCCTTGGCCCCACAACTTACACAGACAAGGAGGGCAGGGATCGGGGTGCAGCGTCTGACATGGATCATGGCCAGCAGGCTGGGCAGGTGCCCCTCTCGGGCCCCAGAGAAGCACAGTCTGGGACAGAGATGGGTGGGGGCCATGAGCCCGGCCGCGGGCCTCCTACCGACCAGATCCTGGACCACAGCTCCAGACCTGATGTCCCTCTTGAGCTGTCATCTCTGACCCCTGCTCCGGGCCCCGGCAGCCCCATGGCGCAGTTCTTCCCTGTCTCGCCCCGCCTCCCTTTTGCTTTCTGGACCTCAGAGTTGGGGTCCGACTCCTGTTACTGGGGAGTTCATTGTCCCAGTTTCAGGTCGGACCCACCGGGCAGGATTTGACTTCCTCCCGCCCCTGGCACTGATCACACACACCTGCCTTGCCTCACCTTGACCAACCCCCTCCCCAGTCCAGTCACCTGGAGGAGGTGAACAGGTAGCCATTGATCCCTCCAAAAGTGGAAAGTGCCACGGAGACGGGCATGACCCAAGAAAAGTAGCCCAGCAGCTTCTCCCCGAAGGTCTGAGTGGGCACAGAAGAGAGGTGACACATGAGGCAGGGTGGGGTGGGCAGGAGCCAGGCACACGTGGGACCCCACTCACCACGGCCACCGCGTTAGAGGCCAGCAGCTCCTGGGGGGACATGGCAGTGAAGTAGGCGATGTTGGTGAAGGTGTACACAAAGGTCACCAGCGGGATGGAGATGACAATGGCACGAGGTAGGTTCCTGGGGGCAGCGGTGGATTGTGTCAGCATCAGCCCCAGGGGCTGGGGGCGGGGCCCAGGGGACCCAGCAAGGGAACAGTCTGAGTCTCTATCTCCCGGGTCTGGGTCCGTTGGGGGCCTTGGGACAGGGAAAGGGGCAGCACTGCTGTCCCCCTGCCACCCCCCAGGCCCACCCTGGGCTACATCAAACCCGGAGGAGCAGGTCTAATGTCGGCGCTAAAGAGAAAAGTGCATACAGCCAAACTCAGCCTTGAAAATCCTCGAAAATCCTTGAGAAGTGCCCCTGGGGCCCAATGCATTGACCTGGGGTGCCCGTGGGACGCCCTATCAGCCCCAGCCCCAGTTGCCAACTGTTCACTGCTGGGACCCCTGGCTGAGCTCCAGATGGAGCTATTGGCTTCATCTGTAGGGACCACGTTGTGCGCACACATATCCATCTTGGCCAAAGGCAAACAGCTGGATCCATTGACAGGGGGACAATGATGCTCAGTGTTTCTGAGGCCCAGCGAGGGGCCACGACCCGCCCACAGCCACGCAGTCCCGGGCCAGGTTGGGGTACAGGTGTCCCAGCAGCAGTACGGTCAGGTGGACGACCGGGCTGAGCCCCAGGATGCAGGGGGTCTGTGCAGGGAGGCTGCCTCTCCCACCGCTGCACCCCTCCCCTTCCCAGGGCCTGGCCGGGCATCCCACTCACTTTCGGGGGTCGACCAGCTCCTCAGTGACATAGTTGAGGAAGTTCCAGCCGCTGAAGGCAAAGGAGCCCTGGAGGAAGGCCAGGGCCAGGTGACCCACGGAGGGTGTCATCCAGAAGTCAAAGGCATTGCTGGGCCTCAGCTCCTCGAAGTGTCCTGGGGGTCCAGAGGTCAAGGGTCAAAGTTGTCACTGAAGCCCTGTGCACGGCCCCACCCTGGCCCTACCTTGGAAGATCTGGACGAAGCCCACGCCAATGATGAGGGACAGGGCCAGCAGCTTCCCGCCGGTGAAGACGTCCTGGATGCGCGTGGCCCAGCGCACACTGGAACTGTTCACCCATGTCAGGAGCACTGGGGAGGAAAGGAGAGAGGGCGGGTGGGCCACAGCCAAGTCCGGCCCAGGCTGCAGGAGGGTGGCATCCCCCCCAGCAGCCAGAGCGCAAGCAGCCCACCCCCTGAGGCTAAGCTCCCAGGGGGCCGGCAGCTGGAGGGGAAACCCCCCCTCCGACACACACAGTCCTCCTACCCGGGGAGCAGTGAGCTGGGTGTGGGTCCAGGGTGGGCACTCACTCAGGCAGGCCATGGAGAGTGCGCGGGAGGCAGCGGCTGGGGGGATGCAGTTGGGGAACACGGGCTGCAGCACGTAGTTCGAGAAGGTCATGGAGATGACAGCCAGGCTGGTTGGGTACATGATGAGGACCGCACTCCAGAGAAGCAGGAAGCTGGAATGAGGGAGGGCCCGACTGGCACAGGGGGGAATCCCGCACCCTGCCGATGCGCCAGAAGGCAGGGCCGGGGCTGTTGGGGGTCTCTGCTCTAATAACGGACTTTTGCAATAGAGACGGCATTCTGCACGGTTAAGCAGCCCCAGGCTGCCCTTGGGCAGGTGTTGAGAAGGACTGGGGAACCAACCACCTTTCTAACAGCCGTCTAGCTCTGGCCACAGGCTGTTTCCTGAGCTGGGACAGGCTGTCCCAGGACCTTCGGTTATGGCTCCAGCTGGAGTTCTCAGCAGAGCATGGCTGCAGGGAGCTGGCGCTGAGCTGTGACCCCTGAGGGACAGGACCTTGCGTGCGAGGAGCCCTGGCCAGGGTTAGGGAGCGATTTATGTCCTGTCTGCCTGAATATTGCCACTGAAGTGTGCCCCCATGGGGCTCTGCTCAAGGTTGTGAGGCCCAACCTCTTCCCAGGGGTTCTCCCTGCACCCGGGGAGCTCCTAGACTTTGAGGGTGGGGACAGCTGCATCCAGGGACACCAATGACCTCTGGACTACCATGCTTGGTAGATTCCTCTTGGTCCTCTCCTTTATTCCGAGGCCTAACCCTGGCTCCCTTCTGCCAACCCTAGAAGTTAGGCATGCCTGGGGTCAGGCCTTGGGCCCTCCCCTCCCTCGCACTTCCTTCTCGAGTATTCTCTTAACCATACAGCACGATTTTTCTGCTTTCTCAGGTCCCAGTCCCCTTTGAGGACGCTCTCCCCAGAGCAGAGCATCCATGGACACACCTGCACGGTCCCATCCACTGCTACCCTGTTAAAGACCCTGCACCACATCCCTCAGAACCAAATTTTGTATACTTTGGCCTAGACTTTTCCTCTGAGCTCCAGACATCCTCCCACCCAGACCAGACCAGACCATCTCCCCAGATATGCCACAGACCCCACCAGCATGGCAACCCTACCCCAAAACCCTCCCCGAAACTGCCATCCATGGAGTCTATCCAATGGGAAAGCGGCTGTCACCTCCTCTCCCTCATACTACACCGGATACCATGTCCTCTGGATGATTCTGGGATCTTCCTATACCTTTATTCAGGCCCTCGGCATGGCTCAACTGGATAATTGCAACAGCTCTGGTCCCCCATTGTGCCCCCAGGCAGCCCCAGCACCTCCAAACCCTGGCACCTACCATGGATGTGACCTGCCTCTGACCACACCAGATAGATCGGGCTTGCCCTCCAAGCCTTGGTGCAAACGTGGTTTTTCCTGGAAGCCTTCCCTAGGTGGTAGCACCCCATTCTCTTGGCCACTGGGCCATTGTCTCTCACGCACACCCTCAAAGCAAGGATCCTCTAGGTCTTCATTAAGTGCAGAGGGGCTCTCTCCCTTCTGCACTGTGGACAATTTGAGGACAGAGATGGATCTTTTTATCCCTGGTCCTCAACACACGGTAGGTGCTCAGGTAATGTTTATTGGTGAATAAAAGCATGCCAGGGGGCTATGTAAAGGGGCACTCTTGCAGGGCACTGGCAGGAATTTTATGCACCTCCCCCCACACACACATGTGGGTTTACTAATCAAGGCTGCCCTCACCTTGTTGTGAGCATCACCCAGGTGGGGAGTAGGCTTAAAGAAACATTTAGAAGGAAGCACAGAGAGGTCAAGGGGCCAGCCGGAGTGTCCTGCCCACCCTGGCCTTGGAAGGCTACCCAACACCTCCACCCTCTTTCCTCCATCCACCCCATGACCTCCCTGAGATGTGAGAAAAAGAAGGAATCGAAGTCCAGGACCCAAGTGACCCTCCATTCCAGATTGTCATCCCCTCCCCTACCGACCCCGCTGGTGCCCCACACTCACCCAGCCAGGCCCCCGAAGATCTCAGTGACGTAGGCGTAGTCCCCGCCAGACTTGGGGATGGCAACTCCCAGCTCCGCGTAGCAGAGGGAGCCCAGGGCAGTGACACCTCCACCCAGGACCCAGACGAAGAGGGCCAGACCCACAGAGCCGGAGTGCTCCAGGACCCCCTTGGGGGAGATGAAGATGCCCGAGCCGATGATGTTTCCTGGGGCGGGGTGGGGCGGGAGATGGGGAGGCATCAGGTCTTGGGCCCCCTTAGGCAGCCCAGCCTTCTCCTCAGGCTCCCAGAAGCTACAGCGAGGAAGAGAACCCAGGCTGCTCCCTGGAGGAGGCAGCGAGGGGAGATGGGCCTGCAGGCAGGTGGATGCCACTAGGGGCCTCAGATCCTGCAAATCCCACTCTGGGCTCATTATCTCCCCATTCCCCTGGCATGGGAAGTGACATCTTGTCCACCCAATTCAGGAGAGGAGTCCTGTTCTGAGTTCTTCAGTCCCCTGCTTGCTCCCACTGGGCGGGAGGGGGCTCAGCTGCTCAGGAACCTGCTTCCTGGGCTCCTCCCTGACCTAGAACCCAGACTGCAGACACAGACTCTGAAGGCACCTTGTTTCCTGGCACCATTGAAATATTTCAGGTCCTGGGCAAGGGCCGGTGGGGTGAGGGAGAGGAAGCGGTGCATTTTCAGGGCTGGGGGTAGGTCAGCAGGCATCACGGAAGGCATGGGATGGGCAATGGCAGGCTGGCAGAGACTTGGCCAGCCCCGGGTCTGGAGAAGACTGCCTCTGTCCTTGAGACAGCCCGGTGGATGCCAGGAGCACAGTGGGAAACCCCAGCTGGGGCTCAGGTCACCTCTCAAGTTCTGCCTATACAAGAGGTTTTTGTGAGGCTTCAGCGAGATACCATATAGGAAGCCCTCCGCTCATTCACAGCTGTATCCAGATGTACTTGGCATCTTTGCGTGATTCTGCATATGTCTGCAGCCGCACCTGCTCTCCCTCACCTCCATCCCCCAGCACATAGTAGGTGTTTAATACACATCTGTCGAGTAAACTAAATGGGTGCATGAATGGCCTGATGTCCAAAGCGGCACCGATGTCCTGACATGAAAGACTGATTTCCTCATCTGTGAAGTGGCAGCAGCCATCTCTAGTCCACTCTCCTGGAAAGGCACTGCAAGGAGGAGGAGGGTGGTCAGCCTCTGAGGCTCAGACGTGAAGGGAGTCTGCCATGGTCACCGAAGACCTGCCCTGTCCTTGGGCTGACTCGGAGACTCGCGGAGCGTGGCGTGTGTTAGGGGGTGCTCTGTTGACTCACGGTGTCTGGGAGTGCTCAATCTGAATGCTCAGAGGGCCAAGCTGTGGTCTGCAGAGTAGGTTCTCAGGGTGAGCAAGACTCTGAGTGCTCACTGAGCTGTGAGCTCCCTGGCAGTTAGGGCAAAAAGGGCAATGTTCTGGGTGACCTGGGCCTCACCATCTGAGCACACAAATTAGGTCGCATCATTGGTGGTTTGCACGAGGACCTGCCCACGAGGAAAAATCCCAGAATGCACAAGGCCCCATGAATAAAAAAGCGCTCAGTCCCTCGACAGGATGACCCTACCTGCCAGGTCCTGCGGGAGAGTGCACACCCATTGAGGCAGAGCCTGCCTGCTCCACCTGCCAGGCCCACAGGCGGGTCTGGCCAAGGACACAGCTGTGGCTGCCAATCTGCATGCATTCCTTGTCCACGGTGCTACCCCCCACCCCGCCCCCGGCCGACACAGATTTCCAGTCTGGACGGCCACGGTGCCCCACTTGGTTTTCCAGTCACATCCCAGGAGCCCTAAATACATCCAGATAAGGACGAAAGAATTCCTGTCCCCCAGCCCCCAGAGGTAAGCTGAGCCCTCAGCCTGCTTCCAGTGGGGAGAGGGGCCACCTCCCTTATCTACCCTGGGGGCCTGGGGCCTGGCTCAGCTTTCTAAAGGGTCTTTGAGTTCGCTCTATCCTGCAGCGTAGCCTCTGTTCTCAGGGCTTGGTGGAGTGGGATTTGCCAAAAGCCAGTGAGGTTGGAAGCCAGCGGGGGCTGGGTGGCCTTGGAAGGAACTGGGTGCATTCAGGCTGGGGGCATCCAGGGACCTGAGCAACCCAGCCCATGGCACCCCAGCACTCTATGCGGTTCAGCATGGCGGGGCCTCATGGGCATAGCCCTTGGGGAAGTCACCTAGCCTCTTGTCCTCCCAGGTTGGGGTCTGAAAGGGACGTGTCACTAGCCTGTGCCCAGAGGCTGGAGACTCTGATGCTGGCACTGGGGGATGGGCCAGGGGATCATGATTGTGTGGACACATGGCCTCAGCCTACGGCACAGGGCTTCTTTCTCCCCACGTGGCTGAAAGGGCCTCTCTTTCTGGACCTGGACGACCTCTAGCATCTGTCCCAGGTTTATGCCGGAAGGTGGAGGAAAACCCCACTGAGGTCCACTGGCTGCTCTGGGGACCATGTGGGCTGGGTGGGGCTCTGCAAGGAGCCAAAGGGGCCAGGGGCTAGGGTGAGTGGCAGAGGACGGGGAGGGGGGGACGCTGGGGACGGGGGTGGGGGCCTCCGGCGTCTGAATGATTACAGGAGGTCTGGAGGAGGGACCACGGAGCTGTAACGGGTACAGCGGCGGGGGGTGCCTGCCCAGCCCTCCTGGTAGTGGTGGGCTCAGGGCCCCCTTCTCAGCCCTCGTGTTCAGGTCCAGCAGAATCAGCCCTGCTGGATTCAGGACGCAGCAGTGGACAAGCCCAGCCCTTGGGGGGACCTGCTCTGGAGGAAGAGGGGGAGGGGCAGGAACTAGGGAACAGGGATGGGCTAGGAGATACTACTGAGCGCCCAGTCAGGTGTCTGACGACAGTGGGCTGGGGAAATGCAGGTTCCAAGGCCTCCGCAGTCCCATCCGCCCCGTGGCCGGGAGGCTCTGTGGTCCTTGCAGGTCCTTAGCGGCAGGGCCAGAGCTACCGTACAGGTGGGTGAGGAGGTGAGCCCCCCCACCAGGAGGCCCTCTTTCGGTCTCCTCCCGCCCCTCTGCCCTCCGCGCACTCTGGGTGGTTCTTTATCACATTAAGATGTTTGGGCTGATGGGGCTTACTTGGCTCCGCAGAGGGACAAAGAAAGGGCCATTGTTCTCCTGGTTGTTGCGGTGTGCGCTGACCTATTTCTGGGAGGCAGTGGCTGACCAGGGAGGTCCCAAGGGTGGACGGTGGAGGTCATGTTGGTGGAAGGAACCAGCTGCCCTTGGTGCGTGTGGGGGGGAAGTGCAGTCTGATTTTGGGGGGTGGTGGGCAGGGAGGTCCTGTCAGGCCAGGCTGCCGGCACCACCCGTCATCGCTAGAAACACTTTGGGGAGTCAGCTGTGTGACCTCAGGCCAGCGCTGCCCTTCTGGGCCTCAGTTTCCCCTTTTGCGAGGTAGGGCCACTGAGCTAGGGGGCAACAGAGGGCTGGTTCGACCCTGACTTCGGCAGAGGCCCTGCTGGGCAGGGCGGACACATTCTGCGCCTCTCTCTGCACAGGGCCTAAGGAAACACAGTCTGCTCATGGGCCCCTGGCCCCCACGGTGGCAGGTCTCTCCTCAGCTCACCAGATTCCCAGAAGCTGCATCACCTCCAGGAAGCCCTCCCTGACCTCCCACCTTGGCCCACTCCCATGGTACCTAGAGGATGGCGAGGAAGGGATTCTTTATTTGCCACCCTGCATGGGTCCTGCAGTCAGAGGGCCGGGTCTGGGCCCTGGCCTGCTGTGATGAGGAACCTGAGGTCCCCAAAGGACAGAGAACCCACAGGGCCTAAGTCATCTAAGTCTTGCCTATCCGTGCCTCTTTTAGCTAGCAGGCCCACAATGGGGACTCTTCCTGTCACACTGGCCTGCTGGCCTGAGAGAGAACAGCTCTGGGACTCCCGGCTCTGATCAGGGGCTGGCCATCGGCCAGGCCTCCTTCCTCTGCTCTGGGCAACGAGTCCCAGCACCTCCCCATTAGGATATGACCCATGAGGCCTCTGGAAAAGAGCTCCAAATTCCCATCAGTCGGTCCCTGAGGCCACAGACAGCAGTGCTAGTTGAGAATCCCTAGATCTGGGTTCGAATCCCAGATGCCTCATGGTGGGGGCAGGGGCGGGGTGCTGTGGACCACATACTTCGCTATCTGTGAAGTGGGGGATGAGGCAGTGACGCGGGTGTGCTCCTACCCTGCCTGGTACATCAGAGGCCCCAGGAAGTGCTTACGAATCTCACTATTGTCATCTACCTTGGAGATACCCCAGGCCACCCAATGTGGCCTTGGGAGACCTGACCCCCAAGGGACCTCAATATGCTGGGGTCAGTGGCCAGAGCTCTGCTTTGGGGGCCCTGCTGTCCCCCGGGTGAAGCCCATGCCTCCAAACACACGAGTGTCCTTAATGAGCATGTGTCGGGCACCCCTCCGAGGAGACAGAAGTGCCCTTTGAGGTTGTTGGCAGAACTCCAGGGAGGTGAGTGGGGATGCCTCCGGGACATGTGTGGAATTGCCCATTGGCCCGCGGGCACCTCCGGCCTAACCCACGTTCCCTTCAAGAGAGGGATGAGCACAAGTGTGGAGCTCTCTCTGCCTGGCTCAGCCCAGCCCGGCCCACCTAGTAAACTTCGCCTGTGCCCAGCCTCCGGGCTGAGTCAAGGTCATCGATGAGCTCCACTCCGCTGGATCTAACCGTCCACCCCTAGACTGCATCTTGCCTGCCTCATCAATGGCATTTGGCAGGTTAAGCCCTTCCTCCACACTCAGCCTCCTGGCCCTCCTCCCACCTTGCTGGCTTCTCCTTCTGGATGCCTCTGCTGGTCTTTCTCTTTCCTGACTTCCAGATGTTGAGTGCCCATGGTGCAGTCCTGGGGCCTCTGCCCCTTTCCTTCTACACTTCCTCCCTTGGAGACCTCATCCAGTCCTCCAGCTTCTGTTGGCAACCCCCAAATTTATATGCCTAGCATGGACCTTTTCCCTAAGCTAAACCTGGATATCCAACTAATTACTCAACAAATACGCATCTCAAATTTCACATGTTCAAAATGAGATCCCTGACTTTCATCCCCTTGCCCCCCAGACCTACTCCTCTCAGTCTTTCTGGATCAATAAACAGCAAACCGGGCTCCCAGAGGCTCAGGCCCAAACCTGGGGTCACCCTGACTCTTCTCTTTCTCCCACACCTCACACCCAGTTCATCACAAATCCTTTGGCTCCATCTTCCAAACACATCCAGAACTGAACCTCCCCTCAGCACCACCCTGCTCTGAGCCATCATTGTCTCTTAATGCAAGTGACTCAAGTACCCTCTTGACCAGGCTTCCTGCTTCTACCCTTGCTGCCCACAGCTTCTTCTCCATAGTGAGCCCCATCCCATGCCATCCCATATCCTATCCCATACCATCATCCTGTCCCTCATCGCGTCCATCTAATCTTGCCTCATGCCATCCTGTCTGTTCCTGTCCTATCCCAACCCTCTTTTGCTCAAAGCCCTCTCCCATCTTGCAAAGAGAAAAAGACAAATTTCTCACTGCAGTCGGCAAGGCCCACACAAACTGGGCCCCATCCCACTCCTGACTCATCTCCTACCTACCATCCTCCCCACCCCCATCTTAATTTTTTCACCTTAGCACTTGTCATTATCCATTGGCTAAACATTTAGCTATTTATCATTTGCTCTTTGACTCCCATGCTGGGACATCAGGTCCAAGAGGACAGGGCTTCTGTCTGTCCTCTTCCCTGTTGTGTCTCAAGCACCCAGAACAGTGCCTGGTATGGTTCCGCACCTAACTGTTGAATCGATGAATGAGTGTGTCCAGTGCTGGCGGGCCCCCACCCTTGTAGCCAGAGCGGCCTCGGCCCCCATCACCAAGGACATCTGCCTCTGGGCTGGCTGCAGCCTCAGTCTGTTTCCCCGTCTGTAGATCAGGGCTGTGAGACACAGACAAGGTGTTTCTGGTTTTATGTCTCCCCAGGGTCCCTATGAGGAGGGGTTGAGCTTGTGGGCAGAGCCATCCTCTGAGCAGCCCAGCTACCTCTGGCTCTGGAGACAACAGAGAGGGGCCTGCCCATCCTTGGATGAGCAGGGATTGGCTCCTAAGGAGATGGGGTTCACGAAGCAGACCTCTGAGTCCCTGAACATACTTGAGCCTGACACACGAACACCAGCATAGGTGGGGTACCCGAGTCGAGGGGAGAGAGTGGAGGACAGGACAGCCTGGTCAGCAGATCCAGGGTGATTCCCACTCTGCTGGACCTGGGCACACCCATTCCTTGGGTGTGGATTGGGAGAGGGAGCTAGAGGGAGGCCCTGAGTCAGGACGAGAGATTCTGTACATACAGCCCTGGGTGGGGGTGGGGAGTCAGGGGAGATTCCTTTGTCCCTTTGTTTGTTCATCCATCCATGGTCGAGTGGGGAGCTTGGTCAATCCCAACCTTCCCGCACTGAGGGCTCTGAATCTGGCCCCAAGTTTGCCCAGCACCAGAACAGTATGAGGAAGGGCACTGAATTGCAAGATTGGGTCCAAATCTAGTTCCACATCCCAAGTCTACTGCTTGCAGAAGTGTCATTTAACTTCCAACCTCAGTTTTTTATGTCTGTAGAATGGGTATAAACACTCTCATCTTGCCAGATGGGCAGGAGAATCAAATGAGATAAAGGGAGAACATGATTTCATAATGTAATAAGAGGTGTTTTTCAGAAGAGGTATTAGATGCAGCGATGTCTTACAGAACTCCTGACCAGCTGGCTCCTTCCCCCCCAGGCCGGGCTGTTCTGCTCCAGGTGTGCCGGCTGGGGCCAGCAGGTGCTATCCTAAACACACTTCCGGTGGAGTCTTCCTCCAGCCCAAAGCCCTTCCATATCGTTCCATTCCGGAGAGCCCCACGCCTCGGCGTGGGACGAGGCAAAGGGTACAAGGAAAGAGAATTATAGGATCTTCTGGGAGGGGCTATTTGAAGTTTTGGAGATAGCAAGCACAGGAGCTCGTAAGAAACAAGAAAGATGGTGGAGTCAAATATAAAGTCCTCAAGGCTTTTAAAGTTAAAACATGACACTTTGGAGACATTTTTTTACTTTGGTTTCCCCAGGGCAGGAAGTTGGGGTAAGATATGGGAGCTGGCCTCTGCAGAACAGCGCCTGGGGAGGGGGCGGGGCCTCCAGGGCATCAAGTGGGAAGGACAGTGCGGACCCTGACTCAACCCACAGAGGCTTCCTCCCGAATCTCCTGTCCCCTCTGGGCCACATCCATTCTCCCCTTGTCTGTCTCCTGCCTGCTGGAATCCTTCAAAACTCCCTAAGCAGGGTCGTTGGACCACCACTGAGGGTCCCGTGCTGGGGTCAGGTCTTCTGGGTTCCCTTCCTGAGTCTGCCACTCTCGGCCAAGCCACCTCTTATCCCTGCTCAGCCCTCAAGATCTGGAGGCCAAGTGTGCGGTGGACCTGGAAGAACAGGAAAGGGCTGAAGAGTTGGGGTGCGGCAAGGACCGAGCTGGGATGCACGGGACTATTCTTACAGAGTCTGTCCTGCAGACCGCATGTGATGGTGGAGCTAGCCTCTTCCACGCCCAGCGCCACCACCGGGGCTCTCTTTCCAAGGAAAGAGGAGCCAGCAGCCTCCACCTGACCTGAAGAAGATGGGATATGGGAGGAGGCAAAGTAGGAATACAGCTCAATGATGGCTGCTTAGCCAAGGCAGCCCAGGAAGAACTGTGTCTCTCCCTGCACCTAGCAGTCTCTGTAGCTGGCTCCAGACATGGCCAGCCTCTTGACTTCATGGTCCATCCATCATGTGTGGGCTTCTCCTTCCTCGGGGGACAGATCCTGGAGAGGGTGTGGGCCAGGGCAAGACTCTAACCAGTATCCCGGCCAAATCCCTGGACCCAGCCCTTCCTCCCAGCAGATAGTGGAGCAGGGATGTCCTAGGCCAAGAAGGTCGCAGGAGCCGCTCCTGGAAGACTCCATTCCAGGGGCAAGTGGGTGAGACGGGGGAGCTACCTGCACAGGGTTTGTGTTCTGGGGCAACTTTCAGTGTGAGGGTGGGGATGGCCAAGAGCCAGATCCCAGCCTCAGTTCAGGAGCTCCCAGTGTGGGGGCAGAGGAGGAGGAGGTGAAGATTCCAATCTGCCCTCCTGAGCCTCCAACTTTCTCCATCACCAGGGGTCGGAGGATGGGTGGGCAGTGGGTGCACAAGGAGATCCTACTGGCTGGGGAGGGGAAGACCTGGCAAGCAATAGAATAAAGCAGTCCAGACCTCTGGCATTCATCTGCCCAGTCTGTGTCTCCTGGGACACAGGGGATGGAACAGACCACTCCCAGGAGGGTCTCTGAGCACTTGGTATGGACACAGGTCCACAGATGACCTAGTTCCTGAGGAGTCAGCATTCATGACTTGGGCCTTGTCCCCTGAGCCCTCTGCTGACCCAGAAGTCCCTATACGGGGGCAAGACACATGGACCCATTCTCAGGTGGGGAAGATGGCGCCAGAGGATGTGAATGCCTGTTGGGATCTCAGCCCAGGAAGCAGGTGGTTTTTCTGCAGGCTTGACATGCCCACCCCATGGCCGGCTTCCCCAGTCACTGACTGGTCCACCCTCTCCCCAGGGTCCTGCCACCAAACTCTGCAATAATTATATACTCTGAACCTCGTTCCCCCTCTGGGCTGGCTCTACCTGTCCAGTGTCCCCACAGGATCTCCTGCTTTGGAAGAATAAATCACCCACACTGCATGGCTCCTGGATCCTATACACATAGTAGAGACTGGAGCCACAGCCCAGAACTTGGAGCCTTAACCTGGGCCAGCCTATCCAGTCCCCATACTTACAGGGCTCCTGCACTCCAGGCAGGATGATAGGGACCTCCCTTTCACAGATGAGAAAACTGAGCGCAATTTGCCTTGCTGAAACCCGCAGCAAAGTAAAGGCAGCCAGGGGGAGTCCAGCGGTGGATGGGACGGGCACCTCCCTCAGGTGCAGAACTTCGGGCGCCTGGGGAGGTGGGAACAAGAAGCCCTACTGCCCCTGTGTGAGGGGAGACACCCGCAGGTGCTCTGGGCATCCCCTCACGTGTCCCACAGTCGCAGATGGTAGGAGCGCCCGCAGCGGGGTGCCCCTTGTTTCGGGCAGCAGTGCACCCCCAGCCTTTGGCCCTGCCACCCCAGCACCCGCCCGCCGCGGCCCCTCTCACCGATGATGATGGTGCAGGCGCTCACCAGCCCGATCTCCTTCTTGAGCGTCACCCGCTCCGAGGCGCCGGGGCCGGGGCCCGGGCCGGGGGAGGGCGACGGTGCAGGGCCGGGGTTCCCGCGCCCGCTCGGCTGCTGCGTGCGGCCGGCCATGTCGCTGTCCCGCCGCGTCCCCGCTCCCTGCGCTGCCCAGTCTGTCCGACCGGCCGCCGGTCCGTCGGCCCGTCCGTCTGTCGGTGCGCTCACACGCCTTCGCAGCCCGGACAGCGCCCACAGGCGGGCGCATGCGCTGGCGCGGGGCCCGGGCGCTGGGCCCCCGGGCTGCGGGGGCCAGGGAGGGGCGGAAGGAGGACCGGCTGGCAGACCCCCTCCCCCCCTTCCTTAAAGGGAACTGCCCCCACCCCCGCTGCCTGGGAAGGAAGGAGAGGACTTGGGGCAGACCTAGGAAGAACTTTCTAGCTGAACGAAGCAAGAGGCCCTCCCACTGCCTGAGTTTCATCTAGTCGCGGGGTGGGGGTGGGGGTGGGGGAGCAGAGCTCAAAGGCAAGACTGTCCCTGCCCGCAAGGAGACTGAGGAAGCCGGCAAGAATAATAGCTGTCTGTGTACTGGGACCCTCTGCGCGCTAGCGCTTCCATACTCCTTAAATCCTGGCACGGACCCCGAGTGTGGCCTGCGGACAGAAGGGCGGAGGTTGGCTCCGTTCTACAGGTGGAAGTTGAGCCCCAGAGATCCGTAAGGAGGATCACAGAGCTAGTGGCAGGGCCCAGACGCAAACCCTTTCTGAAGCCTCCTTGGTTTCCAGACGGTGATGGCGGGGTGGGAGATATCGCTCTAGGAGGGGTGCGTCCAGGAAGCCCCCGGAGGGGGTCAGGGGGCCCTAAGCACCCGCCATCAAAAGTCTGGCCGCTAACCCCTCATCCAGAGCCCTTAAGGGAGTCCTGGAAGAAGTTCTGCCCAACCCTCCCCCCACCCCACCCCCGCCCCGCCGGGCTGCGCTCTGGGCTGCGTCTGGCAGGTTCCATCTGCAGATGCCGGGTCACAGGTGAGAGTGGGGCTCGGCGGACTAGAACTCGGGTCTTTGGCGAAGGCCCCGCGCAGTCCATCCCGGCTCAAGGAGACGGGGCCACCTCAACAGGCCAGGAGACACGGAGAAGGGGGCTGCGGCTCCTGAGGTCGCGGAGGATGTCCGGCGTGCAGGGTCCCAAGGAAGCCGCCTCCTCCCGGAAGCCGTCCGGACCGTGCAGCCCCGGGCCGCGGAGCAGACACAAGGGGGGCGGCGTCGGGGGCCACCGGGACGGCAGGCGGGGCGAGCCTGGCACGGTGCGGCCGGCGGCGGAACAGCCTTTGTCCTTTCCTGGCGGCCGCCGCGCCGCGCCGTCCCCTGCATGTGGATGAGGCCGCGCCGGGCGCCCCGTCCTCCCCCCCCGCCCCCGCCGGGCTCCGACGGCCTCCGGGCAGCCCCGGGGTGGGGCGGGGGCTGGGGTCCGGCGCTGGGCTGCGGGCGGAGCATCCAGGTGCGAGCCCCGAGGTGCGGGGAGTCTGGCGGCGGGGGAGGGACCTCGAAGTTGGGGGCGGGGATCTGGGGGTAGGGAGCAGGACGACCCCGGGTGGAGGGCTGGGGGGACGCAGCGCGGGAGGCCACCGGCGAAGCTTCAGCCTTCGCGCTCGCGTCGGAGTCCCGCATTCTTGGCGCCCTCTGCCTCCCGCCCCAGAGACGCGTTCAGCAGCAGGCTTTCTTAAAGGAGCCTCGCGCAGGGGGCGGGGGCGGGCGGGGGCTCGGCTCGGGACACTCCTGATGTCGCTGGGTGGGGTGGGGGGCTGGGGTGTCACTGCTGGCTTGCCTCCCCCACCACCAGTTGCCTTTGCAACGCTAGGGTCCGCTGGGAGCGGGTCCAGCCAGGGCTAGTGCGTCCAGCGGTTGGCGCGAGCCTCACGCACCGGCCAGGAGCCTGTGGGTTTTGAGCACGGCTCCCGAAATGGGGAATATGGGACTGAAGAGAAGGAGTGACTCTGGGGCACCGTTAGGATGGAATTTGCATGTTATTGTCCAGACCCACAGTTCAAGAGGACATTTTAGTGGAATTGAACTAGAATCTGCAAATCCCAATGGGAAGAAAAAGTTGGCAAGATTGGTTTACATCCCAAAGTCAATCAGTACAATTCCCCACATTAACAGAAAAAAGCAAGAAAACCATAACATCTTCTCAATAGATTCAGAAAGTAGTCATCCATGATTTAAACAAACAAAATATGCTCAGCAAATTAGAAACAGAAGAGAACTTCCTCAGTCTGATAAAGGTTTCTACCCAAACCCCAAGCCCTCCAAGAAACAAACCAACCCCCCAAACCTTACAGCTAACATCACGTTTAATGCTGAAATGTTGAATGCTTTTCCACTCAGGCGGGAAACGAGGAAGAATATTAGCACTCATCAACATTGTGCTGGAGGTCCAAGCCAGTGCAATAAGGCAAGAAAAAGGAGAAATTGGGCTCACCTTTTTGTCGCCAAAATTTAGAACTATGACCACACTAAATGCTTGTGAGGACGTGGAGCAACAGGAACACTTATTCATTGCTCGTTGGAGTGGAAAATTGTATAGCTACTTTGGAAGACAGTTTGGCAGTTTTTTACAAACCATATTCTTAGCATGCAATACAGCAGTCCTACTCCTTGATATTTACCCAAATGAGTTGAAAACGTATATCCACACAGAAACCTGTGCATGAGTGTTTATAATAGCTATATTCAAAAGTGCCAAAACTTGGAAGTAACCAAGATGCTCTTCAGTAGGTGAATGGATAAACTGTGGTACGTCCACACAGTAGAGTGATATTCAGTGCTAAAAAGAAATGAGCTATTACGCTATGATAAGACATAGTGAAAACATAAATGCATGTTATTAAGTGAAAGAAACTAATCTTAAAAGAAATAGAAAGGTCTGAAAATAGGAAAGGAAGACATAAAACTGTATTGTGGCTCAGTCGGTTGAAAGTCCAACTCTTGATTTCGGCTCAGGTCATGATATAAGGGTCATGAGATTGAGCACTGTGTTGGGCTCTGTACTCAGCTGGGAGTCTGCTTTAGATTCTCTCTCTCCCTCTACCTCCCCACTCTCTCTCTCTCCAAAATAAATAAATAAATCTTAAAAAAAAAAAAGACAAAACTGTCTCTTACATATGACACTATTGGGTAAAAAAATAAAAAAATACACAAGTAAATTTAAGGTTAGCTAATTTAGCAAAGTCACTGGATACTAGGTCAATATATAATAACTAATTGCACTTCTTTTTTTTTTTTAAAAAAGATTTTATTTATTTGAGAGAGGGAGAGACAGCATGAGAGAGAGTAAGCACTAGCAGGGGAGAGGCAGAGGGAGAGGGAGAAAGAGAATCCCAAGCAGACTCCATGCCGAGTGTGGAGCCCAATGCAGGGCACGATGTAGGGCTCACTCCCATGACTCATGAGATCACGACCTGAGGTGAAACCAAGAGTCAGATCCTCAACTGAGTGGGTTATCCAGGTGCCCCACTAATTGTATTTCTATGTACCAGCACCAATTAGAAAATAAAATTTCTAACAGCGTAAAAATCAAATACCTAAAAACAAATCTAGTGAATTATGTGTACAATTTCTATACAGAAAACTATAAAACATCACCGAGAGAAACTGTAAAACATATAAATTAATTGAGGAGTATACTCTGTTCATGGATTAGAATTTAAGGTGTTGGTTTTCTTCAAGTTGATCTATAGACTTGATCTAGAGACCCAAAGCACTCACATTACTCCCAAGGGGTTTTGTTGTTATTTGCTTGGATTTGGGGGAGGGGGGAGAGGTGGCGAAATTGGACAGGCTGATTCTAAAATATATATGAAGAAGAACAAAGTTGGAGGATGTACCGCTAACAACCACGCGGTAACCGTGCAAGGATAAACTAACCAACCAGTGGAACAATGCAGACACTGCTAAAATAAACCCATCCGTCTCCAGGCTCCTGGTGTACCACCACAAGCCGACATCCCAGAGCACAGACTTTTCAGTAAATGGTGCCGGATCAATTAGGTATCCATACTGAAAAAAAAAATACCCTTCATCTCTACGTTATACCACATCCTAACACCAAGTCCATGGCCGGGCGTATGAAGTGTGCGTGTGGAGGTAAAAACAACAGAGCAGCTGGAGGAAGACGTAGGGGAGAGAATAGATTCACTTTCTTAAACAGGACACAGAAAGCACTATTGGTAAAAAAAAAAAAAAAAAAAGATGAATTGGACTCCGTTAGAGTTAGAAACTTCTGTTAATCAAAAGGCATGATTAAGAGAGGGAAAAGTAAGCCACATGTGAGAGAAGTCATTTCAATATGTATATCTGATAAAGAGCTTGTATCTAAAAAATATGAAAGCCACTACAAATCGGTAGGAAGAGGACTTTAAGTAGGTGCTTCACAAAAAAAAAAAAAGATGTCCAAGGGGCTGGTAAACTCCTGAACAGGTGCTCAACCTTATTAGTCATCAGGGAAATGCCACTTAAAACCAGAATGAGATACGACCGCACATTCACCACCGTGGTTGGTGAGGGTGTGGAGAAACGTAGGACTTCTGTACTGTGCTGCAGGGGTGTGCTCGGCGCCCCCCGCCCATGCGGTACACCAGCCGGCTGTGTCTCCAAGTGCCCATGGCCCAGCATCTCCATTCTGTATCAGTTGCCTGTTGGTAGCACCTCAGATCCTCTAGCCTCACCTTGCTACTTTTTTTCCCACTTCAAGTACAACCTCCTGGCTCCTCGCATCATGCCCTGGGGCTTCTCTGCTACCTGAGGTGTGGGATAATGCAGGACCACCCGGGCACCCACAAGCTTGTAACCAAAGTGCAGGGGAGTGAACACACTTGGGCTTATTCTTTGGTGATGACAGATGGGAGCCAGTGGATAAATTCTTCCCCATCCTTGACCTGGATGGACTGTCACAAATCACATTCATTAGAAATTCTCTTGTGAGAGGGTCCCTCAGGCTCAGCAGTCAGATGCTTTTCGTGCCAAGTGGTGGACAGCTCTGAAACTCATTTCCGTATTGGCTCTCTTGCCTTCCTCACTCCCTTTCTGCTCCCTCTTGATTCCCTGCGATTGCATCCCTTAATTAAGAAGCACCACCTAAGCTTTATTATTATTATTATTATGTTATGTTAATCACCGTACATTACATCATTAGTTTTTGATGAAGTGTTCCATGATTCATTGTTTGTGCATAACACCCAGTGCTCCATGCAGAACATGCCCTCTTTAATACCCATCACCAGGCTAACCCATCCCCCCACCCTAGAAGCACCACCTAGGCTTTCGCCTGAGACTGTTTCTGGAGAGCCCAGGCTAAGAGGCACTCCCAGGGATATACCCAATGGAAATAATGTATAAATGCACTAAAAGACATCACAATATTATTTATAGCAGTGCTCTTCACAGCAGCCCCAGACTGGAAACCCGTATAACCATTACCCATAGAATGGATAAGTACATCAGAGTACGTTCAAATTCTGCAGGAGATGAACACAGGAAATGGGCACTGAGCAAATGGACAGACAAACAAATTGCTACCAGGTCGCAATGTCCATAAATCTCAAACACATAATGTTGAGCAAAAGAAGCTGAATGTGATATTATATTCTGGGGTGATGCCAGTTACATGAAGTTCTAAAACAGGCAAAATCAATGTGTGCTGCTAAAAGTTAAGATAGAGGTCATCCTTGGAGGTAAGGACTGGGGGAGGGGCATGAAGGGGATTCTGCGGTGTTGGTCATATTCGACGTCTTTTTCTGGATGCTGGTTATAAAAGAAGCTCAGTTAGTGAAAACTCATCAAGCGGAACATTTAGGATTTGTGCAATGATTTTTTTGTAGGTAGGTTCCACTCGTTTTAATAAGAATAGGACATTCATCATGTCCTAGGCAGGGTCCCTGGGTGGGAGAGGATCTTCTTGGTGTGTGTGTGTGGGGGGGGCTTCTCTGAGCTTGCTCCTTCCCCACCAGATCCTCATGGGCACTGAAGCCCTCTCAGGGCTCCCACACCTGTCCTGGCCTCAGTCCCTCTCTGCTTACGTGTTCCAGCCCGGTATCCTCTCAGGCAGTCTCAGCTTCTCCCTGACTGCCACCCTGGTCCTGATCCCAAACCACTCCCTGGCCCAGTCTCAAGCATCTCTTCAATGATGCTTCTTGGGGACCTCTCTCTGCCTCTCTCTCATGGGGTTCTTAGCCCCAGACATTGTTGCTGTTCCTTCTTGCCTTCTCTCTCCTCCCTCTGCCCCCTCCCTGGACAGCCCCTACTCATGTGCAGCCCTAACAATGGCAAGCCCAGGGCAGGAATACAAATTATATATACATACATATATATATATAAAAGATTTATTTATTTTAGAAAGAGAGAGAGGGAGAAACTCAAGCTCAGCGTGGAGTCTGCACAGGGCTCAATGCGGGGCTCGATCCCATGACTCATGAGAGCATGACCAAAGGTGAAACCAAGAGTCAGATGCTCAATGGACTGAGCCACCTAGGCACCCCTTCACATGGCTAAATATTTAGAAGTTATAAACGAAATTCTGCCATGTTCCAGCCCTCATTCACACCCCAGGCTAGTCCTGAAGGCCACTACCAACTGAGGGAGGGTAGGGGAGGACCTGGGGCAGTGCTCGAGCCTGCTGGGCTTGAACACATACCTGGGATGGCGGTTGGCCTGGTCGCCCTTTCCCCTCACCTCGGTTTTCCAACCTGGGATTTCCAGACCTTTCTAATTCCCTCTCAAACGTCACTAAGGGACAGAGAGTGGAGGAAGCACTGTTCTGGGGAATGTGGCCTGCCTGATCGCTCTTCTTGGTGAGAGCCAGCTTTATGAAAGCATCATCTCTTTTTCTGGTTTCCGAGAGTGGACGTTGTGCCTGGCCCCCTAAACACACACACAGACACACACACACACACTCACTGCTCTTAGCCCAGCGTCCTCCAGTCTGGGGGGCCCTTGTATTACACCTGTTCCTCTCCCACAATTCACCTTTGTTCAGTTAGTTCTCACTTTAAAATGTCCTGTGAGACTGAACTTAAAACAAAAATCTTCATATTTGATGCTGGTGACATTGTGGATATGGTGTGGGGGGCCTATCGCAGGGACCCCTTGCCCAGGACTAAGGAGTCAACTTGCACACTCAGGGCTTCTAGAATGACCAAAGGAAGGGTGTGTTGCCTCATAGGGTCCTCACCCACTCCCTCCTGTCTCCGCTCCCCGAGCTCAGGCTGCCCCCACCTTGGGCCTTTGTCACTCCGTACCATGCACCCCAGGCACCTGATACTCTCCGCCACCAACCCTTTCCTCGGGGCTGACAGCAGCTTCTTTGCCACCCCAGGATTGCTCCAGAGTGCAAATCTAGTCCCCCTCCCCCATGCTCAACTGTCCTGGCTCAGGGCAGCCATGGGGGTGCGGGCCAAGCCTTCACGCTGATATCTCAGCAGGGAGACCATTTAACTTACGGTCCACACTCGGACAGTGGTTCTATGAGTATACACCAGGATGACAGGTGTAAACCAGGGAGTCCGAGCAAGCTGGGATGTGGGGTGAGTCCCTTTAAAGCCACTGACCCCAGCTGTGCCTGCTCAGCTGTTGGCCCCCACTTGCCTGGCCCATGCTGTCCCCCCGGGCCTGCACCCCCCTCCCACCTGTATGTTCATTTGCCTCTTGTGAGTCAGCCCGGTTGTCACCTTCTTCAGGAAGCCGTCCTGGTCCCCAGCCTGGATGGCGGGCCTATTTTGTGCCCACGTGGCCACCTCGGCTTGCTGCTTCTCTCCCCCACTGGGCCAGATCCTCCTCGAAGGCAGAGGCCTGGCCTTACTCCCAGCACATAGTAGGTCTTCCATGACGATGCCCGGGCGTCTGACCTGGTCCTGCTCTGCCACTGACTTCTAAACCGAATGAGTCATTTAGTGTCTGTGAGGTTAAGGGAGTGGGGGTGGTGCATGAGCCTTCAGGACCCACAGCTGTCCTGGGCCAGGGGGTGGGGGATTTCTTGTCCAGACCCTGGGGTTCCTGGGCCCACTGGTCAGAATAGGGAAATGGGGGGGGACGGATGACCTTTGGGGAAGTCTGGGACTCTTGTGTCTTCCTGTGTCATCCGCATCCTCCCCTGAGGCCCCTACAAGCATGGTCCTGTGCAGCACCTCTCAATGGTGGTGGGGCTGTGGGAACAGGGACCGGTTGGAAACATGAAAAGTTGGGCGTTTGGGCCTCTGCTGTGGAACTGGGCTCCCCTCTCCCTCCTGGTCGTCCTAGTGCTGTGTCGCTGGCTAGCCGGGAGGCCAGGCACCACCCTTGCCCAGGCTTTCACTCAAGGACACCTGCCATTCCAAAAGGTGCCACCAGAGGGCAGCTTCCCTAGTCCTGGGATGACACCCCCCTTCCCCCCCACCACCCCGGGCCCCGCCTGCAAGGTGGCCTGCCTTTCTCTGACGGCAAACAATCAATCCAGGCCTTTGCTGGACCCTGTCCTAGGGGGTTGAGCAGGGCAGGACAGGCTTCCTGGGACCAGGACCCAGCTTCTCCTGGGACCACTGGAGTCGTCTGGGAGACAGGGAAGCCCTTCCCAAGGGCTGCCCAGGCTCCCCCCTGCTGCTGCCTGAGTGGGGAAGCTTGCCTCCTGGCCCAAGAGATGCAGGGGAGGCCCCCGGGGCTGTAGGTGCTGGCCTGGGTCAGGAGACTCATAGCGAAACCAGAGACATCTCGTAGTGAAATTCATTCCGTGCAACACACCTGCCCGGGGCAGGCCTGGGGAGGGACTGGAAGGCAAGAGAGCTGCCTGCGGTGGTGGTGGCGTGGGGAGGGCCCAGAGCCTTATCTGATGGGCCCCGGCCTTTCTCACAGCTCAGTGGAGCCGCCCTGACAGGCCGACCATGGCCCGGTGGGCAGGGGCTCCGCAGGCCCCGAGGGCCCAGCCTCCCCACCTGCCCAATAGGCAGGGAGGCTGTGAGCCTGGGAAAGGCGCGGGCGGTGGAGTGGGTGCCACTGGAGGGGAGCAGGTGCCCAGGCAGGCCCCTCCGAGGCTCCGGTGTCTCAAAACACCAAGAAATGTCAAAACCAGTTGCAAAAAACTGAGGCCATCTAGAGAGTAGTTTGAACACTCTACCACTTGAAACGGAAAAACGGGACCGCACATCACCAGATCCTGTTTGGGTTTGAGAACGCAACAGGTCCCGGGACGCTGCAGGACGCCATTCTGCGGGCGTGGACTTAGGCCTGCGGGTGGCTTGGGGACCGTGTGTGGAACATCACTGGGGGACCACACAGAAGGTCCGAGCATGACACCCTGGACGGGGCGGCCCTTTGGCTGCCCCCACCACCCCACCACTCACCCACACCTGGGTCCCCCTCCTGTGGGGGTACCCCCTGTGCTGACCGATGCTAGGGCTGGCTGGGAGGGCAGGGGGTCTGGCTGCCTTCGGTTGTGGGGTGAGCCACTCTGGAGAAACGGAGTCCCATTTCTCCAGGGATCCTGTCCGGATAGGGCCTGCAGGGTCCTGGGTGCCCCCAGAAGGGTCTGAGGAGGAGAAGCCTCAATGTCAGAAAGGTCGTCCTACCCTCGGCCCCTGGCTGCCCTCCTGGGACCACCTCTCTGGGCACAAGCACAAGCCACTCTGGGTGGGCTGGGCTGAGATCTCTACTAGAGGAGGTCTGAATCTCTCCTTCTGCCCCTGTCCTGACACGAGTCACCAGTGGGGCTGGGAGCCTCGGGTCCACCCGGCACCGTCACCAAGGGCCCTTACACCTGTTGGAACTCTTTCCCAAATGGAGATGGTGTACTTTCTTCAGACTCATCTCACAGGGAGAAAGGAGTGTGAGGTGAGGGTTCTCAGGGCTTTAGGTGGCTCCAGCCTGCCCCTGGGTCGGGTCCCCAGGGAGCCTAGCCAAGGCTGGGCCAGGCTGGGGGATAGGAACGGGGCAGTGTCTGGGGGAGAGGTGGCAGGGTAGAGGATCCCCCCCCCCGGGAACTTCCAAGCATGGATTTTGCTTCATACCTGGGCCTCCCTTCCCTTCCCATCCAGAGGACACCCTCACTCCATTGCTCAGGCAAGAACCCTGGGGTGCTCCTCCTCCTCGTCTCCCTATCCCCCACCTCCCGTGAGCACCTAAATCTGGTCAATCCAATCAGACTCATTACCCCTTCTATAAAGAATCTTATAATGTCTTCTTGCCAAAATAAAATTCGTAGCTAATGTAACAACCCTCATAATAAAAAAAAAAATCAATATAATGTCTTAACTTTAAAACCAGGGAGAAATAAAAGGGAAGTAACGTATAACTCCATAACGCGAATTCGGTTTTGTAGGGACCTGATTTTTCCAAGCGGCGAACGACCCCTGGTAAATTTCCAAAGGAAACAAGGTTCTGTCTCCACTAGATGTTCATGTGTGTTGCATCCCTAGGGAATTCTGCGTTGGAAAATGGAAGAAGCTTCCAGACCCTGATCGCCCCTAACAGGGTTTTCACCTACGCCGGGATTCTTCCGCCTTGACCCTAGGGACGTGCTGCTGTGTAGGGTGCGGCCTTTGGCAGCACCCCCGGCCTCCGCCCACAACAGGCTGGTGGCTTCCCCGCCCCGGCTGTGATCATCAGAAATGTCTCCAGTCATTGCCGAGGGTCCCCCAGATGGCAAAATCACCCCCGCTGGGCAGGATGCCGCTCACATCCCAGGCCCCCACCAGCAATGCCTGTAGCATCCCGTTTCCACGGCAACGCTTCCCGCCATTTCTGAAGTGCCCATGGGAGCAGCAAGGCACTGCGGCAGGCTTCTCACCTACCTGGTTCTCGAATCCGGGGGTGGGGGCAGCCACGCCCAGAAGCCCCTTCCTCGCACACTCTGTAAGACCTGCTGTCCTGATTTCTCCCTCGGGCCCTGTCACCACCTCCTCACTGGCCCCTGCAGGGACAACTGGCCCATTGCTGCCACAGCCCCCATTGTCCCCATGCTCCAGCCTTGCCCGCCTCGCCCCTCCCGCTGCTCCCTAGGTCCTGCCTCCCCGTTCCAGTGGCTTGGGATCCTGTCTTTTCTTCAGCGTCTTTTGCTCTGGGCTACCTTGCAACTCCATCGATGTTTGGAGGAGCTTTATCTTGCAGAGGAGGTGTCCTTCTCCGGGGAACCCTCCCTGAGCTGCCCCCTTCCCTGCAATGAGCTGGGCCAGCGTTTTCTTCCAGGTGTCCCAGCCCCCATGGCGGCATCCGCCCGAACCACTTTCTCCTCAGTCCCTCACCCCACCCCCACCGTCATCATCAGGGTCTGGCCCAAGAAGGTGGCATGACTGAGGCTGTGGTTCACTTTAATTCTGTTTTCATTCACTGAGGACTCCCATGCCCCCCACCCCATCGGAAGGGGGTTCCTGCTAAGGGGCAGGTCTGGGAGAGCAATGGGTTACAACACTGGAAGGGAGCAGCCCGGGAGGGACCTGGAATCTCGTCTCCCTGCCCAGAGCTTCGGCCCCTTCTCTTATGGAGATGGGGGGCGGCTTTAGGGGGACACTGGAATTTCTCCAGCCAGAAGTGCCAACCGGGGAAGACCTACGCCAATCCAAGTGGAGTTGCGGCTGATGGAAAGCACTAGGGAGGCAGGGGGCACCCCAATTCCTACCCAAGGGACCCCTTAGGAGGCTGGCCTCCAGTCCGTCTCCTGGCACCTAACCCCTTATGGAGCCTGAACTCCCAGCAACTCAGGTATCCCCGGGGCACAGAGCACTGGGCACAGGCAGTGACTCCTGGGCTGGCTTTCACCTCTTTCGTTATCCACCCACCAGCCTGTGTATCCCTGACCCAGGTTCACGCTACTCCTCAGCCCTGGGTGGAGACTCTATCCTGTCCCGTGGGTACCTGGCTGCTGGGCCAGCTCCTCCATGCGGTGCAGGGACTGGAGGCCGGTTGGGGGGGGGCAGGCAGGGACGGGTGCGCTGGTGGCCAAGGCCATCTCCAAGCTGGCGGGGCTGGGTGCATGGTGGTGAGGGATGCCTGGGTCCTGGGAGGACATAGGAGGTGGAGACCCTGAGACCTTGTAGCCTGGGAAGTGAGTCCTGTCTCTGTTGATGTTTGCCAGGCCCCAGTGCCCCCAACTGGGATATGGGGCAAGTGACCTTGGTCTTCCTCTCCCGGTGGCTACTGAAGAAGGCTGGCGGGGGGGGTCCCTGCGATCTTTTGAGGCCCGTGAGGTCTGGGTCCCAGGCTCTAGGCCCTGCCCTGAGCTGCAGGTCATGCTGGCCCCCTGCCTCAGTTGGTTGCCTACCACACCTTTCCTCCAGTTCCTCAGGCTCCTCTTGGTGACGCAGGCAGCCCAGCCCTGGCTCGGCTGAGGTTGTTCTTGGCCGACGTGGACATGCCCGTTCCTGGGCCAGACCTGGCGCCCAGACCTGGTTCCCCAACCCCTTTCCCCTGCTTGCTGTCCTTAAGGAGGCCCCCCCTCATTCTTGCAGGCTTTGCCTGTGAGCTGGTTCTCCCTAGGCTTCTCGTCAGGGTGCCAGCCTCCGAGGTTCTTGCTCGTTCTTGACCTTGGTCTTGTGCCTCTGCCCCAGGTTTGTTTTTATTGTCTGTGAGGCCCAGCAGGAGGAGATGGGCAGAGAGTCCGGGGTGTCATTGTGCCCTGCCCTCCAGGCCTCTAGCTGGTCATGGTGCACCTGGGGATGGGGTGGGGCTGGAGGGCAGGAGCTGCTCCTGGCCGGCACTGGACAAAGACCCCCTGCCTAGCGGTACTCAGGGACCACCTCCCCACCCCCGCCCCGCCGTGGGCCCCACGCAGCTTTGTCATGGTGCGTGGGAGGGATGAGCCTTGAGAGAGGGTGTGAGAGTGAATGTGTGGGTGGGAGCCCCGGAGAGCCCGCATGGGAGATGGGGATCGTGAGAATGTGAGTAGGTGGAGACCCAGAGCAGGAGCGTCCTTGCTTGTGGGGGGGACAGATCCAGGGAAGGAGTCTGGGGATTAGGAAGCAGTGCATCGGGAATACTGGCCACTAGGTGTCACCAGGAGCTCATGGGACAGAAGAAGGGCTCTGGGTGAGTGGCCCGAGCCCCTTGTCCTCCCCAGTATGTCCACTCCAAAGGGTGGGGGCGCTCCCTGGTCTGTCCGAGCATCCTCTTGCAGTGTTGAGCTGGGGGGGGGGCGGAAAGCAAAGCCCCATCCAGGAAAAGACATTTTCCACGGAGGCTGCCCTGTCTCTGACTCCTGCCCACACAGACCCAGGCTGAGGGCAGAGCCCAGGGGGTGGAAAGTAGCTCCTGGCTACCTCGCCAGCGCCTGGCCCTGCTGTGGAGGGGCTGCTTGCTGCTGGAACCTCTAGGTGAGCACTTTGATCTGCACCCTGTCCCTGCCTGCCTGGGGAAGGAGGAGGGTAGAGTCCCGCTTGCGCCTGCTCAGTCTCCCCCCACCCAGGTCTGGCTCGGCAACTAGATTCCCCAAGCCCCACTCGGCCTTCTTCAGTGGTCCCAAACCCTCTCAGATCCAGGTCCCACCCTCCCGCCATGCATTCACTGATGCATTCACCCATTCACCTGCACATTCATGCCACGTTCAGCAAGGACCTACTGTGTGCCAGGCACTGGGGATCCAGCCACAGACAAGACAACTGGACTCCACCCCATGGAGCTTGGGAGCTACAGAATGTTAAAGTCACCAAATAAACTAACCAGAGAATTTGTGACGGAGACACTGTCACATAGGACATAAATCATGAAGTAACTGGGAGGGCTATGGGGATGGCTACTTTGGGGGGCGGTTACGAGCAGGTAAAGAGGAGGCTCAGGCATGTGAACACCAGATGGAAGAACATTCAGGGCAGCTGGAACAGTATGTGCAAAGGCCCTGAGGCAGGAAGAAGCCAAACCTGTTATTAGCGAAACACGGAGGCCTGTGTGGATAGGGTGAGGGGATAGAGGTTGGAGGGTGGGAGGAAACAGACCCGAAAGGGCTCCAGGCCACGTTGCCTTCTTCTCTCCAAGGACACTCAGTGGGGAGAGATGCCCAGGGGCCACCCCCTCTGCAGGGTGGTAGAGCCTTCCTGCTGGGATGTGGCTAAAGGGCCTGTTTCATCCGGAGCTGCATGTGGCTGGTGAAGAACAGGCGCCACAGCCCATGGGGGATCTAATAAGACCCAGCCCTCATATGCTGGCAGGCTGAGGAGCAGGTAAAACCCCAAGAGATGTTTTCCCCATGGGTCAAGGGCTCCCCAGAGCAGGTCAAGGCAGGGCTGGTCTGTTTCAGTTCCTGGGGATCCTGGATAGTCTTTTTGGCAAGGAGCAAAGGTATGGGGTAGGAAGGGCAGAGAAGGGCGATAGATTTCCTGTCCTGAGTCTCTCCATTGCTCAACACGCTGCAGTGTCTCTGCATCCTTCAGAGTAAATCCAAAGACCTTACCATGGCAATGACCTTATATGCAGCCCCCTAACCTTGCTCACCCACTACGCGGTTCTCCTCGCCACCTGCTTGGCTCCGGACACACGGGTCCTTAAGCAGGCACACTCCTGCCTCGGGGCCCCTGTATTTGTGGGTCCCTCTGCTTAGAAAGCTCTTCCCAGATATCCTTAGGGCTCATTTCCTCAGCTCCCTCAGAGCTGCTCAAATGGCTCCTTCTCAGGAAGTATTCTCTGTCCCTTCCTTTGCAAATCACATCCCCTACCTCGATGTCTGGCTTTTCCCCCTGACCACCATCTGAAAGTCTGTGTATTGAGCTCATTCCAGAACCCAAATGATCTGTTTTGTTCACTGGGGCCACACCCCTGGCACATAGTGACAAATCCTTGCGGAATGAATGAATGGAAGAATGCATGGACATGAGTGGGGACAAACCTATCCCCTATCCGACCCAAACCTATCCGGACCCCTTCTGGCCACCACGGGACATCCACCCACCTCGAGCAGAACCCCGGCGGTCCCCAGGCTTTGTCACTCTTTGCCAGTTCTGCTGTGGGTCCTGCCACAATCTCTGGAGGGAATTATAGGGGAGGGGGAGGTGCGCCTCCATCCCCCGAGGAGCTTCCTAGGACAAATCTCAGCTGGAAGTGGTGGGCCAGACTGGGGCCAGGGTGACCGAGCCACTGACCACAGCACATCTGTCCCGGCTTTATGCTCCTGTGAACCGCAAATCATATTTGAGGGTTTCGGGCACCCCTGCAAGGTGTGGAATGTGGGCATCATGATGTGCCCGACCTGTTACATAGAGGCACTGGGGGCGCAGAGGAAGATGCAAGAAACCACGAGGCAGAGAAAGACATAATTGTCCTGCCTCCTCTGGGGGTGGGCTGTCGGGGGGAGAAGCCCTGATATAGGAGTCTCTCCGGGTCAAGGCCCGAGTGGTGAGGCAGCAGCTCCCCTGGGAGCCCTTCATATACACGCCCTTTTATTGGAGGGTGTGAAATCAGCCGCCCCGCCCCCCTAGGGCACCCCAAGGCTGCTCATCTCTGAGTGGGACCCTGCCTCTCCTTATTGCCTCTTCTGGTTTCCAAGAGGTATTTAAATCAGAACCGCCCCCTCCCACACACCTCAAGGTAATATTGAACATCTAGCAGGAGGCGATGGGGTAAAGCTCAATGAATTGTTTAAAAGAAGATCTGGGGGGCGACTGGGTGGCTCAGATGGTTAAGCTTCTGCCTTCGGCTCAGGTCATGACCCCAGGGTCCTGGGATCGAGTCCCACATCAGGCTCCTGGCTCAGCAGGGAGCCTGCTTCTTCCTCTCCCTCTGCCTCTCTCCCTGCTCATGCTCTCTCTCTCTCTGTATCTCTGTGTCTCAAAATGAATAAATAAAATCTAAAAAAAATAAAAATAAAAAAATTAAAAAAATAAAAGAAGATCTGGGGGGCACCTGGGTGGCTCAGTCGTTAAGCTTCTGCCTTCGGCTCAGGTCATGATCCCAGGGTCCTGGGATCGAGCCCCGCATTGGGCTCCCTGCTCGGCGGGAAGCCTGCTTCTCCCTCTCCCACTCCCCCTGCTTGTGTTCCCTCTCTCGCTGTGTCTCTCCCTGTCCAATAAATAAATAGAATCTTAAAAAAAAATAAATAAAAGAAGATCTGGCTCCTGTACCCTCATAAACAGACTCCTAGAGCTGAAAGGGCAAAACTTGGCCTAGGGATTTAAAAATATTTGGGGGGAAATGTCTTCAAAAGCCCAGTACTTAAAAACAGTGCTCTTTTGAGGAGGAAGATGAGGCAGCATCAACTTCTGGGAGTCCTTGAAGGGACCTGAAGGGATCCCCGGGGGTCCTGGGGAGCATGGATTGAGAACCATAGATATCAACCTCCTGCTCATTGCAGGGGCAGGGGACAACACTGTAGCGAAGGGTGCCCTTTTCCCTGACAAGGGCTTGAGAAGCCAGTCTGCACTACCTGATGTTCCCAGGAAGGGTCACTGCTGGGAGCTCCAGACCCCAGGGGGCCACGTGCCTCTGCCTCGGTGCCAGTGACCTCTAGCCCCGGTCTGCTCTGTGCCAGGGGCCACCGCATGCCTTCCCAGTGGACAGAGTTGCCCTCTGGCCACGCAGCCCTCAGCTCTAGGACAGCTGCCAGGGCTGGGGCCACGGGGACGGGTAAGGGTTTCTGGCGAAGCCCAGATCCAGCCATTCCAAGGGACAGCTGGAGTGTCTCTCCAGTCCGTGCCTGGAAGGGGGCCAGCCCAGCCTCGGGCTCAGGCCAAGCACATGTGAGTGCACTCACTCACACACACACACACACACACACACAGAATGTGCCCACGTGTGCGCGGAATCCACAGTCCACACGTGCACACAACTGCATGTTCACACACGTACGTGGTGCATATAAACACACACGCACATGTGCAGATCACACACTCACCAGAGCGTGGGTGTGCCCACATGCAGACACACGCCCCGGTGCCTGGGCAATCACTCCCCACTCTCCCTCCCCAGGCGGGCACAGAGGACCACACCTTTGGGGTGAGTTCCGTTGCGGGAGGTGGACCTTCTCCCTCTAAGTCGTGGCAGCTTCTCGCCTCCAGGCCAGACTTGTCCCAGCCTGGCCCTGCGGGTGGATGTGTGTGGGAGGAGTGAGGGGCAGCTGGAGCGTCTGGCCCCCTCGGTGACATCTCTCTGGGATTGTGCCCGCCTCCCCTGGAAGTGAGCCGGCCACAGGGCCTGAGGCGGGGGGCTGCCTGACTCTGGGGGGCTATGGTCACTGTTGTGTCGGAAGCATCCAGGCCGATTACCTGGGGCAGGGAAGATGGAGGAGGCTTCGCGGTTCACTGCAGCTGTAACCCCCTCCCTCAGGAAGTCAGCCCAGCCCTCAGCCTGCTGTCCTGTCCAAGGGGAGGCTGGGCTTATTGGCGGTCATCTCAAACCTCTGAGGGCTTTGGGGGCTGGGGCACAAGACCTCCTGGTCCCTTTTGTCCCCTGGCCATACAGGCCCAAGCAGGCTGGGCCATCAGCCCAAGAGTGATAACTGACGTCACCAGTGGTGCGACACCTGGGCCCCCTACCTGTCGAGGGACCTGGAGCCATGAGAGGGGCACCCCTGGAGCCCTGGAGCCTGCTCGGGGGTGGGTTCTGCTGCGTCCAGCTTGCTGACACCAGCCCATGCCCACAGCCCTCTGTCACCAACCCCCACAGGATCAATACCTGGGAGCCTGCTGTCAGCAGATCTTTGACCTCTGACCCGGCCACACACTGTGACCCCTGAACCGAGCTGTCTTTCCACCAATCCTTGCCCTGTTCTCTGGGGTGGCTGAGGCGAAGTGACCCCCAGCGGCAGCACAGGCTGTGAGGGGAAGGGAGTGTGGCTGTCAGCCTCCGTGGCCCAGCCTCTTCTCTTCACTCCACACTCAGGGCCGGAGTCAGCGGCCACCCCTGGGGCCTCCCTGGCAGGGGAACAGGCAGAGCCCTGGAGCTGAATATGCCAAACAGCCAAGGGCTGTGCATGAAGGATTTGGAGTCCCTTCTGGGTCTTTTCTGGGGCCCCGGGGGCCTTGGGAGGTCAGGGAAGGGATTCTGGGGGTCCTGTCACCTACCTGAGGCTGACAAAGGTGTCCCTCCTTATACCCCACAAACTGCTCTGCACCAGGCCAGGGGCCTGAGGCGCAGAACCCCCGCCCTTGGCATGGTCCTAGCTGAGAGGAAGCCCCAGGCTAGGGAGCGTGCAGCCAGGGATGGCATGGAGATCCCGCTGGCCCCACAGCCAGGGCACAAGCCCGTAAGCCTCTGGGGACCCTGTCCTCCTATTCCACGGGCTCCCTCCCTGCAGCCAGTTCCCCGGCCAATCGTGGTCTCAGCAGCCCTGACCCAAGAATGAGAAAGAGGCTGCTCAGAGGCCCCCAAAGTGCTCCTGAGCCCCAGCCCCTCCAGCTCAGCCAGAAGGTCACTGCTCGGGCCTCCCTGGCCTGTCCCTCCAGCCTGCTCCAGTCCATCATCCCACTGAAATCCCCTGAACCGCCCTGGAATGCAGTGTGCGGAGTCCTGGGCTCCTAGGCAGACACCAGTGTCCCGAGACTCCGGTCCCAGAGGGCCTGGCCAGGACGATAGGACCTGCCGGTCATGCACCATGTCATCCTTACCTGGGGGTCTTTCTTGGTACCTGGCGTATCTCCCCGCAGCCTCCTGCTTCTAAGAGGAGACCCCTCCCCGCCACAGATGTTCTGAGAGCCATAGGGCCCAGCAGCCCTCTGTCCTGGGTCTGTCTGTCCAGGTCTGCAGGAGGGGGAGAGGCAATGGCCCAGAAGCTCCAGTGATGAGACACCCCCCCCGCCCCCCCCCCTCACAGCCACCAAGGTGAGGAAGAAGGTGGGTGAGGG
>NW_023270459.1:6042590-6243179 GCF_011800145.1 Mirounga leonina | reverse complement strand
GGGAGAGGCAATGGCCCAGAAGCTCCAGTGATGAGACACCCCCCCCCGCCCCCCCCTCACAGCCACCAAGGTGAGGAAGAAGGTGGGTGAGGGGAGAAGAACAGAGAAGCACGATGGACAGGGTCTGCCCCCTAAGATGGGAAGGCAGCCGAGGAGCACCTGGAGGTGTGGGGACACACCACAGACAGGAACCTGAGGCTCAGACAGGCACGTAAGGGGAGTAGCCAGGGTCGGGGAGTCCTCACTTCTCTCCTGACTCCATCGGCCTCCCCTTAGGCCTCCGGGAGGTGTCCCCAGGGGGAATTCTGACCCCCTCCGCGGGGACCCTGGGCCATGCTCAGGAGCCAGGAGGGAGGGCCAGGCCTGAGGCGGAAGGCTGGTCGGGCTGGCCCAGGCCGTGTGGGTGTGTGGGCAGCAAGCCCTGAGGTCAGCGGGTGGGGTCAGGGCATCCGGAAGGCCCCAGCACTGCATTCTGAGGCCTTTGGCCAACCTGCTGCCACCCCCTTGACACACACACCCCCCAGACAGTTTTCTGGGCTGTCTGGGGGCCTTGTTTCTTCCGTCCTTGGGACCTGGGCCGGGCAGGTGGGAATAGCCTGGGGTGCAGGACTCAGGTTGGGAAAAACAAGAGTAGAGGTCCCCTGTGGCGAGCAACCCCTCCTTGCCTGCCTTGGGCTCAGCCTGCTTCCTGGTGACCCCACCCAGGCCCAGGGATCGAAGCCTCTGAGGAAGGAGTGACCGATCCCCGGGGAGATGGAGCTGGACTTGAACCCGAGGCTGGGAGTTGAAAATCCTGCCGAAAGAGCAGACGGAGCCATGAGGGTGGAGGGTCATGGGCTGGGACCTGGGTGTGAGCCATGCTCTTCTCCCTGCTCGGCGCCCAGGACTGGCCTGCGGAGGGGACACGTGTGGCTCGCTGGGCCCCTGGGGCTTTGGCCAACATGAGGACAGAAGAAGAGTGGGTGCAGACAGTGCCAAGCCCTGGCCACTGAGGCGCGCCCGTCCTGCCCTGCACCCCCATGAGGACGTAAGGATGGGGGACTCAGGGGCTGCATGGGGAACCTAAGCTCTTCCTCCTCCTAACAAGCACCCCTGGGGCCCCTGGTGCTCCCTGTGGAGTCCCCGTGTTGGTACAAGACACCCAGGCCGGATGGTCGACCCCGCACTCTGCTCTATGCACACACTCACACACACAGATACACACCACACGTTGACATGCCCACTGCACACAGACCCCCGCACATCACACACTGACGCATCCGACAGACGCCACACAGCGCCCACATCACACGCACCACGTTGACACAGACCACGGACACACCGCGTGCTGCAATTACCAACATATACACCGCACGCACACTCACACGCACACGCACACCGACACCCCATACCCTGACGCGGCCCCCAGACCCACAGAGCCCGAGCTCTGACTGCCCACGTCCGTCACACAGCCTGAGACAGCCCAGTCACCCTGCAGCAGCCCTGGGGCCACGCAGGCCTGCCCTCGGCCCGGAGGTTCCTCAGCCTCCGCTTGGCAGAACCTGGAGCTCAGGGAGGACAGGGTGTCCTGAGCCGAAGCCCTGACAGGGGACGTTCAGAGGGGAAGTGGGTGCTTCCGGGAAGGACGTCCTGCGGCGTGTGGAGGGCGGTTGTCACGGGCCTAGGGTGCACTTCGGGGGTAGACAGCTGGGTGCTGAGGCCTGGAGCGAGGGGCTGTCCCTGTGTCCCCTGCATCCTTCGGAGGGGGGCTGTCACCTCCTTGGGACTGCCTTGAGGGGCCTCTTGCCCCCTCCAGGGCCAAATACCTCTCTCCACCCCACTGGGGGATGGGTAGGCACCAAAAAGGCCCCAATCTTGGATTCTCCACATACTTTTTCATGGCTGATCTGAGGTGGTCTCGAGGGCCACCACCCTGCTGACCTGGAGTGGAACATAGGAGTTCAGATGGAGGAGTCCCCACGTCTTGTGCTCAGAACAAGGGGTCTGGGCAAAGATCCACCCTCTGCTCCAGGACAGCAAGAGGGCCTTTCCCAGACCCCGGGGCCAAGCCAGCCTTGGGTCCCTGACCCTGAGCTGGTGGAGACAGCAGGGCCCCAGGGACCTCTGACCCACTGTCGCTGCCTGACATTCCACCACTGGAGCCAGATTCTTCTGCCGCAATTTACCCAAGGCTCCATTACAATGTGAATGCCTCAAGGGCCATATGTGAATGAGCTGAAGAGGCCGGGGTTGCTGAAGGCAAGTGGGGCTTGCTGTGGGCTGGTTCCCAGGAGCTGGTTTGCATTAGTCCCGTGGGGGTCGTCCCAGAGGTCAGGCATGGTGGGCGGTGGGGTTCTGAAGCATCGAGCCTGCTCTCCCCTCCTTGCCTGGGGCCCAGACTTACAAAAGGTGGAGCGGATGCCGGGCTTCAGCTAATGCCATGTTTCTCGGGCTGGTCTCCCCGCCCACCTGGCAGAGCAGGGGATAAGCGATGGCAGGGGTGGTAGCCCCTAGGTCCTTAGAGGAAGGAGCCAGACACACAAAGATAGGCCTTCAGGGTGCCTGAGGGGAGCCCCCTGCCAGGTACAGAGTCCAGGAGGGGATGCAGCCCCAAGGGGTGCTGAAGGCGAGGAGCCCTTCTCTTCGGAAGCCGCCATGCGTGGGTCAGATTGGCGCTAGGCCCCCTTCCTGGGCAGCTGCAAACCCCGAGCTTTGGCCCTTGTGGAGGTCAGCCTGTCTGCGCAGGAGTTACGTTCGCAGCCAGGATGGGATGCAAATAGGAAGTGGTCTCCAGGGCCAGGCGGGTGTGGGGGTGGCTGCTCCTGGAGGGCCTGAGTCACCCGCCAACGGCTGCTGGGAACCTTGCGTCCAGCCTCTGGGTAGCACTGTGCGCTCTCTAGCTGGACCCCACAAGGCCCACTCAAAGGTCTGCACTCCAGCCTGGGGTCCCCGTCAGTCTGCAGCTGCCTCCTGACCCTCCCCACTTAAGGGGCCCCCTTAGGAACCTAACTCTGCCGAAGGCATCTGCTCTTTGTTCTAATTAATCGCCCCAGGATCCCTGCCAGGCAGGGCTAGGTTACAGATGAGGAAGCCAAGGCCCAGAGGTCTGCTCAGGGTCCTACAGCCAATCCCTGGCACTGCCAAGACTTGAACTTGGGACTGTTTTAGCCAAGGAACCAATTGTAAGGAGGGTGAGGCCCAGCCCTGAGAGGTGATACTTGAGCCAAGACTCGAATGAGAGGAAGGAGCTGACCAAGTCCATGTAAGGGGGGGAAGTGCGTATCAAGAGAGGGGATAGCCAGTGCAAAGGCCCTATGGCAGGGACACGTTTGCAGCGTCTGAGGACCAGACAGGAGCCAGGTAACAGTGATTCCAAGACGTAGGCCACACCAACCAGAGGACCTGAGCCGTCTGAGTCCCCAGATCTAAGTGGGGTGGGTGTCCGTCCTTAGGCCTATGTTGTCACTTCCAACTCCAGTCAGGAAAGGTGTGCTGGACCTTGCAGTGAATGGACAGTTTCTGCATCCAAGGATTGGTATGTTGTACAACCGGGACTTACCCCCCACATCTTCCCCGAGGACAGGCTGGGGACAATAGGAAGTGATGACAGCTGGCCTAGGCCACAGTGGGTGGCTGACCCGTTACTCTCTGTCCTCCAGGGCAACCCAGAGGACCTTCTGACCCCATGTCTCAGGCACTGAGATGGGAGCTTCTCAGAGCGCTCCTGGGGTAGTTGTAGGCATTCTGGTTCTCTGGCTCCACGGAAGCTTTCCTCTGACCAAAGGCAGCTGGAGCGTGGCTGATCCTATGGACAGCCTCTGATACTGAATAGTGAGTGCGCACTTCCTGCCGGCCCACCAGGGAAAGGGAGCCAGAGAAGCTTGTGTGGGGAGCACAGGTGAGTTTCCCAGGATCCAGGGTGGGTGTCTCATAGCGAAAGAGAACATAGAAGTCCAGATGGATATTATCTAAGACAGTTCATAGGGGAGTTCACAGGGAGAGACAGTGTATCTGGTGAGGGGAAAACACACCAAAGAGGATAGCATCTAAGTGGACCCATCTCAAGAATGGGTCACGTGGAGATTAGGGAAGGCGTGGCTATCCCTAGAAGCCAGCATGGCTCCAGGCTGAAAAGGGTCACTCGTAGATTTTGACCCTACCCTCATGACCTTGCCAGATCCTGGGCTTCTCTTGCCACTTTATGTTGTTCTTCTCTGGACTAGATCTCAGTCTCTGACCTATCTAGGGAAATCGAAGCCACCCTCCAAAAAACCAGAATGACCCACCTTTCCCACTCTGCACCACCACCCATGACCTACCTGGTTTGAAGACCATCAGTCCTACTCCCGACAGGAGTAGGACTCCCTACTCCTTCTCACCACAGATCCTACCTCAAGCCCACTTCTTTGCATCCAATTCTTTATGCCATTCTAGTTTAGTGGAGTATAGGGTTCTTGGTGGAAAGTGATTTCCTTGAGCACCTGGAAAACATCGCTCTCTAGTTTGCTGACATCCATTATTGTGGATGAGAAGTCTGTTATCAGTCTAAATGTCGTTCCTTTGGCATAATCCCTCATTTCTTCCTCATCCGCAAGCGTACCTCATTTTATTGTGCTTCACTTTACTGCACTTTGGAGATACTGTGTTTTTTTTTTTTTTTTAATAAATTGAAGGTTTGGGGCAACCCTGTGTTGAGCGAGCCTGTCGGTGCCATTTTCCAACAGCATTTGCTCACTTTGTGTCTATCTTTATGTCACACTTTGGTGATTTTTGTAATGTTTCAAACTTTTTCATTATTATTATGTTTGTTATGGTGATTAGTGATTACGACTTACTGAAAGCTCAGATGATAGTACACATTTTTTAGCAGTAAATTATTTTCTTAATTAAGATATGTCCATTTTTTTTAAAGATTTTATTTATTTATTTGACAGAGAGAGACACAGCGAGAGAGGGAACACAAGCAGGGGGTAGTGGGAGAGGGAGAAGCCGGCTTCCCACCGAGCAGGGAGCCCGATGCGGGGCTCGATCCCAAGACCCTGAGAGCATGACCTGAGCCGAAGGCAGACGCTTAACGACTGAGCCACCCAGGTGCCCCTAAGATATGTACATTTTTAAAGACAAAATACTGTTGCACACTTAACAGGCTGTAGTACAGTGTAAACATACTTTTATATGAATTGGGAAACCAAAAAAAGTCATTTGACTCACTCTATTGCAGTATTTGCTTTATTGCAATATACCACAATATCTCTGAGGTATGGCCTCTACTTTTAAGATTACCTTTTTGTTTTTAGTGTTCTGTAGTTTTACTCTGGTGTGAATTTATTTTTACTTCTCCTTCTTAGGGTCCAATGTGAAGATTCATTCCTTAGTTCTGGAAATTTCTCAATCATTACATCTTGAATTTTTCCTGTTTTCACCCTCTGGAATTCCTATTGTATGTATGTTGAACTTTTTTGGACCATTTGACTTTTTCCTCCAAGAGCCTTACAGTCTCATTTTCCTTTGTTTTTATGTCTCTGTGCTGCATTTCATGACATTTCCTCAGACGTACTGTCCCAGTTTTCCAATCCCCTCCCCCACCACAACTAGTTTGTGATGAATCCATCCACTGAGTTTTTATTTTACACTTCGATGACTATTTAATTTCCTTAGAAATCTAGCTGCCCTTTATTTTTAGGTAATACTTTTATTATGTTTCCTACTCCCTCTTCTATCTCCTTGATAATTTAAAATATATGTATTACGTAGTCTTTTTCAAATTGTACTAATATCTTTAGATCTAAGATCTCCTGCTGACATAGCGATTTGCTTTTTTGGGTCATTCATGACTTCTTTTTATTGTGAGCTCATCTTTTTTTTTTTTTTTAAGATTTTATTTATTTTTTAGAGAGTGAGCGAGAGAGAAACAGCATGAGAGGGGAGAGGGTCAGAGGGAGAAGCAGACTCCCCGCTGAGCCGGGAGCCCGATGCGGGACTCGATCCCAGGACTCTGGGATCATGACCTGAGCCGAAGGCAGACGCTTAACCATCTGAGCCACCCAGGCGCCCGTGAGCTCATCTTTATTGGGAATAATTCCCCCCCCACCACCACCATGGTCATTTTCCTGGGCTGTGGAAGTGCCCATACAAAGTCAGTGGAAGTAAGTTTCTTTATGGTCCTACATCATTTTTTATGTTATTTTCTAGATTTGGGGTTCTATAAGGCCTGGATTGCATGATTTGAATCCCACCTTTATTCATGGCTCTGGCTAGGGTTTTGGTTTCTCAAAAGTGACGACTTTTTCCCACCCCAGAGGATGGAAAGCTTCATTACACTTTCTTGGGTCAGCTTTGCGAGTCCCCTTTGCATGGGACAGTCTTTTCAGCCCTGGGCTTTATGGAAGGGGGTCAACTCCAGCTCACCACCTCAGGGAGTCCAGGACACGTATCCTATCCTCGTCTCCTGCCCTGATTCTGAAGTCTCTCCCAGTCTTTCTGTCCTACCCTCTAAATGGCCCATGGCCCTGAGGCAACTCAGTTCATACCCCCCCCCCCATAGTACATCTTGACCTCCCCTTCAATGAAACCTCCCAGCTTCACCACCTCCTTTCCAGTCCCAGGGGCTCCCCTTTCCAGCCCCTGTTTCTTTGGCACGATTATGCCCAGAACCCCAGAGGGAGCCCTGAAGCACAGATTCCTCAGACACACCCTCCAGCTTCCAAGAACCCCAGACTCTGACCAGTTACTGTCGCTTCAGCCCATGACCTTCTAGCACAAAACTATAAGACAGGCCAGTTGAGCCCTGACACGTTCTAGCCACGGGGCAGCTTGGGCCTTCCATTGTACCTAGATCAGTGGTTCTTGACGTGGGACAATTCTGTCCTCCCAGGGAATATTTGGCAACGTCCGAAGACAATTTTGATTGTTGTGACCGGTAACGGTGGTGGTGGCAGGGGAATATTCCTGCCATTTAGTGAATAGAGGCCGGGGTTGGCACTAAAGATTCTCTAATGCCTGGAACAACCCTAACCACACCGAATCAGTTATCCAGCCTAGAACATCAATAGTACTGCTGTTGAAGAAACTTGAAAGCTTCTTCCACCCTTTCTCACAAGTGGATCCTGAATCCTCAGGGGATGAGCCCTGTATTCGCTACGGGATGAAGGGGCAGGGGAGCAGCCTGAGACCCAAGGCCCAAGGTATTCCCAGCTGGGGGGACAGAGGAGCCCTGGGGCCCGCCACAGGCTGAGAATGCATCTGTGGCAGGGGTGGGTCTTATGGGACCTGAAGGGCACCAGAGGCCCAGACTGCTCCCAGCTCACACACAGACCTCCCCTGGACCTGGAGCTGGGGTCCATCACACACTGTGCCCTACCTGCCCCCGAGGCCTCCCGCTTGGCTCCCTCCCCCATGCAGCCTGCACGCGCTGGCCACACTCTCCAGTGTGATGTGGGGAGCAGGCCCCGTGTGATGTGGGGAGCAGGCGTGCGGTCGTTGGAGCAGGCCAGGCCCTCCTGGGGTGGGTAAGGATATATCTCTGGTGCCATCTTTCCTGTTCTGATAAATAACTGATCTGTGGTTGAGGCAAGAAGGTCACCTCTGCCCAGGGAAGCTCAGGAACAAACCACTTGTGACTGGTGGAAAGAGCCCCGGGGTGGGGGCAGCGGGAAGTCTGCCTTCCCTGGCCACCAGGCTGCTGGGGGCAGATTTCAGAAAAGGGAAGTGCTGAGCTGGGGCAGCACTTCCTGTGGTCGCTGCAGTCGGGGCATCAGGGCGGGCACGGCAAATCAGAGGGGTGGCTGCCCTACCCCGGGAGGAGGCGAGGTGAGCCTTCCCTGGGCCGTAGGCCCCGGGCAGGCGAGGAGGACCGGGGCGGGGGCACGGTCTGCTATTGTCCTTCACCCGTCTGGGCTGGGGGTCCTGGGGATGGAGGGACTTCCTGAAACACCATGGGATCGTGGGCCCCCTGTTGGGGAGCCTCCCAGAGCTCCTTTCTGCCCACCGGGACTTGGTGATTTGCTCCCTGCCTCTCATTATCTCTAGACGCTGCCCGTCCTGTCCACACACCCATTCTTTCTGCCTGGCTCTAGATGCTGAGGGGAGGCCCACTGCCCCTTCTGCTCTGGGAAGCTGTCCGCCCCCGGTCTGGTGGGGGGACCCCATCCTTCCCAGAAGGAAGGCCTGAGCCCAGTAGCCTGCTCTGTGGCCCTCGTGCCCCTCACGTGGGCACTTGTCTGTACCTTCTGTCCCTTGTTAGGGAGGGGACTAGCACAGGGGCTGAGTTTCGAGAGACATGGCCAGGACTCCACAGTCCCTGGAGGCCACCTTCCTTCCTCTGAGCATTGCAGAGCATGAGCCCAGGTGCTGAGCCCAGAGGAGTGCCTGGTCTGGGAGGGGAACAGAGGGGTGACTGGCTCCCCACCAGGCTCAGCAAGGAGGGCTGCTAGTCCCCTGCTTGCTAGTCCCTGCCATCTTCCTCTGGATTGAGTCCCGTCCACCCCACCTTGACTTTCCGGCTTCACTCCGGACCCACCAGACCCCATCAGGATACAAATAAACACTGGGCATGGGGGTTACCCTGTCCCTTTCGTCCTGGCTGAGCCCCACAGACGGGAGCATAGCTTCATCAACTCCCCAGCTGTGCAGCCTACAGCCCCAGCATGCTCCTCCTCTCTTCCTGAGGGTCTCAGAGGACAGGGCTCCCTGGAAGGTGAGGGAGGGGGTGTGGTGGGGTGTAGGGGAGAGAGCTACTGCTCCTGCCTCCCAGGTCCCAGCTGCGGCCTGTGCCTGGCAGGTCAAGTCAGCAAGACCAGCACCCTGCCCTGCCCCACTGTGCTCAGGCCTGGGTTGTGCTCAGGGAGGGCCAGGTCAGCCCAGCTCTCCCCCACCCCGGCCCCCATGTTCTCGTTCTACCTTTGCCCCCTCCTTTTACTCTCCCCTTCTCTCTGGACCTTGGGTCACCTCTTCCCTGTTTCTCTGTCTCTCACACTGTCTCTTCTGTTTTTCTTTCTCTTCACTAAGTTCCTCCAGCCCCTGGACCCTCAACTCCTCTCTCTCTATTTATACATCTGTCCGTCTGGCTGTTGCTGTCCATGTTTCTCTCCCTCCTTATCTTTCTTCCTCATCACCCTACCCTGACCCCGGCTCTTCTGTGTCTGTTTCTGTCTCCCTGTCTCCCTGTCTCTCCGGCTCTCCTGTCCCTCTGCCCCGTCTCCCCCCACGCTCACCCTGTCCCTGATCTTCCTGTCTTTGTGGTTCAGACCCCCCCACCCCCCGCAGGCGGCTCGGCTCCACGCTTGGCAGGACCCTGCTGGGGCATTTCTTAGCTGCCCATGGGCCCTCATCCTGTTATCAGTTGGAAATGAATCAGAGATTAGGAAACGGGGGAGTGGGGGTGTTATCACCCAGTACACACAGGGCTCTCAGCTAATCTCTGGTGGCCCTGGGTTCGAGAGGAAATGCAGTTGCAACACCGGGCCCTTCTTACCGTCACTGTCATGTCCGCTCCGCTATAAGGCTGTGGGGACACAGGCATGAGGCTAGAGAGGGCCTGGCCCTCAGCCCTCTGCAGGCGTATGCACACACACTCACAGGCACGCACACACAGGGGAGCCTCTTGCACGCTGGCTCACATACCCCACCCATCACCAAGCTTTGTACCTCATCCTTGCCTTGCCTTTGCAAGCCCATCCCTGGGCACTGGTCGCTGTCACTCCTCACTGGGTGACTGCTCTGCTCGGGTCTCATCCCGGGCACCCTGCAGCCCTGCTCTCAGCAGACCAAGGGTCCCCGTTAAACAGCCACGGAACTGGCCATTTTCCTAACCAAGCCGTCTGGAGGTTCCAAGGACCGGCCCACCATTGTCGCTGTGGCCTCCAGGCCTGTGTGTCTAGCTCCTGCCACCGCCCCTCGGCCCCTCAGCTGTCATTATCCTGTGACCGAGGTCTCCTTACTACCCCTTATCGCTCCAGCTTCTGCACATGCTGTTCCCTCTGCCTGGAAAAATTTCTCCTGCCTCCCACCTGGCCGACACGCACACACCTCTGCTCACCCAGCTTTCATGTTACCTCCTCAGAGCATCGAGGGTCCCCCATCAGGTCCCTTGTCTCCGGGGCCCTGGCCCCTCATGCTCTGCCCTCACCGCTCGGGTTTTCCTGTCCCCGCAGAGACTACACTCTTCCGGGAGGGACTCCGTGCTCCCCGGCCAACTCCCTCCAGACTGTGGGCAATGAGGCTGAAACCACGGCCTCCGCCACCTGTCCAGTATCTGGCCTGGACCTGGCCACGCTAGACACACTCAGAGACATGGACACCCAGGTGTGCACACAGAAACACACAAACCTATCTGCAGACCATGCACAGAAACTCTCACATGGACGCTCAGGCAGACTCACAGACAGGAAGATGTGAGCACACGCACACACACGCACACACGCACACACACACACGCACGCACACCTGCTGTCTCCCGGGCACCTCACCAGCTGGTGGGCGCCCACCCCTGGCCCTCAGGTAGGATCCACTCTCAGTGCCGGCCTCCCGGCCTCGGTTGCCCTGGCCTTGGCCTCGGAGAACTAGTCCCAGCTCCCAGGCTCCCGGGCAGGATTCTCCAGCGGGAAGTGGCTTCCGGGCCCAACACCGGGCGCCACGGGCAGCCGCAGCTCGCACGAGGCCGGGCACAGCGGTGCCGCGTCCGACGCCCCTTGTATGACATTTGAAAGAAACGCGATAGCTCAGGGGACGGGCCGGACGAGCAGGCACCATAAAGCTGGCTGTCTTTCCCAGCAACCTCTGGCTTCTGGAATCGCCGCCAAAGTGAATGTGAGTCAGGGTTTCTGTCCCAGCCACAGGGAGGTTCCGGCTGGGCACAGGCAGCCGTGGTGGCTGACGAGGGCGAGGAGCAGGGCCTGGGGAGGGTGAGGACAGCGGGCTCTGGAGAGGACAGGCCCTCAGGCAGAGTGGCTGGTGAGGACGGGAGGCAGGCGGGCGGCGGGGCAGGGCCCACAGGCGGCACACGGAGGGGCCTCACCTGGCTCCATCCGGGGCCAGGTGGACGGGCGTCCGGCCGGGCAAGACAGACGAGGTGGCCTGCTTTTCGGGCAGCGGGAATGGGGCTCGGAAGCTTTGAGGCAGCTTGTCATCCCAAGCACCTGCCAACAGCTTCTCTTTTTCTAAGATGGTTTTTACTGTCATTACCACCCAGCTGAGAAAAGCAGTGAGTCCCTCCTTGGGGTTCTGTTCATCTCTGGGGGTCCCCTGACCAGTGTTCGCTTGGCAAGAGCCTGCTTTTCTGCTCTCACTGGCCCCGAACGAGGAGAACCAGGGCCCGGTGCGCCCGCTGTCCGCCAGGCGCTGGGGGGAAGACACGAGGGGACGCCTCTGTGACCTTTTTTGAAACTGAAGGGCGTTTGCCCAGTTCCCTGGCTTCTGACCCTCCACCAGCCAGGTACCGTCTTCCCCTGTGAAAGGTGTTCTCGAATATTCCTTCCAAGGCAGCCCTAGCAGCTTCTAGGGTCCCTCTGTCCTGATTTCCAGCTTTTGTGATCAGGCCCACGCCTCGCCCTTTCCCCGGACCCCACGTTTACAGACACCCGGGTGAGCGCCGCGTGCTTCCCGTGAACGTGGGAGGGGTTTCCATGGTGCTCAAGTCTCCTTGCACCATTTTCTTGTCCCCCCACAGGGGGCTGGCGGCTGGCCGGGCGTCTCTTGGATGGAAATGCTGAAGAGTCCTCGGCTGATCTGAGAAACGTGAGAACAGGGCTGGGAAAATCGGCCGTTTTTGTGGTTTGGGGGTTTGAAGCAAGTTTCACAACTGATCTCCCAAGAACATGGTCCAGTCAGATGCGCTCCCCGCCCGGGGGCCCAGTTCCCTGCTGGATCTGGTGCTGACCGCCTGCCTGGCCGGGTCCAGAGGGGAGGGCTGAGGCAGAGGCAAGGGGCTTCACCCGCCTGCCCCACCTGCTCCCCACTTTCCTTCTGTGAGGGATGAGCTCAAGGAGCTTGAAGATGAGCCATGTTGGGGGATTCTTGTGGTTTCTGCCTCAGGCTGTGGCATCTGATGAGGTAGCCACTTGGCCTCTCTCACTCCCATTCTGGAAATGTTTCTCAGATGCCCCTGGGGCAGCGGTACCCTTAAAGCCTTCCTTTGTGGGGACAAAAAGGCCAAGAAATTCTTCTGCTGCCATACTCTTAGGCTGGAGCTGACTAGCAGCAATACTCTGGGGGTTCAGGGAGAGAGGAGGGACCCGAGGGGGGCACACCCTGCCCACCAGGGATCCCTAGAACTTCCGATGCCTCCCCCGCAGATAGCACCCAGCTGGGCCGGGGAAGGGGTCCTCAAGCCCAGCCCTGCCTCCGAGTGGCCTGGCCCCCCAGCTTGTCCTTCCACCCTGGGAAGTCCCAAGCGCCCTCAGGCCAGCTGGGGCAGAACTGAAATTGGTGACATCTGCCTCTCTGGCCCCTTGGCTCCGGCCCCCGCCCACTCACCCCCCGAGTCTTCCTGCAGGAGCCTCCAGACCTGGGAGGAACCACATGCCATGTCCTCTCGGAGTGAGCCCTGCTTTCTTGCCTTCCACACCCCCACCCACCCCAGACTGGGCCCTGTGTGGGCAGGACACTCCCCATTTCTGGTGGTTGGTGTGATTCTACACCCTGCCGTCCCTCTGTTCAGGACTACGGTGGGCTGGGGCCCCTGCATGTTTCTCAGACACTCCATTTCCCACCCCACAGAGCACAGAGGAGACATTCTTGCTCCAGGAGGGAGTGCGAGGCAGTGGTGTGTATGGGACAGAGCCCCAGCTTCCTGCCTCTGCTGAGAGGGCTGGGACAGTCCTGCGTGCAGTTACCAAGTGAGGGTAGGGCTGGGGACAGGGCAGCTGGGGAAACAGAGCCGGGGCTAGGAGTCACCCGACTCGCGGCCAGGGAGACAGACAGGCGCGTGCTCAGTCGGGGGAGTGGTCCGGTGATCACACGGACATGGTGGGTGGAGGAGAGTCAGGCCGGCCCTGCAGGGAGTCCTCCAGGCAACACTCAGGGGCCAGGGAGAGGTGCATGGCTAGATACAAACGCTTGGGTGGACAAGGAAGATTCCAGCGGATGCACGGAGCCCTCTCAATAGACCCAGATAGGCATGGACAATTGAACACAGGCAGGTGGACAATTAGCCAGCATCTGAGAAAACCTCAGTGAATCCTCCCTTTGGGTGGATGTCAGCTACGCGCAGACGGGGATGGTCGTGCGGGGGTCGGGCAGAGATGCCCAGACACGGCTGCGCATGCCGGGCCCAGGAAGGCTGGGGTGCTCTGGGTACATCTGCTGGGTGCCTGTGTCCCCCCTTCCCGTTCCCTATCCATATGCCCCCTCCCAGCTTCCTGTTTCTGTTTTGGGGCCACAGGAACTTCCTCTTCTCATCATGGTTCAAAATGGCTTGCTGGTCTCAGTTGGAGGCCCAGTGGGGGGCTGGTCACCCCAGCCCAAGAGATAGCTAGAGAGGGAGGGGAAGAGGGGCTCTGCACACCTGGATGTGGTGCGGCCACTGAAGTGTGAGCTGGCCCTTCCCAGAGTTCTCCCTGAACAAACTTCTCCAGCTCGTTGGATGCAGCCTCTGGTGTGAGTGCTGCTCAAGGCCAAGGTGGGCTGGATCCTGCTGGACTGACCTTGAGCAGCCACTGTATCCCCTTCCTGCCTCAGACAGACGACCAGGAGGATCTCTTGCCCTCTCCTTCCTGCTTCCTCCCAGACGTACTGGAACTTGATACAGGCGCTCATGGGCAGCACCACGTTGGTCCATGGTGCACCTGCTCACACAGACGCAGCCGTGGCCCCACCAGGAGCAGAGCTGCAGTGGGGGCCTGGCCTGGGGAGTGCCCGGGTGTGTGCATACCCTGGGGAGTGTGTGTGGGATCCTGTGGAATATGCACGTGTCTGCGAGTGTGTGGGTCTCTCTGGGTGAGTATGCTTTTGTGCATGTCTAGAGGGACCCGCTCTCTCTCTCTCCTTCTGACCAGTGCCCTGAGCAGAGTTTGTCCTTTAAATGAAGCTAAGCTGTGTCTTGCCGAGTCCCTGAGTCCATCCTTGGGGGCACAGGGTGAGGGAATGAGCTTACCTGACCCTGGTGACTTCTTAGGGGGTGCCTCAGGTGGGTGTGGGGCCCAGGCTTGCACAGGGCCCAGGGCGTGGGAGGCAGGATAGGCTGGGGTGTGCCAGGGAAGGTACACAGGACAGTCCTCAAACTTGCCAACTAGGACCCACCTTGATCCCCGGGGGACGTAAGGCCTATAAAAAGGACAGCCATATGCAGGCCTCGGCACCTCGTGAACACCCCTGGGTGGTCTGGGGATGGGGCGTGGGGGCAGATGTGGGCAGGGCTGCTGAGAACCTCAACTCACACCACCTCACTGCTCATCCAGCTGGCCTGGGATGGACCTGAGGATCCAGATGCTTCCTCCCAGGGGATGCAGCCAGGGTCAAAGTCGGGACAGTGCCACCTCCCCAGCACGGCTGTCCGGCATTTCCTGAGCACTTGTCGTGTGGCAGACTTCCCCTTTAATGCCAGATGACCATCCTGGTCCCTCTCAGGTGGGCAGCAAGTTGTCAGGAGTCTATGGTGCCAGGACCCCAAACTGGGCAGCCAAACTACGGGGGTGCACACCAAACTCTGGGCCCGACTGCCTTCCTCCCACAGGGGAGACAGCTTAGGGAACCCAAGAATCCGGGGTCACCAAGTCCCACTACTCGGCACCTGGTTTGTGCTCCGCATTAGCACTGAGGGGAGGCAGTCGAATAAACACTCACCGATTGTTTACACCGAGGGCTTGGGGCCATAATTAAGTCTCCACAAATCAGCCCTTTATCAGCCAGGTATCTCGAGGAGCCTCCAAAGGGGAAACGTCCCGGAGCATCTAACAAAAGAAAGTTGGACGGGTTTTAAGACTTTTTTAAACTCTGAAGAATAGGCCTTTGTTGCCAACTCCCCCCCCAACCCCCCGCCCCATGGCAGCCTGCCTGGTCCTTGGACTCCCCTGGGCTGGGGGCAGGACCAGGTGGCCCCAGCCCTGGCAGCCCCCACCCTCCTGGGCTGAGCCCCCACACCTCACCCACCAGCTGCCTCTTCCCGTTGCAGTGGTACCCCCCGGGGGTGGGCAGGGTGCTAAGAGTGAGGTCCTAAGGATGTCCCCTCCTCTGCCCTTGGTGCCCCACCTCTCATGCCAGATCCTGGCATCCTTCCCTTGGCAGGCACCATTGCCAGCCTGGAGCCAAACCCAGGCTGGGATGAGGTGGGGCTGGTGACGAGGGGTGACCTCTGATTGCCCAAAGCCCCCCATTACCTGGCTCCCCTCTATCCTCACCGGGTCTAGGCCTGTCATTCTCACCTTTGTGAAAGCTGTTCCTTCCACCTTCAATGCTTTTCCCTGCTCCTTTCTTCTCAGCAAATTTCTACTGAAATGTTAAGATGTCGCTGGGGCTTCACTCCTCCCAGAGAGGCTTCTATGCACTCCAGGCCAGGTTTCCTGTCCCTCCTCTGTGCTCTCTGGACTCTGCTCCCCCCACCCCCAATGGTCTCCGTGACCCTGGGTGTGTGGCCCTTGAGAACAGGTCTTGGGGAATCAGGGCAGCCCCATGCCTGGCACAGAGTAAGTGCTCGGTTCCTACTTATGGTAATTAAGGATGACAAGTGAGCGAGAAGGGGACAGCCATGGCACCCAGTGACAGACTGTAACCGCCCCCCAAATCCTCACCCCCGTTTTCTGAAGGGCTCTTCACCCCACTCTCAGCCACTCGGGCACTGTTGTGACCATCACCTGCCATCACAGAGCACAAGCATCCTGACAAATTTCACATTATTTTCACGTGTCATGAAATATGATCCTTCTTTTGACTTGTTCTCACCATTAAAACAATGTAAAAACCAACGTTACCTCCCCCTGGCTGCACAAAGCCCGGTGGCAAGCCTGCTTCGGTCTGGGACCTGTGGTCCAGGGTGAGAACCGAGGATGCTTTCCCCACCCTGCCTGAGACAGGCCTGGTCAGTCCTCCTTGGGGCCCCCACTTCAAACGCGGTGTATGCTCAACAAATGAAGGGGGCAAACAAAGGAGGGGGCTAACTAACCTGCTATCTAACCAACTCACCAGTTAACTAAGCCTTTAGCTCTTGGGTTTGGAGTTACCCCTTCCCATCTCTGGGCTTCTTTAGACCTGACTGACTCCTTGTCCTCTGACCTGTCTCATTGACCTCTTGCCCAATCCCCACCTTCCTGACTTCTGACCAGTCCCTCATCAACCCCCAAGCAGCCCAAGGTGGTGAGGACCTCCAGAGAAACCCACGGAGTGCCTAGAAGCCACTCACGGGCACTCATTACTGCCAGGCTAAGGGTGTGGCCTGGCTGGAGAGCAGGGTGCCACCTCAGGGCTGTGTGGTGTGGGGGCTTTGGGGCTGGTGGGGGGGGACCTGGCTGTACCTTAGGGCAATGGAAAGATTATCAGGGCAGCCAGAAGACACATTCCAGGCATCAGAATGTTCTAGACAAAGGTGCAGAGGTAGGAGTTGCCAGAGTGTGGGACCACAGTAAGTCCAGGAACTAGAGACAAGGATCTCCTCTCTGTCCCCGCTGACAGAAGCCAGGGCCAAGCCTAATCTCATGGAGAGCAAAGCGGGGTGAGTCCGAGTCCTAACCCTAGCCCTAACCCACTCAGTGGGGCCTGCCTGGATGATGCGAGTGAACCCATGGGCCCCAGGAGGCCCCAACGTGCCTTGTAGAGGCCTGCCCCCACCTCTGACAGGTGGCCTTCCCTCTCAGTCAGTCATTCACCCAACAAACATTGGTGGACCACCAGCGACCTGCCTGTCAGACCCTGTGCAGGCTGTGGATGGCACGGACAAGGTTCCCGACTTGTGGAACTAACAAAGAAGCAGAATGATGGGTACGCCCACGAGGCCAAGAGCAGGGCCATTTTGAAGAGCGTGAGGAACTGGTTACGTAGCAGAGGGCAGTGTGCCTGGGCAGTGACTGGGGGCTGCTTCCAGAGAGCCTCCCTAGGGAGGTAGCGGTAGGGCCCAGCCACACAGAGGTCCAGAGGGCACGTGGTGCCAAGTCCCAGAACAGGAGCAAGCCGATTGAGCGACAGCCCCGAGAAAGGGGCAGAGTGATGGGCGTGGAGGTGGGGAGGGTGGCCAGGCCACGCGGGACCCCACAGGAGGCTCCGGGGAGGGCAGCGGATGGACGGGAGTCTGGGTCCTGCCGGGGAGACAAGGGCTGGGTCTCCTGCCGGAGCAGGCGCGGAAGGCTGGGCAGGCCGTGGGCGGTGGGCAGGCCCTGAGACAGCTGCTCTTGGCCTGACTCTGGCTTTGGCTTGGCGTGCGGCCGCGGGGGAGCCATGTGTGGGCACGTCCCGGGGCTGCCTGCCCACCTCCCGGAGGTTGGAACCACAGGCAGGCTGGCTCACCTGGGCCCGGCTCTCAGCTACGAGAAGGCGAGGCGGGCGTAGGGTGGCAGGGACCTCCCTGGGCCCCGCCAACCTGGGGACAGAGCGCTTCTCACCCTCACCAGGCCATTGCTGTGTCATCTAACCACTCCGTATTGAGGGCCCACGGTGCGTAGCCCCAGCCCTGGGCCACAGGGTCTGTCTAGCCTTGCAGATCTATAGGAAATGGGCATCTGCCTTGGGTCCAGTGCCCCCAAACCCCCCCGGCAGCAGGGCCCCCCGCACCTCCAACCCCAGCCCTTTACCCCTCCACAGTCAGCTGCTTCCTCTCCTTCTCCTGGCCCCCGTTTTCCAGGGGCCCCAGGCCACCCTGGGCAGCATGTGGCCCCGAAGACAGAACCTTGCATGAGCTTTGAGTACCCACTCCTGGTCTCGGGCTTCTGGGGGTGCCGGGAGTAGGCTCCTGGGCGCGGCTTCGCTGGTGCCGAAGGGGGAGGGCGCCAACAGTGTGCGTGCAGGTGGGTCCGTGTCTGCGAGCCCGGGTGGGGGCTTCAGAGTGGTTCCTGGGGGCAGGAAGGCCTGGGTGTGCATGGGTCCGAGTGGTCGTGTGTGACTCTGAATGTGTACGTGTGCGTGCGTGTGACCGTGAGCGGCGTGGGGGGGCTGTGAGTATGTGCGTGTGCATCTGCCCGTGTGTGTGCATGTGCGTGCACCTGTGTGCATTATCTGTGCTGGTGAGTGTGTGTGTGCGTGTGGCCTGCACTCCTGGAGCAGAGTCCCATGGCCTGTTTTCCTACTCCCCGCCCCTCCTTCCCCTCCTTCGCAGCAAGTGTTGACTCAGGGAGGGATGGGCAGCCTTCTTTCAGGATTTCCTGGTTGGGTAGAAGTGGTGCCTTGAAAAGGGAACAGTCGGGTCCTAAGTGGACGCTGAAGGGCCTGGGTTGTGCCGTGCCCCACGGTGTCCAAGGCCACCACGCCACGTACCTGCCTAGGCTGGGCTTCCAGAGGCCAGACAGAAAGGCTGTCCCCAGGAGCAAACCCACAGGCCATGCCCTGAAGCCCTTCCCAAACGTTCCCCGGCTGGAGCCACGTAGCTCTCTGCTGGGGGGTGGGGGGCTGGGCCTGGAGCCCCCTTTATAGCTGTGAAGGGGAGGCCAGCACTCCCCGCAGAGATCGAGGCTTAAGCGAAGGTTGTCCTCCAACCTCCCCAGGCACCGGCTGCCCCTCTTCCCCCACCGGACCAGCCCAGGTTATCTGGTCCTTCCTGCCCTTTACCCGTCCACGGGCCCCATCCCCCCAAAGCCTCAACAGATAACGTGAAAATCTTCCGGGCTGACAGTGTCAGTCTAAGAGTGAGTGAAAAGTCCGAGGAGAGCTCCGTCCTGCGGAGGCCATCTGAAGCCCGGGCTCTTCCACGAGGACCCAGCAGGTGCTCGTGAGAAATGCAGAGTCCTGGGCCATGTGGACTGGTGGAGTCTGCACCGGGCCCTCAGCCCCGTCCCCTTGAGGAGCCCCTGAACCCAACACCCCCAGCCTTCCCCCATCCCGGAGGCCCCGGCTCGGGTCAGGCTGAGGGCGAGGCTGTCCCCAGGCCCGGGATGCTGAGGGGGCGGCGCGCAGGAGGCTGGAGAAGGTGGGCAGCCAGCCTGCCTGCGGTGAGAGCCTAATCTGCAGGACAAAGTGGGGATTTGCAGCCCAAGCCTGCTAATGCGCTACAGCGCGTCTGTCAGCACCAGCTCCCGGGACAGGGCCGGAGCTCTCCCCAGGGCACGGGAGCTGGTGGGCCTGCTCTCCTGGGAGGTGGTGGGAACCAGGCCCACGACGCGGAACTCAGCTGTCCCTGAGCAGGGTGCCCACGGGGGTCCCCAGAGAACCTCAAGTCTGGGGCCCCCATGAGCTCGGGCCTAGGGTGCCTGTCCCCAAGGGCACTGCTGCCAAGTCTGTCCCCTGCCAGAAAAACAGGCTTCCTCCTGACTGCTCATGTCCAGTTTGATCCTCCTTCTGAAAGAGGTTTCCTCTGCCCTCCCCCCCACCCCGACCCTGTGGCGCGTGGTAACCCAGAAGCTGGGCTGTGGGAGATGAACAGGAACCTTGGGGGTCCCCACTTTGCCCGCTTCAGGGGGCCCCCAGGATTCGGGCACAGGCCTGCCTTGAGTTGGGGAGGAGGGTACAAGAGTCCCTGGGGGCTGCAGGGAGTCAGTGCTTTGGGAAACCCAGGCCAAGGGAGCGCTCTGGGGCGGCAGCGGCGGGGGGCGGTACCGGGCTCCGGGCTCTGGCCACACCACGCTGGGCAGCCACAAGGCCGTTAATAATTAACCCTGGGCCTGGGCCTTGACCTCATGGGCCTCTGAGTAAACAGGCCTTGCTGGCCAAGCGTCCTGCAGCCTGCTGGAGCCCGCTGGGCCCCTCATGGCCTCTCTGCCCCTTGACCTTTTCTGGCCTTGTGGTCCAGGCCTCCTCCCCCCTCCTCATTGCGGAGCTGGAGCAATGACCAGTGGTCTGGACGTTTGGGCCTCTCGGAGGCCTGCCCCGGCTCAGCCTATCTCCATTCCCGCCCCAGCCCCAAGTCCCTCTGTACGCGTCTCCCACCTCCAGCCTTGGGCACCAGCACCTCTTCTTGGATGGGGGTTCACGATGGAGTGTGTCATCCGGGGGCTCAGCGCAGCACATGGATGCTGAACCTCTGTGGCTGGAGTGGGACTTGCTGTCACTCTTGTAGACTCTGAAGTCTGGGATATGTGTGACGGGTCAGACTCTGGGGGGCAGACCAGCTAAGGGGTCAGGATCACCCGTCAAAGGTCCATATTCTAGGGGCGCCTGGATGGCTCAGTCGTTAAGCGTCTTCCTTCGGCTCAGGTCATGATCCCAGGGTCCTGGGATCAAGCCCAGCATCGGGCTCCCTGCTCAGCGGGAGGCCTGCTTCTCCCTCTCCCGCTCCCCCTGCTTGTGTTCCCTCTCTCACTGTCTCTCTCTCTGTCAAATAAATAAATCTTTAAAAAAAAAAAAAAAGTCCATGTTCTAGCTCCACCTCTGCCCTAACTGGCTGTGTGACCCTTAGCCAGGGCCCTGACCATCTGGGCCTCAGTTTCCCCATCTGTACAATTTAAAAAAATGGCACAGTTATCCAGGGCTTGCCGGCTCCAGGATTCTGGACCCCATTTGGGGTGACCGAGGACAGGAACAACACACGTCCCAGCCCACCCCAGGGACTCATGGACAGTCATCGGGTGGGCCCCCGCGTTCCTGGCTGCCGAGCCTCCACTTCCTTCCTCTGGGGCCGTCCTGGTGTTCCTTTGGGGAACCAGCCCTCTCCCTCTCTGGAAGTGGGTCACGTGCCCCTGGGCACAGCCAATGGATGTCAGCCCTGAGACTTTTGCTGGAAATACCGGGGAAAAATGGTTTTCTTTTTCCTAAGGCAATGCAGGGGAATGTGAGCCTTGTGGTTACTTTGTTGGGAGCCTTCAGGGAAGGCAAAGGGACAGAAGGGAAAGCAGAGCTGATACATGAGCATGGATTTCCACAAGTGGGATCGAGCAGTGCTTGAAGTTGGTACCACCCCGGGCTTTTCCATCACAAGAGCTGTTACGTGCCTTTCCTGCTCCAAGCGGCACTCGATGGGTTTTTTCCTTCATTCACACTTTATCACACTGTACTCAGACCACAGAAAGAAGATCACACACACACACGCACACACACACACACAGTAGCAGCAGGTACCCAGACTGCTCCACATGGGCACAGAAAACGGGAATGAAAAATTGAAAAACAGGGCTGGTACGGAAGCCAGCCTGGCTGCAGTGAGGGGCTCAAGGGCGGAGTTAGTGAGTGTGGGGGTGGGGGGGTGGGGGGAGAAGGCGGGGAAGGGTTGGGCCAGGCCAGGTGGTGTCAGGCAGAGAGCTTGGGCCCTGGGGAGCCACTGAGGGTTTTGGATGAGGAGATGGTAGGGAAATGGTTGAGGCGGACAGGCCAGACCTCACCAACAAGGGGGCGAATGTGAATGTTTGTGCTTGCATGTGCACACACACACACACACACTGAGTTTTGCATGCAAGAAACATTCTGTGGCCCACTGTGGGAGCCCTTTGAGTGTCTGCCCCCTGCGGAGGCCTGGAGCTGGTTCTGCACACTTGCGAGTCAGGAGTCTCTGTCAGTTGGGCCCTCTGTCTACCTGGGACTGCGTGGTTCCTGGGAGCCCAAGGACCACTGGGCGAGGATGACCCGAGGAGAAGGGGTCACCTCCTCTGCTCCACCATAGGGTGGGCAGGACACCTGGGCCTCTGGAGGAGCAGAGACTCAGCCCCACTGAAGCTCCCTAGGGCCCCCAAGGAGGGCTGGCCTCATGGGCCTCATGGAGCTGGGCTCGGGGAAGGGCCTCGTCCTGGTGTTCAGCTGCGTCTACTGTGGCAGTCGTGAGTCCCAGAGGCAGGGGGCTTCAGACACGGTATGTACCGTTCTTACACGAGGACACACACGCACATGCTTACACACGGCACAAACGTGACACGCTCTCAGATCACTATCTGCTGTGAGCTCTAGGGTGGGGAAGGTAGGGGCCCTCTGTGTGGGCAGGGAGTAGGGGTAATACGTAGGGAACCCCACCTCCAAGGTCCTGCCTGACCCCTGGGCCTCTGCCTTCTACACCAGCAGCGGGACCAGCTGGGTAGGAGCTCTTGCCAGGCGGCTCTTCTGCTGCTCTCTTTCTCTGTTCCTCTTCCTTTCCCTGCCTTGGCCGTGGGTTGTTTCAGCCCCTTCCCCATTTCTGCCTCCCGGCCTCTCCTCTCTCTAATGCTTTCATTTTGTCTCCTGGAAGGGGCACCCGAGAAAGGGGCCAGGCCCTAGAGCTCAAGCCCCGCGGTCATCCACTGGGCCCTCATCTTAAGCTGCTCCCTGCCCTGCTTCCCCACTCTGGCCACAGCCCTCTCGCCCTTTGCCCTGGAACTGCCAGCAACCCAGGGGGGCTGCAGGCCTTGCCTCCTCCCCCAGCTGCCGCAGCCCCTGCTGCTTGGCTGGAGACTGGCCAGACGGCTGGGCCGTGGGGAGGCCACGGAGCCAGGACACGTGTCCTGGCCCCAGGCAGAACCCTTGCCCCAGCCGCAGGGCCACACTGGTCAGGCCCAGCTCTGTTCCCTGAAATCCCTGGAGCTTGGGGCCAGGCTCCTCCTCACCCCCCCTCCCAGGGCAACTGAGCACCACTCAGAGCAGGAGTCAGGGTGAAGCAGGATGTGGAGGGGCCCCCAGGAGAAGCCAGGTCCAGCCAGCAGTGCAGTGGGAAGAGAAACCCCACATCCTGTCATCCCCTCAGTGAGGCCTCAGGGAAGAGCCTGCCCCATAAGGGGGAGCAAGAAACAGGGAGCATTTCATATATGCGGATCTTACCAGAGTGGAAGCAGACACAAGGGCCTCCATCCAGTGGGATGGGAGAAGCACCTTCCAGCAGGGCAGTCACTGTGCCAGGGGCCCTCGCTGAGCTCACTGCTGCCATCCTGGCCAAAGCCTGCTGGCACCTGCCTCCAGGAAGTTCTCCTGGGCTGGACCAGAAGTGAGGGGAGCCCAAAGCCACTGGCCTTCATCCTCCTTAGGTTGGAAGTTGCAGGGACAGGGCTGGACCCTCCACTCTTGGAAGGACCCATTGCCACCCAGCCTGCCTTGGCCGAGGGGCTGGGCTGCACAGTGGGAACTAGGGCTGCAGTGGAGATGCCCCAACCGGGGCCAGGCCCAGCCTCTGATCACTGATGGGCTGGGGTTTGAGCCAGGCCCCTAGAAAGAAGTCTTTGGCCCTCGCTGTGTCCAGGGCTGCTGGCTGCTACAGCAGGTGACTCTGGGCAGTGTCAGGAGATGCCAGGAGCTGGAAAGAGGGTGGCGGCAGAGGGGGGAAGGGGGGAGGGCAGACAACGATCCATCTACAGCAGTGACAGGCTGCTTGGGTTCACATCTGGCCAGGTGTCTGATGGGGGCTTTTCCTCTTGGACTCTCCGCTAATATCTGGAGTGGGCCTCAGCTCCCAGAGCTGTGGGGTAATGTGGGTAAGTGCCCAGCCTGCTGCGTGGCACACACTTAGCCCTCAGTCAGGGCAGTCCATAGCCCTGTTCAGGCCAACAGGCTCAGAGGGCTGGAGAATCCAGGTCATTTCTGCAGACCTGGGCAAGGCCTGCCAACAAAGGGAAATGCTCCTGTAAATCTCCCTCTTCCTGGGCCCCAGCGTCCTCAAGGCACAAATATGCACTTGCTTGCAAACACACACACACACACACACACACAAACTGGCTTCGCTCCCCAGGACCCAGCCACCTGCTGGAAAACCAAGAGCTATCTTTTCAAAATAATGATTAAGAATCAGCATTGACTATTCAAATCGAAACTCCCCAAACCCTTCTCTGGGGTACCCAGCTCCTCTGGAGCTTGTGGGTAAAAGCTCTTACCATAGTGGAAAAAGTAGTCTGCCGAAACGGAAATCTTCCTCAATTTAGCTGAGTCATTTTTCTCGTGGTTAAGGAAGTCCAGATCACCTCTGGCCCTTCCCCTGATGCCCATGGCCCAGCCAGCCTGGGGGACCCCAATGTCCGTCAACCCCCCCATGTCCGTCCCTAGCTCCCCCCAGGGTCCTCCTGGCAGAGCCCCTGACAGTAAGACGCCCCCGCCCTCCTGCTGTTCTTCCTGCAGCTACTTCCTGCTTCTAGGTGGGAGTCCGGAGCCCTGGGGAGCCAGGAACCTGGGGTGCACCCCAGAGCGGACCGTGGGCAGACCTACAGCCTGGACAGCTCTCTGGAGGCCCTGCTCTAGAGGCCCACAGGCTCATTGTCATGGGCCTCAGTGGGGCTCACTGCAGTCAGGGATAGGGCCTCTGTCTCATCCCGGATCTGAAGAGCCTGAGTCCATGGGCTGGGGTGCCTGGCTCAGGAGTAGCAGGTTCCTGCCTGGCTGGGGCTCCCAGGTCAATGCATGCTGGTGTTGATTGGTGCCCCTGCCTGGCTCCTCCACCTTAGGAGGCTTCCAGAGGCTGCTGTCTGGGAAGATGGGGGGTGGGGTGGTGATGCGTGTGGACCACCTGGGCGGAGCGTGGAGGGCCTTGAATGCACCAAGTTGCAGCAGTTGCATAGCGGGGAGGGGAGGCTAGCTCTGAGGCCAGTGTGTCCTCCAGGTGTGTCCATGCCACGTGCCAGAAACCCGGGGCCTCCTGGGATGGCCCTGCATCCGAGCCCTGGGCTTCTGACATGGGTGCTCTTCCTGGGCGGTCGGGGAGTCAGCAGGAAGCATGAGGCTTCCCTCAGCTGACACGGGTCATGTGCTGTCTGCCGCTGTTCCCTGCCTGAGAAACGGGGCTGCCAGTACCCATGGATTGTTGGGAAATTAAAGGAATGGCAGAGTCGGGGGCAGCTAGGAGGACAAGCCCCAGTATGTGGCAGGCAATCAAAAATCCTGATGTATCTGGGGGACTGGAGGACCCCTATGCTTCCCTTGTGGGGTTCCAGGGGTAGTGAGACTTGGTGCTACGCCTCACCGACCTGGGGAGGAGCAATGCAGCAGCAGGAGCTGGGGGTACGTCCCAGCTGGGTGTCTGAGGTCACCCGGTGGAACCCCCAGCGCCTAGAGTGTCAGGATGGAGAGCCACGAGCGGACATTACCTGCGTCTTGGAAACTATGGAAAGGGACCCAGACCTGGAGAGACTACAAGGCTAGGAGTTGGTAGTGGTGCTGTTGGGGCCCAGCTGGGACCCCAAAACTGAAGAATCTGGGGCATGGCAGCAGATGCCAGGGAGGTCTCCCTCCCCAGAGGGCCCCTTGGCCCATCTCGGTGCCCAGCGGGCATCTGCTGGCCCGGCCCTGGGGGTTGTGTTGCCCGGAGTCATCTCACACCCACTTGGACTGGGTCGCCCTCAAGGCTCTGGCAGCCAGTGTTTGGGAAATTAGGTGAGGGGGGCCTGGGACTAGGGTGAGGAAGGGAACTATTTATGGCTAAAAGTCATCTTGAAATTTTCAACATATTTTTTATTTTTCAAAACAAAAGCTCTACACGTGGGGTAGGGTGGGGGGGTGAACCTAGCTTTGTGGGAAATGAGTCAGACAGCCATAAAATTGTGTTTTTCTGAGCCGAGGGGATTATTTTACATCTTGTGGCATGAAGACACTGAGAGGGAGCCCTCCTCCTGGGCCCTGGCGGGGCTCCCTGCTCACCAGCCTGGGCCGCTGCAGCTCCCTGTCAGCCTCCCAGAAGAGGCCTTGCTGCTCACCTCCTAGGCCTCTCCTTTCTCCTTCCCTAACCTCACTGCCCATTCTTTTAGGCGGGGCCCGGAGTGAGGCTGTGAAAGGTGGTGGCCTCATGGTGGGTCGTGCCCTCGCCCGCCAATGCCATTCACAGTCTGAGAATCTGGGTAAGGGCCAAAGGTCCTCGGAGAGCCTCCCACCCCACATCCGATGGACTGGCTGGTGTGGGACCAGCCGCGGAGCAGCTGACGGGATACAAGGAAAGACTTAAGAGAGCATATGCCTGCCATTGGTGCTCCGTGGGAGGCTCTCCTTCCCCACCATCAAGCAGGATCCTTGAGTATAGGTGATGAGGGGCACGAGGGGCAACCTGTTCCTTTGGAAGCCTTCCCCAAGGCCAGAAGGGCAGGAGTCCTCTCCTAACCTCCCCTGTGGCCAGCAAGCCCCACCCCCCACCCAGGACTACTCCCCCCAGCTCTGTCCCAGGGATCAGGAGGCAGAATCCCCACCCCAAGGGCTGAAGGACTCAGAAGGGCTAGGGCCATGGAGGTCCAGGGGCCCACGAGGAGCAGGGCCCTGGCTTCCGAGGCCTTATCTCTTCCCAGGCAGGTGTTGGGTGGGACCAGGAGGGAGAGGCTCTGCCTAGATCCCCTCTGCAGTCTCTTCCGTGTCCCCCGCAGCCCCACCTCCTCGGGCTGGAGTTACAGATCCCATGGACAGCCTGGGGCCCAGGGGACTGATGTTGCCCGTTGGGAGAGACTGCTGGCCGCCTGGGGCAGGGCAGAAGTCAGGACCAAATGTGGGATCGGAATCACATTGGCCGATTCCAGAAACTTACCACTTTCCTCCCCCAGGATCGTGGACTTGCTTTTTCCTTTGGAAGCAATGGTAAAGAAGGTTCACTCTGCATGGGTTCCATGTCTTCCCAGGGCGAGTGGCCAGCACAGTGGACCCTAGCTGCTTTGCCTGCCTCATCTTCTCTCATTCCAGCCACAGCACCCAGATTTTCCTTGGAGAACCTCCCCTCCCCCACTTTCATTCCATGCATTGTGGGTGGGGCTGACCCTCTTCCAAACTGTTTGTTGGGGATGGGGGCTGGCAAGGACATGACTCAGGATTGGCCAGTTTGCCTCCTCCATCCTCCTGGGTACAGTGGCTAGTTCAGTGAGGAGCCTATGGTCCAACAGAATCCAATTCCAGGACTTTAGATGGAACCGTTCAGAGACTGGAGCTCTGTTCTGGGTTGCTGGGTGTCAGTTTGGAGGCCTTGAGTTACTGGCAACCTCCAACAGGAGACTGAGCTGGCACGAAGGATGGCAGGGGTGACAGAGGACTCTCGATGACATAGTCTGGCTGATGGATCCAGCCATGCCTGAAGCCACACCCCTTCATGGTTTGTCTTCCCGACTGCACTCAGCTCTATGCCTGAGTCCTGGGCACAGAGGCAGGAGTTTTGGTGAGATGTGCCAGCTTCACGTGCCCCTGTCTGCTCAGGCCATTGGAGCTGGGATTCTACAAGCATGGTGACTGGTGAGCTAGAGCCGAGGCCTGGCCTGGCAGGAGGACCCAGTCAGAGCAGCCGGCACACAGCTGGGTTCACTGACCACCGAAGCCTGCGCATGTGGGTGAGACCCACGCTCTATGTGGCTCCCTGAGGAGATCACCCTCGAGGGTGAATTTGGGAGCGGACCTCATGAGAAGTAGCTTATGATGTTCCGATGATTAAATTTAGAAAACGAGCCAGCATGGCATTCTTTTGCCTTCGTCTCTCTCTCTCTGTCTCACGGGGCACCCTGACCTGTCGAGGGCACCGAGAACGGCAGAGAATCGGTTAATTTTGTTTGGTGTTTGTCGGCATTTTTAGCGCTGGAATGTAAGCTCCCGAGGGCAGAGGGGCTGAGTGTGGCTCACTGCTATGTCCTGGAGCCAAGGAGACACCAGCACTCAGTCAATATTTGCTGAATGAAGGAAAAAGTCTGGTATTCTCACTCCCCTGATTGGAATTCTCCAATGGCTTCCCATTGCAGTTGAAATATATGAAAACTAGATTTCTTCCTGTGCCCTAGAAGTAGGGTAACCGTGTCATTTATTAAGCCATCAGAGACTTTTCTGAGGCTCAAAAGGGATGTTATCAACGATTCTGCTGAAACAGTGGGAGTAAACCAGGACTGTCTCAAGCAAACCAGGAGCTGGTCTCTGCCCTTCCCTCCCCCCAGCCACTCCATCCTTCCCCTGGGACCTTGCTCTGTTTCTCTACCTGGAGAAGCCCTTTGAGTGCCTGGATCTTTCTCGACACCTTGGTCTCCACTGAGCACTGCCTCCTCGGGGGGCCTTCCCTGACCAACCACCTACCCACCCAGGTAACTTCAGCCATTGGGTCAAGTTCCATTTTCCTCCCTGAACTCAGCTCTGCATCGGAGGCCCCAGCCCAGAGGCAGGCAGGGAGTGAGAGGGAATGAACCCATGGGCTCTGGGAACACAAATCTCTGGCATCTGTCAACCCCCAAGTAGATGCTTGTATTCGCAGCTCACATCTCCAAAGTGAAAGTGAAGGGAAGCGAACTTCCTCTCAGGAGGTGGGGAAGCGAAAGACAGAGGAGAGGGAGGGAATGGAGCTTGGCAGCCAAGCCAAGTTGGGGTCCTTCCCAGCACCATGTGCGGCACCGGGCACCCAAGAGATCAGATGCCCTCGGCCTCAGTCACACGGACACATCTTCTAAGACATGCCTGGAACCAGAATTTGAAGGCGGGTGCTGAGCAGCACCCCAGCAGACACATGCCCAGATTGTGTGGCCGGACAGAAGACACCAGCTATGTTTATAATTTTCCTAATTACCTCTGTCCTTTCTGATACTGGGGCTCTATAAAATCATCACAGCCATGTTTGTCATTTGGCTCCGGCTCACTGTGCACACACGTGGGTGTTTGTTTACGGAACACAGACGGCAGCGGGGCCTTCATGTGGGCTCTGACACCACCCCTTTGGCTGCCACGAGGGACTGGCCCCCCTCCAGGGTTCTCAGACAGATTTGCCTCGCGGATTCTTTAAAGCAAAAAAAAAAAAAAACCAAAAAACAAAAAACCCCCCCTGAGTTTAGTGATCACTCAGGGTCCTGGCAGAAAACCAAACTCACCCCTGATGGTTCCAGTGAAGGGATGTTAACAAAGGAACCATATGTGGGGGTATGATGAGGGTTGAGGGAATCAAGAAGGGATGTTGAGGTCCCCGGAGACTAGCCCCAGCAGCAACTGTCACCACTATGGGGCTCAAGGGGCAAAGCAAGGCACTAGGGTTGTCAGAGCCCCATGAGAAGTGGGCCCACGGAGGGCAGAGGACAGGCTAACCAACAGAGACTGTAGCCTTGGGGGTCATGTAGTTGGGGTGCTAAGGCAAGCAGCGAGTAGAGAAGGAACACCCGATCTCTCCCTTCTCCTCCCTCTGGTCTTTGGTGCCTACCATTGGCCAAATCCAACAGGGGGCTAGAGGCACAGGAGGCCCTTGGCGTGGCCCACCCAAGCCAGACTCCTAGGGCAGAGACTAGGTACAGTGTGGATCCAGGGGGCAAATGAAGAATAATCAGCATGGTTGGGTAAGGCATTCTGGGACAATTCTGTGGTCAAGCTTGGTGGTGAATCTTCTTACCCTGTAAACATCTCTTGAATCCATTCACCTCCATGCCACTAAGCCCCCTCACGGGCCTCACAAATGCTCTGTTGCCCGCTGTAATCCACTTGCCACACTTCCCCGCAGTGATCCTAATAAGCAAGCCCAACCCCAACGCCCTTGTGACCACTGTTGCTCTTGGGATGTTGACCAAAGTCTGAAACCCTGCTTGTGAGAGCCTGATACTCTGACGCACCTGACCTCCAGCCTCACCTCTTCTCCTCCAACCCCTACCCTGCTCCATGTACTGTGACCACATTGGACACTTTTCAGTACCTAGAATGTCATGTTCCCTCCCACTTCCGAGGTTTGTGTTCGTTGCTCCCTCTGCCTGGATTCTCTCGACCCAACACCCAATGACTTTCTTTCTTTCTTTTTTTTTTTAAAAGATTTTATTTATTTGACAGAAAGAGACAGCAAGAGAGGGAACACAAGAAGGGGGAGTGGGAGAGGGAGAAGCAGGCTTCCCGCAGAGCAGGGAGCCCGATGTGGGACTCGATCCCAGGACCCTGGGACCATGACCTGAGCCAAAGGCAGACGCTTAATGACTGAGCCACCCAGGCACCCACCCAATGACTTTCAAATCCCCACAGGACCTTCAGATCTCAGCTTAAAAGTCACATTCCCAAGAACAACTTCCCGGAGTCCACAAAGCAGGCAAAGGCTCCTTCTCATCACCCCTGAACTTCCTTACTTCACAGTGTGCGTCACAACTGGAATGAACTAATCAATTGAGTAACTGTCTGTTTATAGTCTGTCTCCCCAGAGAGTCTGTGAGTGCCCCAAGAGCCCACTTTGTCTGGTTTCCTTCTCCACCTCAGCACGTTGCCTGGCACATAGTAGGCACTCCAAAATACTCACTGAGCGACTAAAGGGAGAACTTCCAGCTACCAGTGATGGCAGACTAGGTTATTTGGGCCTACCTTGCACTAAAATCAGCTAAAAAATGCTGCATAAATTAAAAAAAAAAAAACTCTAAGCACTGAAGGCTTGACAGTATAAAAGGGAATTGCCAGGCCAAAATGGGGTGGGGTGGGGGGGGCGGAATCCAGACAGGTAGGCAGAAAGAAAAGCCACTTTTTTTTCTTGATGTGTTTTCTGATTCCAGTGAAACTGAATTCTATTTTGACAGTCTCATGGAATGAAAGAGATAGATATCAAACCCCAGGGCACACACAGGTGGGGCATATAATAAGATCCCATCCCACATTGATGTGGGACTCCAAAGGGCTACACCCTCAGGATAAGGGTGAACCAGAAGTAGACCAGCCCTCATATGATCTTGCAATCTAAGTTCTCATCTGGATGGGCCAGGGAAACTCAAGCCTTCAGGTTGATTAAGGTGGTTCTGGACTAGCAGTATTCCTCAGTGTTTGGCAGGAGCAAGTAAAAGTGTTCTCTGGTGGAAGGTGCTTTTGTCCTAAATCTCAAATTTTTCTTTCAAACATTTCCTTTTCTAAAACGATGACCAGCACACAGTCAAAGATGATCAGACACATAAGAAAAATAAGACACTGAGTTCAAAGAAGAAGAAGAACCCACAGAAAACAGAAGTAGACCCTTAAGACTTCAAATTATTGACTATAAAAGAACTATGCAAGGGGCGCCTGAGTGGCTCAGTCATTAAGCTTCTGCCTTCGGCTCAGGTCATGGTCCCAGGGTCCTGGGATCGAGCCCCGCATCGGGCTCCCTGCTCCGCAGGAAGCCTGCTTCTCCCTCTCCCACTCCCCCTGCTTGTGTTCCCTCTGTCACTGTGTCTCTCCCTGTCAAATAAATAAATAAAATCTTTAAAAATAAAAAAAATAAAAAAAAGAACTATGCAAATAATGTTTAAAGAAATAAGACATACTTAAAAATAACTTGCAGGAGATGGGAATGTGTAAAAAGTGACATCGCAGATCTGAAAACAGAATCAAGCTGAATCTCTAGAAATGAAAACTACAATGACCAAAGTCAAAAACCCAATGGATGGATTTAGCAGCAGAGTTAACACAGCTGAGAAAGAAATTAGGGAATTAGAGAAGTCAGAAGAAATTATCATAAATGTAGCACATAGAGACAAAAGGAGAGTATGGAAGAGACGACATGAGCTAAGGAGGAAGAGAGGGTCTAACATGTTTAATGTTACCCCTGAGGGAGGCGAGAGAGAGGGGAAATGGAGTAGAGGCAGTGTTTTAAGTGTTAACAGGTAAGAATTTTCTGGAACCAATGAATGAATACATGAAGGGATGCATTGAACCATTTAGTGGTCAGTTATCCTTTGGTGATAGAACTCCATGTTTCAGACAACCTAGAGCTCAAAAGATACCAATGGGATATTGTGGACCCAGTCTGTTCTTGGCCAAGGGCCATGCTGCCATACAATACCAAGTTCAATGTAGCAAAGGACACAAGAAAAGGGTGAAAAAATCAACTCTTGCCTGTCTCTGCCTCTGCAGCTCACCCCCAGCTGCATCCTCCTGTTCCTTCTTTCTCCCACAGGCCTTACTGCCCAGTCACCGGGAGAGAGCAGAATGCCATTCCCCAGGTCCCTCCATAGTCAACTGGGGGTATAGTGGCATGGCTGGGTGGGGTGAGGGAGGCCTCTGTCCCTCCCTGATTCAGTACTGATGGAGACATCCTCTTCCTAGATACTGTACCTCTTCTCTCCTCTGACCCCAGTCTCCCTGTTCTATGGCTGGTCTCCAGTCTGGGCTCTCAAGGGTACTTGGGGGAGACTCATTGACCAGCTGGCTGATACAGTCTAGTCCTGGCTGGGGTAGGAGGACTTAAGGAGGAGGGGATGTCCTAGAATGTCCCTTTGCCATAGCTGAAGAAGGCTTGATGATGCCCGCACCACCTTGGGGTCCTCCAACATGGGCCAAGGAGCACTAATGTCCCTCACTGTCCAGCCCACCAGCACCACCTATGACCTGGATGGCAAGCATCTAGAAGCTGGGATCCAGAGATAGGAGAGAAATCACCCAAGCCTGGGTCCTACAGTCCTCTGGCTCCCACCCCTAAGCTCTCTTGGGCAGGAGAGTGACCTGGCTGGCAGGCGGGTTACTTTGTTTCTGACTCATGTTCCCCTCTCGGCTTCCAGGAGGCCTGGTCCTGGTCCTCCTCGGTGTGACTCGTCCTGGGATCAGGTTCTTGTGGTTGCTCTGTTCTGAAGGGACACCCATTCATCATCTTGCCTCTGGGGATCCTGGCACACCTCTCAGACATGCTCAAACAGAGAGGCTGCCAAACCTGCGCCTGGTCACACAGCAGGTGTGTGGCGAGGCCAGGACACACACGGTCTCACGCCCCCGGTGGGTGGGAATGCAGGCCAAGCCCTTGTGTAACTAGCATTGGGACCTGAGTTCTGGGAGCAGTTCCACAGTGGAGGCTCACTGAGGCCCCAGTCCCACCCTGGCTCTCTGGCAGGCGCCAGATTCCCCCACGCCCAGCAGCAGGTGCCTCCAAACCATTGTGCTTTGGGGGTACCAGTCGCAGAGGCTTGTCTCATAAGGAAAGCAGCAAGAGACCGCCAATGGCAGCCGTCTCCCATCCCCTGATGCATGAAGATGGGGGGTGGGTCATGTGGGACCCCAAACCTGGCTCTGCAATGTCTCTGACATGCCATTCCAATTTCTGAAAATCTCCAAGATGTTCCAAACAATATGCAGTTGATTTAATTTTAAAAATTAAAAAAAACTAAAGTAAATTAAGTTGAGGAATGCTGGGTGGAGGCGGGGGAGGGGGAGGGTGTCGTGAACTAAAGCCAGAGAAGAGAGTCTTAGGAAAACATGAGTGTTTCACTCCCCTGGGTGGATTTGTGGGTGGAGAGGGTCAAACTATTCCCCCCTGGTCGACATGTGTAGGAGCCCAGGTGCTGATCCCGCCCCTGCCCTGTCTTGTCACGGGTCCTGAGACCCAGGGCTTCTCTCCGAGCCTGGGGTGCAGCCAGGGAGGTAGAAGACCCGGGCACGAGGCTGCTCTCCTTTCTCGTTTGGTTCACACACACCCCGAGCAGCACTGCCCCACATAATTACATAGACTGCGCATCACTCAAGATGCTCATCGTGCTTCTGACACATTTCGGGCTGGGAGCCATCATCCCCACCTCCCCTGGGCTCAGGGGCCTGGCCCGTGACTCACAGGCCTCCACCTCTCCCAGGTGAGACGGCTCCTCAAATAGAGGTCCAGCTTTGGTGAACTTGGGAATTGCTCTTGGGAGGACCCTTCACCCCTCCTGGGCATGGACACTCCTCCAGCCCAAGGCTCCAAATCAGCTCCAGGTTCGAACGCACCCCGCACACCCCTGCACCCATGCCCATGCCCACACGGCACCACTCTCCCCGGGGAGTCGCCCGCATCCCATGGCTGCCCTCCCTCCTGCTGAGGCCCTGCACCCAGCCCGGCCGACCGATGATTTAAGGCCTCCTGGCCTCTCTCCATACCTGCTGCCCTCCCTTGGTTCGGCCAGGGGCATCCAACTGCTGTCTTGTGCTTGAGCAGGGAGACGGGGGTGCCCGAGAGCTGCCTGCCTTCCTTGCCTGAGGAGTTTGCTCATTAATTTGTGTTACTCTCATGTTGGCCTTCCTGGCAGCGAGGGGAAAAGCAAGGCCGGTTTCCAGAGCTCTTTCCAGCTGGTGGCCCCATCTCTAAGGGAGCGTGAGTGTGGCCCAGGCCGCCTCCCACCTGCTTCTGTGGCCCCTCCTCACCCCTCCGGGATCCCAATCAGGCCTCCCCACAGGGTGGAGGGCAGCCTCCCACCTCACTTCCTGGGCTCGAGCTAGCTCGGGCAAACGGGAACCAACTGTTTGGCCAAGGGTTGAGATGACCCAGTGGGGAATGGAGGGTGGGCAAAGGGGCAGGAGGTGTCTCCCCCCATAGCACATCCTTCTGCTCTCCTGCCACCAGCAAGGGAACGCCAGGGCCACCGCACTCACTGAGGTCCCAGCTTTCCAAATAGAATGGAGTTAACGGGAGGCCTGTAGTGTTGGCAGGTGGGGTGGGGGGTGGTCTTTCAGGATTTGGGGAGGCTGATGCCCCAGTGAGAACGCTCTCAATGACCAGAAGTCGTCACTGAGGATTCTGCCCTTGGATCAAGAATCTTCTCCCATGACACCCTTGCTGGTCCCAGTGCTGTCCGTGAAGGAGAGTTTGACCACCGTGCTCAGGCTGCAGGGTCACCCGCAGGAGGGCTCTGCGCCGGGGAGAATCTCATTAAGCCTTCTAAGCAAATAAATTTATTTGCCTTCTAAGCAAATAAAAGGCATCCCTGGGGGAAAAAAAAAATCGAAGCCAGATCAAAATGACTTCAGGAACTTGGTTACTCCGGATGCAAGGATTTTGCCCTCATTATTCCGACGACTGTCTCCTTCCACGGGGCTTTTTCAGGGACCAAGGCGTGCCTTCCCCAACGCCCCCTGCCTCCTGCCCTAACGCACAGTAATCTCATTACCTTGAGCCAAGTGTCTCACAAGCTTTGCCTGTTAACCTTTCACAACAACTGGATGACTGACGGGGGTGCTCGTTTTGCATACATTTTGCCTAAAAGGAGACCGAAGCTCTGAGAAATCAAGAGCTGCGGTGAGGGCCACACTGTCAGGAGCAGGCAAAGCCAGGACTCAGCTGGTGCGAGAGCTGCAGGGCCCTCCTCCCAGGACCCAACCTGATCACGGGATGGGAGAAAGAGGAAACTTCTAGTAACAAAGGGCTTTCCCCCAGAACCCGACTATGCATTGGTCAGGCACGCACCGGGCCAGGACATCTGGGCTCCATGCATCTGCTCAGCGAGGACTGTTGGCCTACTATGTGCCAGGGTCCTGAAGGAGAGTGGCAGAGGCCCTCAGCCCACACCCGCTGTTAGTGGCCCCAGGCCAGTGGCACTTGCCATATGCTGACTTAGACGTACATTGAAGCATCGCCGACACCAGTGTCTTCAAATTGTTCTGGGATAAATCCTTTGTCCTGTGGACTTATGGGTTAAGGCCAATTAAACTGCTGCCAGGTAGGGCTTATTCCCTATAAATCAGTGGGAATGTGGTCACACGAATTTTAAATATCAGATTAAAATCAAATTAGTGGGAAAATTGGGAACAAATTGCCTTCAAGTACAGTGAATGAGTCTATTTTTAAAATGTTGCCGCACCAGGCAAAATAGTGAAGCGGACACATTTCCTAACAGCGAGTAGACACCGTGATGGGAGTGATTTGTCATGCTTAGTCACTGTAATTGCTCTAGCAAAACTGAGGAATCAAATAAAACGTGTTTGCAAATTGTAAATCACTCCGGGAGGCTACTTCAGACGGGTCCAAACCTGACATCGAAGGTCACAGCACCTCTCTGGGGGCAGGCAGACACCTCTGATGCCACCTTGCTCTCCGGGCAGGGGTTATGCCGCACGTCCAGTCGAGACCATTGCCCAACGGACCCGAGAGAAGGGCCGCCATAATCAGCCGAGTTTCCTCACCAGCACGGTGTCCTGGAGGGCACCGGGAGAGCGCTCCGGTTGGCTCGGGAGGGAGGTGGGGGGTGCTCCCTGAGGCCTCCGTGGCTGGGCAAGAAAGGGACAAAGGCTGCTCAGGGAGGAGAGGCTTTCTTTCTGGTGAGAGGCTGGCGGCTACTGGCCAAGGCGCAGAAATACCATCAGATGTAGAAGGCTTGGGACCGGCTGTGATGGCTTCTTTGAGGCCCTGTCTGGATCACTGGGTGACATGCCCTGGCCCTAGGCCACCGGGTTGGGCCACTGGTGATCCTGTCCTCGGTCCCTCAATATTGACTTTGCCGGTCATCCTGGAGTGGGGACAAGAGGAGAGATACAAAGAAACCGTCTTTGAGGTTTAGACCTTCACAGCAGAAACGCCGTGATCCCAGCTGCCCATATGTCTGAGCAGCTTTGGCAAGCTTGGGGCATCCTGTACTGCCCGTCCCCAGCCCTCTCTTCTCTTCCGGAAAGCCCGCCTCCTCCTGTCCACCCTCCCTATGGAGCTGACCATCTCCTGGGGCCTGGCTAGCCCCTGCTTCTGGTGCTAAACTAATCACACAGAGGTGTTGAGGATTATCTAGAACCAGATAGATTACCTTTCTTAGGCCTTTCGTTGCTCCCATAATGGTGAACCCTGATCCCTCGAGCCCCTCGGGAGGACCTCAGGCCAACCCAGTGGACCCTTGTGTGGAAAGGAGGGAATGAGGATGTTTCTTAAGCAAGGAGAGAGGGGAGTTGCAGAGAGAGCCATGCATTCAGACACATGTGTTGAAGGCTTGCCGTAGGCCAGACGCAGGCCAAATTCAGCAGGAAGCCAAGAAAGGCAGGATCCCAGGCAAGTTCATGTCATTTGGCTCCAGGAGTTCATGGTGACCTTGGGGAGAACAGTTTCCAGACAGGGTGAGGGTGAAGGTGGAGGGTGGGGACAGGGAAGATGAAGGTCAGAAAGTGGCTCTCTGGGTACATAAAAAGCACAAAGGATGTTTAAAAAAAAACCACTTTCTATCCCACCTTGATCGCTCTAAGAAAACTATGTATCTTTCAGCTGGCCTCAGGTGGGCCTCCAACCATGGTCTGAAGAATGGGGATAAGGAAGGGTCTAAAATAAAATAAAATAAAATAAAATAAAATAAAATAAAATAAATAAAAAAGTAAAATAAAATAAAGTAAAATAAACAGGACTACTTCCATTCCCTAAAGAAAAATAAAAGGGTCCTACTTCTTGGCTCTGCCCAGAGAGGGCTTCAGAGCAATAGCAGATCCTTTTCCTGTAGTCTTTGTCCAGCCCCTGGGGGCCCCTGAGGGTAGCCAGGTAGTGTGAACCCCCGTGCCCTGCTCCCCTACCAATCATGTCTGCTTCTGAGAGCCCAGCTGGCCTCCTTGCCCTGAGCGCCCACCCACTCTGCAGTCAAAGGGGGACCTCTAGGGTTCAGGCCCCATGGGGTGCCAACACCATCTTCTGCTGTTCCCCGGCAAGGGCGGTGGGCTTGGGCACGGCGAAGGAAGAGAAAGGGGATCTTTGGAAGGTATCGCGTAGGGAGGCCTGTTCCTAGTGGGTGGGGCCAGAAGGCTAGAAAAATAATAAATAAAAACAAAAGTGAAGGGAAGCAAAGCTCTTGGGTGCCAGAATGGGGCTGGCTGAGGCTGTGACTGCATGAGTAATGGGTTCCACATTTGTCTGGCTCCATCTGCAGTGACCGGGATTCAGGATGCACAGTGGGCCCTGCAGGAGGCTGGCGGGGAGAGCCCAGCTGTAGCCAGATCTAGGCATCCCCCTGAGATGGCCCCATCCCCGGCTGGCCACAGCAAGGCTGAAGCATTGGTGCGAGCTCACGCTCCTGCATCGCAGCTTCCCCCCCTGCCCCCGCCTGCAGCTCCTGGGTCCCTGCCGGCCTACACAGATTGTTCGCGTTATTAATGCCGTTTTCCCAGAGATTCCATCTGGCTTTTTAATTGCTCTGGGATGGGGCTAGGATGCTTTGATAGTGAATTGGTATCTTTCCTATGTCTCTGCTTACGTCAAATGCTCCATGCACAGAGAGGGGCTGAGGGAGGGGAGAAGTGGGGGGGGGGCATCAAGAGAAGAGAGAGAGTATCATCTTTCACAGAGACAAGAAAGATCTTTCAAAGGTGCTGGTGGTTTAATTCTATTTAAGGAAAAGACGAGAAAGGCCTTCCCCACCCGCCAATATAGGAAATAAACAGATGGGACAGAGCCACCGTCCAGGCAAGGACCCTACCCCGTGTCTGCAGAAGGGCTGTGGGTGCCTGGAAGGACAGGCCTCACGGATGAGCAAGGTCAGGGTTTCTGCTCTCCCTTGACTGGCTTCCCTTTCTCTCCCCACTGCCCTCTCTCCTCCCATGAAATCAGCAGCTTCTGGAGGAGGCCTGGCAGGTTCCTGCCTGGGAAGGAGGGGGCGGGAGACCTGGGAGGGGCAGACACTCCTCACCAGTCCCAGTGGCTCATCACAGGTGTCAGGGCCAAACCCCATGTTCACAAATTCCCAGGAGATCCAGGAGATAAGGGTGACATCCGTGACGGTGCTAAACCATCAGGAGGCATCTGGCAGCAAAGGAGAACCTCCCTCTCTCCCTTTTACCTTTGCTTCTTCCCTGGAGGCTGGCTCCTCTGAGCAGCGCTGATCTCAGGGGCCACCAGGCTCAGGTGGCCCACCGAGGGGGCGAGGTCCCTCCTACCTCTCCTGAGAGAGTACAAGGCAGAGGCATCCAGGCATGTTGGACTGGGTCCATGACCAGGTCTTGGATCAGACCGCTGCCTCCAGGAAGCCTTCCCTGGTGGCGTCTAGACACACTTTGAGCTTCCCTTTATTGCACTTGTCACCCTTAAACTACATCTTGGGACCACAAGACTGTGAGCTACGGAGAGTAGGAGCCAAGTCTGTTTGTCTCCAGCTGAGTGACCCATCCTTGGCACAGGCCCTGGCACCCAGTAGACTTCCAATAAATACTTGGGGTGTGTTCAGTGCCAGGCTCTTGGAGTGGTTCTTCACAAAGGCTGCAGTCAGGAGGGGAACCATGGGGGCCCTGCAGGAAGCAGTGGGTGGCAAGGAGCAGCTCTTCCCCGGGGGCCCCTCTGGCCAGGCACAGAGCACATGCCGGGTAGGTTCACCCCACACTGCCCCCTCCCCTTGGCCAATTGCTCTGTCCCCTGGGGGCCCCTGCTGGCCCCATACCTTCCCTAGGGTTGGCTTTGGTTGGATGTGTCTTGTCCCCAACAAAGTCTGCCCTGGACCTCAGGGTCTACAGTAGGAGGGGTGCCCCTTTGTAGGCTGACAGCTTTGAAAGAGGAAACCCGGGAGATGAGGCAGTGGGAGGGGAGAGGGAGGAGGGCAGGCAGGAGGGGTGGCCCTCCCCTGCTCATCCTGGGATCTGTTCTGGGGGCAAAGGGGGAGGCTGAGGTTTGGCCCCCTCAAACAAGAAAAACTGGAATTAGCACTGAACTCAGAGAGGGTTTGCTGGGGCCTAGCAAGCCGTGGCCTGCCCTAGGCCTTAGGCAGGCAGTGGGGCTCTGCCTCTTTGGTTCCCAGGGCGGTGGGGCAGGCAGCTGCCTCCACACTGGGCTCGTGGCCTTTCCTCGGCCAAGAGCGGCCATGGGCAAGGAGGCAGCAAGACACAGGACAGAGAGGGCGGGGGCCGGGGCGGGAAGGGGGCAAGGTACCCCTGTTAACCACACGGGGCAGGAAAAACTAAAGTTTTCAGAGTCGAAAAGGAGTGTGTAATTTCTTGAAACTGTCTCAGCCCACATTGGCATACGTGGTAAGCTGCTCCAGTGAATCCTCCCGGGGTGAAAATAGAAGCTAAAGAGTGTCTGCCTTTTACCCTCAGCGAGAGTAAACTCTGAAAGCCCAGCCAGCCTCCTGTGCTACTTCCTGCCAGGCCTGATTCTATCAGGCGTGAGTGTGGGCCCCTCTGGTTGGCTATCACTGCTGCTGAGGGGTTGCCGGGGTGCCTGTCCTCCTAGGGCAGTCGTCTGAGTGGGGACGTGGTCCAGGGTGGGCACAGTGGGGAGAGTGCGTACTGGTGCTGGCTCCTTGCCAGGTGGTATGGGTCAAGGACCACATACTCAATGCGGGTCCCCTTCCGGGGGGTTGGCTGGGGCAGGGCAGGCATGGAAGGTGGGGCGGAGGGGTGCTCGGCCTTCAGGCTGCCCTTCGGGGCCCTGCTGGGGTAGGCTACAGCCATACAACCCAGAGCAAGTGGGGAGGGGCAGAGAGGCCTCCTGCTTGAGGCCTCCCCCTGCTCTCCCAGGGTCCTGCTGGTGGGGAAGGCAGGGCGGGTATGAGCAAGGCTTCTACAGAGCTAGAGCTGTGAGTGATCTAGAAGCAAACGTGGCCGAAGGGCCCCCGGAGCCTGGAGCCACCAGCCAGACCTGTTCAAGTCCCAGAGAGCCCGTGGCAAGGTCAGGCAGAGGGGTCCTTCTCTGAGTCCCTCTGCTCCTCTCAGGGGCCCAGGAGAGGCCACACCAAGGCCCTGTGAACCCCCCTCAAACTCGCCCCCCGGGACACTCTTGCCTCAGGCTTTGGGCTTTCTCAGCTTGGAGCCTGCCCTCCTTCTGCCGTTTATTTGCCTTGGTTGGGAGAAGTCACCCCCTTAATGTAAAGAGGGGCTCAGGATGGGAGAGCTAATGAAAGTCAGGATCTCAGCCAGAGAATACGCAGTGATTATTTACAAATGTGACCTGGCCCACAGAAAACATTGGAAGTAGCTTTTCTGGTTTTAAAAAGACACCAAAATTTACTTTGATATGTTTATATTATAGATATAATACATAAAACATCTAGCATGAAACTCTACGTTCTCCCCAAAGGAGAGAACCAAGCTGTCCTTCCCTGCTCCCAGCCCCAGCAATCTATGCATGCTGGCTGGAGGCCGCCTCCCTTCCAGACCAGGAGCCAGGGCCTCTGGGGGACAGGCCTGTGGGCGGCCCAGGCCGGAGGGCACCGAGGCCCACAGCCCCCCCACCCCCCAGGGAAAGAGGAAGCCCACCTCACCTCTTTGGTTCCCCTGGGAGCAAAAGCAATCCCCCAAAACCAAAAGGAAAGAGAGCCGCAGACCCTCCCTGCAGCTGCTGACAAAGAGTCTCATTTTGGCAAGTATCTGAGCAAAACCAAAACAAAACAAAAACCAAATAAAATGGTGGTTTAACATAGACGTGCACATTCACATTGCACAAGGCACCGCTGGGACAGAGAGGCCAGATACAAGTGTTGATATCGGCTGATAAAGCAAAATATTTGGAAAGCTTCTCATAACTTCGGTCCCTCTGGGATGGACAGATTGTGCTTCATGTTTGTATGGCAATGCTGGCAACATACAGTACAAGGCTGATGGTCCCAGGGTCCCTTCACCCCCCCCCCCCCCCCCCTGGACCAGAGCTCTAGGTGTCCCTGCGCCACCAGGCCGCCACTCCCATGAACACATGTCCGGAGAACTAACCCCTGTCCTAGCTTTCTGGTCTGACTGGGGGCAGGGGGCTCCCACCGGTCACCCAGTGACCCCCATCTAAGTGCCTCCCTGTTGCAGGCTGGGAGATTAGAAGCAAGGAACTAGGGACCCTCCACCTTCGTGTAGAACTGGGGGAACAACCTTCCAAGTCCCTGTATTTCCTCCCTTCCAAGGACAGGCGCTGGAGGAGCGGCTAGGGCTGGCTTGTCGGGATCTCTGCTCCCTGAACCTTCCTCCTGCCGTGGGCCTGCACATTGCCTTCTCTCCTGGGGGCCTGCAGCCTCAGAAATGAGGCAGGAACCCTCCAGATAAAATGACAAGGCACATATTTGCTCCCCCTACTCGGTAGGAATCGGAGCGGTGAGTTTGCGTTTCCAAGGCACAAGGTTATTCCTTAATACTAGAGTTGCCGGGGCTCCCGGCTCAGCCCCACAGCACTTCTCCTCTCCTGCAGGGAGAAACCATCGCCTGACCCCTCATCTTAGACGCACCGAATCTGGCGCGGAGGAAGGCAAGGGGCGCGCGCGGTAGGCCAGGCTTTCTGGCGGCACCGGAATCCCCTAGTCCCGGCTTGCGCCGCTGGGCCAGTCTTGAGATCCGGAGACCCGAAACCATTCCCTGGGTCGCAGCCGGCGGCCGGCCCAGGGCGGTCCCGCCGCCCCGCGCCTCACGCGCAGTTGCCCATGGCCTTGACCAGGGAGCTCTCGGGCAGCTGGCGGAATATACCCCGCAGCGTGTCCAGTTCGCGGCTCAGCTGTTCCACCCGCTTGCGCAGGCGGTCATTGTCACTGGTCAGCTCCAGCACCTTCTGCTGTGTCTCCACGTTGCGCTGCTTGGCCTTGTCCCGGCTCTTGCGCACGGCGATGTTGTTGCGCTCGCGCCGCACCCGGTACTCGTTGCTGTTCTTGTCCACCGACTTCTTGACTTTGCCCGCGCCGCCGCCGCCCGCGCGGAGGTCGGGGTGCGCAGCGGCGAGCCCCTTGAGCGCGCCGCCAGGGCCTGGCAAGCCAGCGGGGCCGAGAGCCGGCGCTGGGTGAGGGCTGGGCACGGGCGTGGGCGGCGGCGTGGGGTGGCCGGGCTGCAGGTGCATGGTGGTCTGGCCGCAGTGCGCGATCTGGAACTGCAGGTGCGGGGCGGCCAGGTGCGCGGGCGGCGGGTGCGGGTGCGGGTGCGGCGGGGGCGGCGGCGGCGGCGGCTGGTAGGGGAAGAGGCCGGCCAGCGCCAGCTGCTTCGCCTCGTCCTCCTCGCGCGGCTCCTGCTTGATCACCAGCGGCCGCAGCGCCGGCGCCCCGACGCGCTCGTACAGGGGCTCCAGCCTGCCGTCCAGGTAGCCGGCCGCCGCGCAGCCGTAGCCAGGAGGGGGCCCGTGCGCCCCTCCGGGCATCACGGCGCCGCCGGGGCCCCCGGGGGCGCCCGCGTAGTCAAAGTCGCCGCCGCCGGCTCCTGCGGGGGCCGCGGCCGCCTTGGCCTTCTCCTGCTGCCGGCTGTGCTGGAACAGGTCGGCCAGGAACTCGTCGTTGAAGGCGGCCGGGTCGATGTAGGCGCTGATGTCGATGGACGTCTCGTGTTCGCAGATGCCGCCCAGCGGCTCCGGGGCGGCAGGTGGGGCGGGGGGTTGCGCGGAGCCCGCGCCCCGGGGAAAGCCGAAGGCGGCGCTGCTGGGCGCGTGCGGGGGACTCTGGAGGTGGCTGCTCATCGGGGGCCGCGGCTCCGCCTCGTAGAAGTCGGCCGACTCCATGGGGGAGCTACAGTCCTCCCGGCATGGCGAGCCTCGGCGGCCTCCAGCCTGCGCGGGGTGCCAATGCTGCCACCGCCCACCCGGAGCCCCAACTCCCTCGCGCCCGCGCAGCTCCAGGTCGCGAATGGCCAGGCCCGCGCGGGCCCAGCATTTATACCGGGGGCGTCGCCCTTTAGAGTCCGACGGCGGAGCGGCGCCTCCTGGGTCTTAGCGCCTGCCTTCCGGAGGGGGTGGTGAGTGGGGCCGGAGCGCGGCGCGGGCCGCGAGAGGCCCCGGCGCAACGCCCACTAACCCCCTGCCCCGCCAGCCGGACCCGGACGCGCGCGCGATGCCCCACCCTGGGCCGGGCTGTCGCCCCCGCACACACGTGGTCGGTGACTGGGCCCCCTCCTCTAGCTTCCCCAAGGCACCCACTTCCAGCCAACGGTCGGGGAGTCCGGGAGCACCCAGACGCTGCGCGGGGCGGGGCGGGGCCGGGGGGGACGAGCTGGCGGGGGGCTGGTGGAGGGCCAGTCTTGGTCTCTGAGCTACTGCGGCGCGGACTCGCTTTAAAAGCTAGAACTAGTCCTGTTCGGGAGCCGCGTCTCTGCTAGGCGGTGGCGTGCAGAAGGGGCCGGAGCCGGGGGTGGGAGGCAGGGAACAGTTTGGGACGTGTGGCCCAGTGCACACAGCGGCACGGAGAGGCCGAGGGAAGCGTGCTGGAGCGCGGTGATTTTGCGTCTTTATCTCTGATCTCCAGGCGACCCCACTGATTCCTCGCAGAAGTACCTCTCCCCCGCTCCGCCTCTCACAGTCCTCTGGGGTCCCGCGGGCTCTGCACCGCCGGGCGCTAGGACCCTGCGAGGAGCGGAGGGAATGGGAGGCGGCTGCGGCGGGGGAGCTTGGAGCACCCGGCCGGTCCATCCGCTTGGGCTGGAAAACTTTTTCTTTTTGATTACTTCTCCTAGCCGTAGCGCTAGGGCTGCTAGGCGCGCGGGGCTGGCGCTGCCACCCGGCCCTGGGCCGCCAATTCTTTCCTGCGGGACGGGCCCAGCTGGATTCCAGGGCTGGGGTACCGGGGCGAGGTGGGGCGCATAGAGGGAGGGGGCGAACTTGACTCGGGACGGCGATCCCAAAGCGGGGTTGGCGGTCAACGGGACCAGGATCCACCGTCTCCCCCCACTCCCCGCCCATTCTGGTGGGAACGGGGGTGCCAAGGGAGCCGGGGCGTCCCAGAATCCGAGCACCTACTGGGAGAACCCTGCCGATGGTTCGAAGGGCTCTTGGTTCCCGGGATCTTGGGGAACAAGGTGGCCAGGCCCGGGTGCCCCTTGGCCGCCGCCTCCGCATTCACTGCCGCCGGGGGAAGGGGTTTAAGGCAGCGCGTCTCCCCAGCCACGTGGCGCCTCGCGGTTCTATCCCGGGATCGCGGGTGGGGGCTGGGGGCCGCCGCCGGGCTCCCGTGGGGCCTCCCGGGCCCGCAGGTCGCCCCCACCGCCCCTTTCGACTTTGTGCGCTGAAGCCCGACACCGCCTGGGTGCCGGTGGGAGGTGTGCCTGCTTGAGAAAAGCCGGGCTGCACAGGTCAAGACCCCCTCCCGGCCTGCGGCCGTCCCAAGCCTGGCAAGGCGCCAGAGCCCGCCCGGGAGCCCTCGAAGAGGCGCCCCGCAAAGGCACAGCCGGCCCCGGGAGGCCGGGCTTCCACTGTGGTCACTGCAAAGAAGCAACTTCGGCTGGGGAACACATACTGTGCTTTAATCAAGTTCCTATTCAAAATATTCTCAATGATTAATGGCCCAACTGCTTCTTCTTCTTCTTTTTCTTCTTTTTTTTTTTTTTTTTTTGGTCCAGAGCTCATACGCGAGATATTTTAAGCTTTTGGCCTGGGAGTAAAAGTAAATATATTAAATAAATAACTTTTGTGTGCCCAGAGCCGCTCTCTGGGCCAGAGGCAGGACTCATTTCTGCGCCATGCCCCCGTGGGGACCTGGAGGGAAACCCGTAAACGCTCAGTGGAATTTTCATTTTTTCCCTGCGATGCAAAAACTAACGGCCCCGTCGCAGGGTATTAAGAAAGCAGAGGCTCCTGAAGGTGTCCCGTGCCTGTATGCACACCTGGTCTGCCCCCCAGGGCTGCTGTTGCCAGGACAGGCAGCCAGAATGTCTCCTCTTAGGACAGGAGGACGCTGCAGAGGCTCTGGGGCTAGGGAGGAATAAGGCCTCTGTAATAAGGGAGTGTGGTGGTGGTGGGGGGTGGGCAGAGGCACCAAGTGGGACCCACACCCAGCACCCCATGGGTTCTCCCACAGTGGAACCAGAATTCTCCACATGAGGCCTGCTCAGCGCCCACAGATGAGTGAGAGGGGGCCCTGCCCTCTCAGAGCTCTGGGCACAGCTGGGGAGACGGACAGGTCAGCACACAAAGTCTGCTAGGAGACAGTGGCCTTCCCACAGAGGGGGTGACCCCAAAAGAGCAGGGGATGGGACGGGGCAGAGAGCACTTGGTCCTTTAGTTCAGGAGACACAAATGGGGATGAGGAATGCGGGTGCTCTAAGAAAGGGACACCCTCCCCTGGTGAATACAGGGCTCTGAGGGGAGGCAGCAACCACCTTTGTCTGGGGAGGTACCCTGGGCTAAATTGTGCCCCCCCCAAATTCATTCATACAGTATGACTGTATTCTGAGATGCGGTTTTTAGGAGGTCGTAAGGTTGGGGTCCTAATCTGATAGGAGTCATGGCCTTATAAGAAGAGGAAAAGAAGGAGATATTTCTTTCTCTCTCTCTCTCTCTCTGTCCCCCACTGCCTCCCTTCCTCCCTCTGCCATGTGAGGGCAGGGAGAAGGCAGAGGGTGTAAGCCAGGAAGAGAGCTCCCACCAGAACCTGACCGTGCTGGCACCCTGATCCCAGACTTCCAGCCTCCAGAACCGTGAGAAAATTAATGTCTGTTGTTTAAGTCCTCCTGTCTGTGGTATTTGGTGATGGCAGCCTGAGCTAAGACAGGTGGGTTAGAGAGGGCTTCATGCAGGAGTAGACCTTTGAGCTGCACCTTGAAGGATGAGCAGGAATTTGCTGGAAGGATGGGCAGACAGAACGGCAGGTGCAAAGGTGGAGAGGCTGCGAGTGCATGGCATGTTCTGGTAACAAAGGACAAAATGTGTGGCGGGCTGGAGTGCAGGGATTGCTGGGGAGGGGCCTAGATAAGACTGGATCCACAGACAGGGCTGGGTTCACGGCCAAGGCCGCTCCTGGTAAGGACAGAACCTATCTCAAAGGCTTTTGCTGTCCAGCTCTTAGCAGGTGAGCACTGTGATCCAGTTTGGGTTCCTGAAAGGCCACTGTAGTAGGGGCTGGAGAGAGGAGGGTGGACCACATGAAAAACAACGGAGACGGGAGGCCCCAGGGGAGGGTAGAGGACAGGGATGGATTTGAATGTCAAGACTTAGAATCTGGGTGGAGGCTGAAGGCCTGGCTTCTGGCTGGGAGTACCATCCCCCAACATATGTAATGCAGGGAACATAGAGGGTCTGCTCCAAAGCCCCTCGGGGTCACAGGGTCTCATCTTCTGCAGGACACCTGCCTGTCTGCTTTGTGGCTCTGGAGAAGGGGACAGTCGCCCAAGAACGGCCTCCAGCGTCTACCTGCCATATTCTAGTTTTCCCTTTGAGGTCTAAGAGAACACGTGGGGATAGGAGGAAGCCAGCTGTGGTCTGCGGGGCTGAGGTGTGGGAGCGTGCAGGAGCCTGGAGCGGGAGAGTCTTGGAGCTGTCCAAGCCCTGACTCAAGAACTGGCTGCCGCTGCGGGGTGAGACCCCAGGGCTGGCGGAGCCGCTTTGCACGGGAGGTGCCCACGGCTGGCAGGGGTTTGGGGCCTGATAGGACGAGTGCGCAGTCAGCATTTGGCTGGAATCCCTGGGGAGGGAGATGGCTGCGTGGCTCAGGCACAATGGAGACAGAGCCGCCCCTAAATCCTCAGACCATTCTTTACTATTCTTTTTTGTCTTAATCGATGACACTTGGCAGCTCCTGAGGAGAAACCCGAGGGAGAACTCTCCAGTGTGCTTTGGCCTGGATATGCTCAGCAGGCAGGGCCGGGGGACAGGGACCCAGCCCAAATGGGACCGGCGGCAGGCTCGGCAGGCTCGCCTGGCCTGACTTCTGCCACCGCAGGGGCCAGAGGAGAGAAGAGGCATTCTCTGGCTCTGGCTCTCCTTTTTACAAAGGAGGAAATCAGCAGCAGAGGGGAAAATGCCTTTTTCGTAGGTGTGAATTGTGCTCCCGGCAGGTCAGAAGAGGAGGCTCTGCCCAGCTGGGGGAGGTAGGGCCAGGTGGGAAGAGAGGAGCCCTCCCTCCATGCATAGTGTGGTACCGAGTTTTGGGTGCTCTGGGACGGAGCCCGAGTCCAGGGTCATTCACAGCGCTGAGCATTCTGAGAAGACAACCAGAGCCCTGCGAAGTTTTTGTTTGACTCCGAGTCAACCTTCCTAATGCAGCACACAAAAAAGAATTCATATGTAAGTGTGAAACTTAATCAAATTCTGAAGAGCAAGACTGGAACCAACCCTTCTGATTACTTTTATCGAAAGCTTTGTGCTCTGACTAGGGGCCATGAGTATCTCATACAATATGTCTAACACAGTGATTCAATAAAATAACCCCAAAGATCTTCCTAAAACGTAGACACACGCAAAACAAAACCCGAGTAACTCTTTATGACAAACGCACGGGGTTAATGAGTTTTACACTAAGTCATTTTGTTTTAGATATTGGCAGGTACAGTGTATGAACTCAACGGACAGTCAACCAAGGGTCTAGTGTTTCTTACCAACAGCGTTTGGGCAACTTGGAGAAGGCATCTTTATCCCTCATTAGATTATACATCCTGTCCCCCCTGTCCCTAGTGATATGGGGGATCCTTCAGACCTGTTAAAACCCCTCCTTCATCATTTAGCTGGGTGACCTTGGGCAAGTTGAATGTCTCTGAGCCTCCGTCTTCTTTTCTGTACACAGGGGACAATAATTCATTGTTGTGCATTTCTCAGCTTGTTCTAGGGCAAAGCACACAGAAGTCACACAAGGCAGAATTGACTGTATCAGCATGAGCCAGAAATTATTGAGCTATTAGGAAATGTAACTGTATTATATGTACACCATATGAAATCATAACCATGAGGATTCAGATCCGTAAAAGATCCATACTGTCAGGTTTGGAGAATCAACTGGTTTCCAGTTTTCTCTTAATTTTCATCGACTGTGATATGTGTATGGGTTTTTTTTTTTTCCCCTTGTTTGTTTATCTCATTTGCTTGCCACTGCTGACTGATACCAAACATTTTAGAAAGAGAAAACTGAGCCGAAATTTAAAATTCAGAGAATTCTATCCATTATCTTAGTGCTGTTTAGCAAATCGGGCAAAGTCTCGTATTCTGTTTTGTTAGAAAACGCCTTTGGTAGATGATGGACCCCAGACCTCCCCATCCAGCATTCGGAGAACACTCCAGAAAGCAAGCAGTGGATGATGTAGGCCGGCCCACTCCACGTTTTTGTGGGATTCGGGACAAGAATACGATTGGTAGCCCTCATACCATCTGTTTAAACACTAAAAGTTATCAGTCAGACGAACGAACTGTTTGATCAAATATGTTCTACCTTTTTGGCTTGACAAATAAATCTCTGTCCTGTCCTAGAAGACCGGGATTAAATTTAGAATTTGACCCTGGGACATGATAGTGCCAGGAGAACCAACCATCCCCTTCTCTTCCCACCCTCTGTGCCATCCCCCACTGGAAGGGTCCTTCACTGTGTGGGAGTAGGTTCCCAACACAGGCTCCAACCCTGCCCGTACCCCCTGAAAATCGCTGCCCTCCTGTCACCCATTGGATGAGGGGCATGCCCACTGCCAAGTGCCTGGTGAAGCAGCCCAAGTGGGCTCAGGCAGCTGGCTCTCGGCTCAGTGGGCAGAGCATTTCTTGGCCCAGTAGCCTTCTCACCCCGAGGGAAGGGAGCAGCAAGAGGAGGGCATGAGCGGGGCCCTCTTTCCTGAGTCTAAGAGTGGTAGTCCCAGCACCATGGTGAGGCCACACTCCTTCCATGTGAGCAGGAGGGCAGTGACCCCAGTGCGTGCGGCCTTGTCTGGAGACCCCCGGCCCTGCTTCTGGGGGAAGACATGTCAGCAATAATTCCAAACCCGTGTCCCCAGTTCATCCCTTCCTTCCGTCCTCAGATTATCCTGGTTCCACACTCGTCCCCACCGAGGTAGCCTCTAACTGATCTCCCTGCTGCCCTCCATGCTTCCTTGACCCCTAACTCCCCCCACCCAAAGCAGCCTGAATTCCCCATTAGACAGGCACTTGGTTCATGTCACTCACCTTGGTCAACCCCTGTGCCTGCCCACTGCATGTGGGAGAAGACAGGCAATGAATGTCTCAACCTGGCCGCAAGGCCCTGCAGAAATTGGCTCTCACCTCCTCTCCTCATGCCTCGGGCTCCCCCTGGCTCCCCACTGCGCTGTTTGCCAAGCTGAGCATCTCCCAGCCTCCGGGCATTGCACTTTGCTCTCCTGGCTCCCTGGAAGCTTCTTCCCAATGTTGGAGCAACTCCTTTCCTGTCATCCGAGTCTCACCTTCTCCAAGAGATTCCTCTGAGGTATGGAGAGTGACCCAGAGCCAAGCCCTACCCGCCCCCCCACCCACGTCCCTCCCAAGGCCACTGTGCATTCTCATTTCCTCCTCGCACTCTCTGGAAAATGGTCTTGTTTACTTATTTTACTTGTTCCCTGTCTGGCTTCCCCCCCCACTAGAATGCCAGCTCCACAAAGACAGGACCTTGTCTGTCCTGTTCTGCCTATTTCCAGAGCTAGAACAGGCCTTGGCATATGGGAGAGCCTCAAATATTTGTCGAATGAACACAGAATGGATTCTATTCAAGAAAACTGCTACGCGGCCACCCTCCCAGAAATCGGTTCATTCCCAAGACTAGGAGGGCAGCTCGAGGGTGGCCCCCAAAGATACTTGGGAAGACCCAACCCCCTAAGTCAGGGCTCCCCCAGGACAGACCCATCCAGATCCTCCTGAAGCCGTGCCAGGCAAGACTGCCAGGGCCTGGAGAGTCTGCATAGTGCCTCTGGGCTAACTCAAAAGAAACCCCCTCAGGCAGATGTGGCCCCCAGGGGCTTGGCTGAGCAGAAAGTACCTTTGCCAGGAGGGAAAAGGGCCCATTTCTCTGGAGAGATGCAGCCCAGCCAGGACACAAGGCTTGGTGCATGGAGGCCTCCTGGATTGGGCTCGTCTGTGTAGTGCAAGCGCTCAGCCCTGCAAGACAGCCCTGGGGCACCCCTCCACCTTGGCTCCAGAGCACTCTCCGTCTGTAGGGCACTGTGGGGTGGGTGACCCAGGAGAGCAAGGCTTCATCCTTGGGCATGACTGGACATCAGATCCACCTGGGAAAACAGGCCTTCCCCCCTGCAGGCTCACATGGAAGACAGGGGCTACTTCGGCGTGTAGATCTGGCGGAACCGCAATGCTCAGGAGATGGGGTACACTTCCCTCGCACTCCCATGCACCTACCTCTTTGACCCCGCTCCTTCTGCTTGCTGGTTCCAAGGATCAGCTTCAAGGTGCATTTCTAAACACAAACAAACAGACAAACACTTACATGAGGTGAGACACCAAATCTTTTGAAAATCAAAGCCAGAGATTGTAGGTGCTGGCTCATGAAGGCTTCAATTCTAGTCCTCTTTCCTTATGGTTATTACTCTGCTCCCCCCAGGTCTGAGCCTCTCCGCACTGTGGGCAAAACTGACACTGAATTAACAGGAGAAGCAAGTTGCACATGGTGGGGCTACCCAGTGTCTCCAAAGGCCCCATCCATCCTAGCCCACTAGATGATTCCCCAAGGAAGCCATGATCAGGCCCTGCTCACGCTGTGGTGACGTACTGTCCGCTTCCAGAGTTAAAGAAGAAGTTGCAAAGATTACCCTTGTTGACACCCAGGATTAATCCTTACCTGAAAAAAAAGCAAGGTGGGGGACAGCATGCAGCTTCCCCTTCTCTGGGGGAAAAAATTATTTAAATATCCATACGTAGTCAGTGTACAGAAAGAAGGAAGACGTTAGGAGAAATACACACCAAGCTGTTAACAGTGGTGTTGCCTTAGTAGAACACGGGAGAGAACTTGTTCTTTTTCGTTTATACACTTGTGTATATGGGACTTTTTAAACAAAGGAGTATGTATTTATTACTTTTATAGTTTTATAAACTATAAAAATATTTTAAGTCACCTTAATTTTACAGTTTTATAATTTTTATAGTTTTATAAACTATAAAATGTTTTAAAGTCATCTTAATTTGCTCTACAAATATATAATGCCATAATGGATTGCAGAGTTTTGTAAATACCATCAAAATGCTTTTTAATGGCCCTATTTTCCAAATTGAGAAATCCGGACATGTGCTCTAAGCATAAATTATGGTCTGATCTGTGACTTTGCTCATAGGGAGAACCATACCTAGTCACAGACCCCAAATCACATTTAGTTCTATTTTTCACAAGTCAGATTTATCTTAAATGAGAAAAGCGCACGTATTTGTATATAAAGAACTTCTATAAATCCATGTGATGAAGAATCCAATCCAAAAGAAAATGGGCATATACAGAGAGTTTATAAATTAAAAAAAGCAAATGCATTTTAAATGTGTTTAAAAATACTAATTTTCTGAATAAAAGATATACAAATTAAAGCTACACCAGTCAGTTGGGTAAAGAGAAAAACGCTTGATAATGCGCTGTGCAGATACATGGAGCAAACAGGTAGGATGATCTATTGATCCAGCCTCTTTGGAGGACGGTTTAAAAATGCCTATCTAATTTGAAAGTGTCATTTCCTTTCACTTAACAATTCCACTTATAGAAATTTAATCCCATAAACTCTCATATGTACCTACATGGATATTGACCAAAACACTGTTTATAATTGCAAAAGGCTGGAAACAACAGAATGTCTGTCTATTAACAGGAGACTGGTTAGGGGCACCTGGGTGGCTCAGTCAGTTAAGCGTCCGACTCTTGATCTCAGGGTTCTGGGATCCAGCCCCATGTCAGGGCTCTGCACTCAGTGGGAAGTTTGCTTGAGGATTTCTTTCCCTCTCCCCCTACCCCTCCCCCTGCTCATGCTCGCTCTCTTTCTCCCTCTTTCTCTAAAATAAATAAATAAATCTTAAAAAAAAAAAATAACAGGAGACTGGTTAAGTAACCACAGACAGCTGGCTAATTATCCTGTGTCTCTGTTAAAAAGGATGAAAATCTATATGAACACATATGGGAAAACGCTGATACATTCATTTATACATACATATAATACATATACATAAAATACATATGGGCATACATAATAGATCCATATAAAATACACATACGCACATATGAATATGAATATATACATTTACATATACAGTGCAGAGAATGGGTATATCTCCATTTGTGTAAAAAGAAGGGGGAGGGTCTACCTACATGCTTATCTCAGCCTAGAACGTCTCAGGAAGGACACGTAAACAGGGAAACTAGAGAAGGACTTGCAAGTGGGTGAGAAATTTTTATTATACATTAAGAAATATAAAAGAATTAAACAATAATTACATAATAAGGAATTGGGATTGCTCCAAAAATTGCAAAACATGATTGCTGAATATTCCCTAAAAACATTAGTTTTGGGATAATAAGAAGGAAGTTTAATTTAGCTTTTACATAATTGAACAGAACTAAACAAGAGCTCTCAAACAAGAGCTTTTTTCCCCCAAGAAAATCTATAAACCAGTAAGTTACAGTAAAGTTCTTTCATGCAACATGAACTCATTTACCCCAAATATGGGACTGAGCTTCCTGTCCATATTGATTTAAGCAGTTCAGGGACTGCGGGCGGGGCCAGGTTATACCTTCCTATCCCTCCAATTGGTTCTGTCTCTGCCATTTTCAGTCAAAATTCCAAAGGTCACTTAGAAAGCACATAACCCACTAAGCTGTCCGGACACTCCTTTTTGGCTAGATAACCCCCCGCGGCCCAGATCCCAGCGCAGAGTCTTGGGAACCAGGGGAATGCTGTTACCAAGCCTTGTCCAGTTGGTCAATAATTGGAGGTGACCCTGAACAAATGGAGAGTTTCAACAAGTATATCTTTAGAACTTGATTTTTTATTATAATTGATCAGAAAATCCAGCTTACATTCCAAATGCAGTCATTTTATCATAGTCAAGGTGCAATAACAGTTAAACAAAAACCAGCATGAGTCATACTCCTATAAAACTGTCTGCTTACAGAGTTTGGCTTTTCTCTAAACGAGGGAAACTCAAAGTCAGGCAGCATAGAAAGGGGTTGTTCTGGCCTCTTACTGGGAGAAATTATTATAAGAAAAGCAGGTCACACGGGATCTGCCCAATGGCTCACTGACATGGAATGTGCACATTGATTGAATTCTTTGGTTGCTCAGCACCATTTGAACACCCTTCCAACATCCGGGGATGTCCCACCTCCCCACGCAGAAGCCAGAACCGCCCTCTCACAGCTGGGATGAGGCCTGTGAAGAAGAGTTGACAACATACACACTGATGAGAGCCAATGGCATGACTGAGGGGTGTGAAGGAATGGGTGCTGCTGGACCTCACTCTGGGAGGGTGTGACCAAGAGTGTCTGGGGGGCAATGGGCATGGAAGCTGATCACACAGCTTCTATTCTGGATCCTCTGGTCCTACTAGAGATGTTGCCAACTTCCTAACATTTTCTTGAACTCTTCTTTAATTTCATTCTCTTTAGCTAGTTAGCATGGATTCTGTTGGTTATGCCCAGCTGGGATAAGTCTCTGCCTTGGATGACTAACGAGAACTGGGCCAAGACCAAGTCGCAGATGGCTCTTTCCACCTTCTCTCTTCCAGCTATGGCTTGGTCCTGGTACCTTGCCCTCTTTCCAAGCCATGTCTCATAGCCAGATGAAGAAAGACAATGTGGAATAAGTGGCTGGTTTGAATGCCATCCATGCACAGTGACTTTGACAAGCAGCTTAACCTTTATTGCTCAGTTTTATCATCTCTAAAATGGGGTAATAAAGCCATCTTGGCCCGACAGAGGAGTTATACAATAAGCCATTAAGAGCGCTTAACTGTTGAGGATCAACTTTCCCAGTAAGGGTACAAAATCAGACTAATGTGGGATGTTAGAAAAGTTCTTATTATAAGTACTAAAAATCAAAATCCCTTTCACAATAAGATCAGGGATTCCTAGCATTTTTTTTTTTTTTCTGGCCATGGACCTCTTTAGAATCAGTCAACAAAAATAAGAAGATATATCCAACTATAAGCTCTGGACAAAATCTAAAAATCAACTACTGGAGATAAGAAATCAACTACCAGAGATACTAGAGAATGAAAAAAGCAGGCAGATGCTGGAGGAAGGTTGACACTTAGAAGAAAAGAACATCACAGAGAGAGTTTCTTTCTTTTAAGGAAGCTTAAAGGCAGGCCCCAGTCTGTGCATGCAGGGCAGCTAAATTCTGATAGGAAACCTGCAATATTATTGGCTTGATGAACTGAGGACACAGTTTAGGACAACAACAGTCACTGGAAAGTGGGGAAAGGGATCCAAGAAAGGAGGGGTGGTGCCCAAATTCTGTGCATAAACTCTACCCAAATCTCTGATTGACTCCTAAGCTCCACATGCATGGGACAGACACCAAGCACCCAGCTAAGGCCACACACCACAGGGGAGACAAAATTTAGTGTGAATTTAGTCAAATTTACCACAAGCTAAAATCTAAATCAATTTTTTTCAGAGGAATATAACAGAATCCAGAGATTCTACAATGGGTGTCATTCACAATGTCTAAGATATAATCAAAATTCTCTAACATACCAAAAAACAAGAAAACATCACTCATTAAAAAAAAAAAAAAGACAACCAATGGAGACCAACTCCAACATGTTTCAGATACTGGAATAGCAGACAAGGATTTTATTTTTATATTTATTATTTATTATTTTTATTTATTTTTTTAAAAATAGGCTCCACTCCCAGCACAGGGCTTGAACTCACGACCCTGAGATCAAGACCTGAGTTGAGATCAAGAGGTGGAGGCTTACCCAACTGAACCATCCAGTCACCCCTGGAACAACAGACAAATATTTTAAGGTGGCTATTATAACTATGCCCAAGGCTATATAGGAAACATGTTTGCTATAAATAGAATAATAGAAAATTTCAATAGAATATAAATTATAAAGAAGGACCAAATAGAAATTCTAGAAATAAAAAAGCCAATATTAGAAATGAAAATTTCAACATCAGAAATTTTAAAATCCACTTGATGGCTTTAAGAGAAGAAAAGGAATGACAAAGGAAATATTCAGTGAAATTAAAGAAAAATCAATAGAAGTTATCCATCCTGAAGATCACATTTTTTAAAAAGACTGGGAAAAAATGAGCAGCGCCTCAAAGACCTGTGGGACAATACCAGAAGATTTAACATACATGTAACTGGAGTCCTAGAAGGAGAGAAAAAAATGGGACAGAAAATGTTTGAAGAAATAGTTTAAAGAAATGGCTAGATTTGGGGTGCCTGGGTGGCTCAGTCATTAAGCATCTGCCTTCAACTCAGGTCATGATCCCAGGGTCCTGGGATTGAGCCCCGCATCAGGCTCCCTGTTCCGTGGGAAGCCTGCTTCTCCCTCTCCCACTCCCCCTGCTTGTGTTCCCTCTCTCGCTGTGTCTCTCTCTGTCAAATAAATAAATAAAATCTTTAAAAAAAAAAAAAGAAAAGAAATGGCTAGATTTGATAAAGGCATAAATTTCCAGATTCAAAAAGCTCAGAAAACTCCAAAGCGGGATCTTGAAAACAACAACATACCTAGGACATTGTAGTCAAATTGCTGAAAACTGGATGAAAACAAAATCTTGAAAGTAGTCAGATAAGATGACACATTTCATACAGGGGAGCAAACATTCAAATAACCTGGGACTTCTATCAGAAACGAAGGAGTATGGAAGGCAGTGGAACAATATCTTTAAAGTACTGGAAAGCAAAAAAAGTCAACCCAGAAATCTATATCCGATGAATATATCCTTCAAGAATAAAGGTGAAATAAAGATATTTTTAGATTAAAGGAAAGCTAAGAGAATTTGTCAGCAGCCGACCTGTACTATAAGAAATGGTAAAGAAAGTTTGTCACACTGAAGGAAAGTGAAACCAGATGGAAACCCAGATCTGTAAGATGAAATGAACATCATTGGAAATGATAAATACATGGAGAACTATAAAATACAGTTTTTGTCCTCAGTTTCTTTAAAATATAAATAATTGTTTAAAGCAAAAAAAAAAGTAACATGGTATTATGGAGTTTATAATGTATGTGGATGTAATAATTATAACAATTAGAGCATAAAGTTTAAGGGCTATAAATGGACCTATATGATTGCAAGCTTTCTACATTTTATGTGAAGTGGTGCAATATAAACTCTTAGCAGACTATGAAAAATTAAGGATATATATTGTAATCCTAGAGCAATAACTAAAAAACAAAGCAAAGAGATATAGCTATGAAACAAGTGAAAATGGAATTCTAAAATATATTCAGTTACTCAAAAGGAAGGAACAGAAACAGGAAAAGAAACAGAAGGGGTGAACAGAAAACAAATAGTAAAATTATAGGCCTAAATCTAACTATATAAATAATTATATTAAATAAAAAGGATTAGTATTCTAATTAAAAGGCAGAGGCTGTCAGAATGGATAAAAATGCAAGGCCCAATTATATGCTGTCTAGAAGCAAAGCACTGTAAATATAAAGACTCAAACAGGTTGAAAAATCAATGGACGGGAAAAGATATATCATGTAAGAACCTTAAACATAAGATGGTTAGAGTGATTATAAAAACATCAATAAAATAGTATTAAAGGCAAAGAGTATGATCAGAAAAGATGTTCCATATGATATAAAGGTCAATACATTATGAAGATATGATTATCATAAATGTGTATGTGCCTGAAAATAGAGCCTCAAAATACATAAAGTAAAACTTGATAGAACAAAAGGATGTGACTGGAGGTTGAGGGTAGGGGATTTTTTAAATTTCAGTTTTATATACTTCTTGTGGTTTAAATTTTAATACCAAATACATGCCTGTTCTAGCATCATCATCACCATCATCAGAGATTTCCAGAGAGATGAGAGGGAAAGGCATTCCAGACAAAGGTCATGTATGTGCCAGCGCAGGGAGGTGTAAGAGCGCCTGGTGTATTCTGGGACCATAGATTTTTGGCATGCCTGAAATATAGAGTTGGGTTGGTATTACTGAGGAGGGATAAAAGATAAGCAGCCGATGAGTAGAAGCCAGACTTAGAAGAGCCTTATAAGTATGTTAAGGAATTTGAGCTTTATCTTGATGGCCATGGATTGTCACTGAGGTGTTTTCAAAAAGGAGAGAACCAAGAGAAAAAAAAAAGGAGGAAAGAGGATCATGAGGATCACATTTGAGTTTCAGACAGATGATTCTGACTTCACACTGGAGGATGGGTTAGAGGAGACCAGAGTAAGGGCAGAGTAACTTCTGGATGATCCTTCAGTAATGCAGACTAGAAATGCTAGGGGCCTAAACTGGGAGAGCAGAACATAGATGGAGAAGAAAGTATTGTTTTGAAAGGTTCCTTCAGAAGCAATACAGTGAGAATTTGGCAATTCTGGATCCAGATAATGACACACACTGACATCTATTAACTCTCAAAGTTGTGTTATGAAGCCTCTTGGTGAATGCTACTTTATTCCCATTTCCCATAAAATATTAATAACAACATAGTAATTAATATACCATTTAAAGTTTGTTTTATTCAATACAACCCCTATCAGAATCTCAGCTGGCTTCTTTGTAGAAGTTGATGCACTGATCCTAAAATTTATCTGAAACTTAAGGAACCGAGAGTAGCCAAAACAATCTTGAAAAGAAAAATAATATTTAGAAGACTTACATTGTCTGATTTCAAAACTTACTATAAAGCAAAAGTAATTGAGACAGTGTGGTCCTGGCATGAGGATTGATAGATTAATAAAATAAAATTGAGAGCCCAGTAAAAAGCCCATGTATCTGTGGAAAATTGTTTTGTTTTTTTTTTAAAGATTTTATTTATTTATTTGAGAGAGAGAGAATGAGAGAGAGCACATGAGAGGGGGGAGGGTCAGAGGGAGAAGCAGGCTCCCTGCTGAGCAGGGCCTGATGCGGGACTCGATCCCGGGACTCCAGGATCATGACCTGAGCCGAAGGCAGTCGCTTAACCAACTGAGCCACCCAGGTGCCCGGAAAATTGATTTTTTGACAAGGGTGACAAGACTATTCAGTGGGGGAAAGAATAGTCTCTTCAACAAATGGTGGGACAGTTGGATATCTATATGCAAAAGAATGAAGTTATACCCCAACCTCATACCATATACAAATATTAACTCAGAACAGATCCAACACCTAAATGAAAGAGCAAAAACTATAAAAAATGAAAAAAAAACCCACAGGCGTGAATCTTCATGACCTTGGATTAGGCAATGATTTCTCAGATATGGCACTAAAAGCACAAGCAACAAAATAAAAAATTGATAAATTTGACTTCATCAAAGTTTTAAAAATTGTGCTTTAAATGACACTATTAAGAAAGTCGAGTCCCGCGTCAGGTTCCCTGCTCAGCCCGGAGTCTGCTTCTCCCTCTGACCCTCCCCCCTCTCATGTGCTCTCTCTCTCTCAAATAAATAAAATCTTTAAAAAAAAAAAAAAGAAAGTGAAAAGAGGGGCGCCTGGGTGGCTCAGTCGTTAAGTGTCTGCCTTTGGCTCAGGTCATGGTCCCAGGGTCCTGGGATCAAGCCCCACATCTGGCTCCCTGCTCAGCGGGAAGCCTGCTTCTCCCTCCCCCACTCCCCCTGCTTGTGTTCCCTCTCTCACTGTGTCTCTCTGTCAAATAAATAAAATCTTAAAAAAAAAAAAGTGAAAAGACAACTTACATGATGGAGAAAATATGTGCAGATCAGTATCTGATAAGGGACTTGTATCTAGAATATATTAAAAAAACCTCTTAGAACTCAATAAATTAATACATTAAAAATGGGCTAGTGAACTGAATAAACATTTCTCTATAAAAGGTATACAAATGGCCAATGTGTATGTGAAAAGATGTTCAATATTATTAATTACCAAAGAAATACAAATAAAAACCTAGATGAGAAATCAGATCCTAAAACCATTAGGATGGCTATAATCAAAAAGGCAGATAGTAAGTGTTAGCATGAATATTTTTTTAGGGTGCCTGGGTGGCTCAGTTGGTTAACCGACTGCCTTCAGCTCAGGTCATGATCCTGGAGTCCCGGGATCGAGTCCCGCGTCGGGCTCCCTGCTCAGCGGGGAGTCTGCTTCTCCCTCTGACCCTCCCCCCTCTCATGTGCTCTCTCTCTCAAATAAATAAACAAAATCTTTAAAAAAAAAAAGAATATTTTTTTAAAGATTTTATTTATTTATTTGAGAGAGAGAGAATGTGCACGAGCAGGGGGAGGGGCAGAGGAAGAGGGAGAAGCAGACTCCCTGCATGAGCACGGAGCCCCGTGTGGGACTTGATCCCAGGACCCTGGGATCATGACCTGAGCCAAAGGCAGACTCTTAACCACTGAGCCACCCAGGTGCCCCTGTTAATGAGAATGTTGAGAAGCTGGAACACTCGTACGCTGCCAGGGGCGGGGGTGGGTGGTGGTGGTGTAAAATGATGTAGCCACACGAGAAAAGTCTGGCAGTTCTTCATAAAGTTAAACATAGGTCTACCATTTGACCGAGCAACTCCACACTTTGGTATATACTTAAGAGAAATAAAAACATATGTCCTCACAAAAACTTGTACATGAATGTTTATAGTGACATTATCTGCCATAGCCCAAAGGTAGAACCAACCAAAATGCTCACCACCTGCTGAATGGATAAACAAAAGGTGGTCTATCCATACGATGGAATATTATTTGGCCATAAAAAGAATGAAGTATTGTGACATGCTACAGTACAGATGAACTTTGAAAACATTACACTTTTTACAAAATTATTTTTGTATTTTACAAAATTATTTATTTTTACAAAATTAAAATTATACAGCTAATATATGTATATTTCACACTTAAGACACTCAACATAGAGCAGATGTAAAGGGACAAAACACTAAATTGCCACCTATCCCCAGTCGGTTAAGCATCTGCCTTCAGCTCAGGTCCTGATCTCAGGGTCCTGGGATCGAGTCCCGTGTCAGGCTCTCTGCTCTGCGGGGAATCTGCTTCTCCCCCTCACTCTCCCTCTGTGCTCTCTCTCTCTCAAATAAATAAATAAAATCTTAAAAAAGAGAAAAAGAAAACATTATACTAAGGGAAAGAAGCCAGTTACAAGAGACCACATATTATATGATTCCATTTATACGAAGTGTGCGGAATAGGCAAATCTATGGAGACACAAAATAGATTAGTGGTTACCTAGGACTGGGAAGATGGGAGGATGGGGGTGGGGGTGGTAGCTAAAGGGTATGTGGCTTTTTTTGAGGCTTAAGAAAATGTTCTGTAATCACGAGGATGGTGGAACAACTCTGCTAATATAAGAATCGTCAAATTGTACATTTTATTTATTTATTTATTTATTTATTTAAAGACTTTATTTATTTGACAGAGACACGGTGAGAGAGGGAACACAAGCAGGGGGAGCGGGAAAGGGAGAAGCAGGCTTCCCAGTTATCAGGGAGCCCAAAGCGGGGCTCGATCCCAGGACCCCAGGACCATGACCCCAGCCGAAAGCAGACACCTAATGACTGAGCCACCCAGGCGCCCCAAATTGTACATTTTAAATGGGTGAATTGTATGGTATGCAAATTACATCTCACTAAAGCGGTTACGAATAAAATTACAAAACAAGGAAAAAGTTCATTTTATTTTTAATTTTTAAAATTATACAGCTAATAGGGGCTCCTGGGTGGCTCAGATGGTTGAGCGTCTGCCTTCGGCTTGGGTCATGATCCCGGGGTCCTGGGATCGAGTCCCACATCGGGCTCCCTGCTCCTTGGTAGCCTGCTTCTCCCTTTGCCTCTCTCTCTCTCTGTCTCTCATGAATAAATAAATAAAATCTTTAAAAAAAAATTATACAGCTAATATATGTATATTTCACACTTAAGACACTCAACATAGAGCAGGATGTAAAGGGACAAAACACTAAATTGCCACCTATCCCCAAATTCTAATCATACTGCAGTCCTGAGAGGAAGTTGCTGTTATCAGCTTAATGAAAATCTTTCTTCACATTTTTCTTTGTACGTGCATATGCATGAACATAAACAAGATGTAGATTCATAACTTAGTTCTGGAATTTAAAAAATAGGAGGACTCATGCTGTATGTATTGTTTTGCTGCTTGCTTTTTTTCATTTAACATTGTGTTTTGGAAATCCTTCCGTGTCATTATGTATAGATCTTCCTTTTATAGAAATACTGCAGAGTATTTACAAAGTATTGCATCAGTAAAGGTGTAGGTAGGCTGAATACGTAATAGGGGAATTGTTGGGTTGAAGGGGATAGGGCCTAAAATTTGGCAGATACTGTCAATTGTCCTCTAAAAAAGCGGTAAAATTTCACCTGTCCACCAGTAGTGAATATATATATATATGCTTCCCTACACCCGTGCAAACCACAGACATTGTTAGTACTTTTAAATTTTATTTGTTTGATATCTCATTGTTTTAACTTCTGTTTTCCTGATTACTTGTAAGGTTAATGAATTTGGATTCCCCAATATTTTCACTCTGAGTTATTTTTCTTAAGATATCTGGCATATTTTTTTTTACAACCCTTTAAAACATTTTTTATCCTTTTTATTTATCCTTGGATTTTGTTTTGTCCATATCTCTTGTAAATAGCAAAGAGTTAGATTTTCTTGATTGTAGTTCTCATCCATTTGCCTGATCTGAGAACCAGAAAAAAGGAAACTTGCAAAACTTCACAAAGAGTTTGTTAATGATAAATCACTAAAACTAATGTTGTTTAAATGTCGGTATGTATAGCTAGCTGTATGTTATCTTTGTTTTGCTACAAAATTAAAGTTTTAAAGTTTGTTTATACAAAGGGCACCTGGGTGGCTCAGTTGGTTAAGCATCTGCCTTCGGCTCAGGTCATGATCCCGAGGTCTTGGGATCGAGTCCCGCATCGGGCTCCCCACTCAGTGGGGAGTCTGCTTCTCCCTCTGCCCTCCACCCCCCTCCCCCGGCTCATGCACATTCTCTCTCTCTCTAAAAAAATAAATAAAATCTTTTTCAAAAAAATAAAGTTTGTTTATATAAGACATTTAAAATTTTATCATAAAGAATTCCACTTTGAAAAACATGTCCCCAAACTCTTTAACAAAATTCTCTCATGAAAGGTGGAGTCTAATTTTCCTCCCCTGGAATATGAGCTCACCTCAGTGACTCACCAAACCATCCCTCTCCTCTGACGGAAGTGATGCTGGGTCACTTCGAGCTTCCACTTGGCTGTTTTCCTGTTAGGATGCTTCTCTTAGAACTCAGCCCCCATGTTGTGAGGAAGTCCAGGCCACGTGGAGAGGCCCACATGAGGGGCAAGGGAGTGCTCCCAGGCCACAGCCAGCACCAACTGCCAACCCAGCTTTGGAGTCTTCAAACTGAGGCCCGAACATCAGGAGAAAAGACGGGCCATCTCTGCTGTATCCTGTCCCAATGCCTGCTTCACAGAAGTTATGAGCAAAATAAATGGTTGTTTCCTGCCACTAAGTTTTGGAGTAATTTATTATGCAGCCGTAGTAATTGGTATATTTATTAATAAAGAGAGTTTTAGACGTGTTCCTCAATACCACCCAACTGGGGTGGAAAAGAGAAGGCAACCTGGCTCAGAAATTTTCTTGTTTTTCTAATAAGTCACTCATCCACTTTCCTCAATGAGATATGTTTAGAACTGTTTATACTATCTTCTTTTGGGTTTTCTCTTTCTGTTTCTGAATAGAAATATATATTTTTTAAATCTTTTTTTTCATTAAAAAAATCTTTCACTTGCTTTGAGTTAATGGAATTTTCTTCATCTCATTCTAGATTTTTTTTTTTTTTAATTTGACAGACAGCGAGAGCGGGAACACAAGCAGGGGGAGTGGGAGAGGGAGAAGCAGGCTTCCCGTGGAGCAGGGAGCCTCATGTGGACCTCGATCCCAGGACCCTGGGATCATGACCTGAGCCGAAGGCAGATGCTTAACGACTGAGCCACCCAGGCGCCCCTCTTCATTTCATTCTTTTCCTTCTGGGAATTAGAAATATATAGAATTTATACGTCATCTCTTCTTCTAGGATTATGATTACATTTTTTAACCCACATTTTCTATCAGTATCTATATCCTCCCCTGAACAAGATGAAGAACTGAGCTTTCACTTCCTTCCTCCCTCTCTTCCCCACCATCTTTCATGTTAACTGATCTGAGCTTGAGTTTCAGACTGTCTTAAAAAAAAAATAGCCAGCAATTATTTATATTTAATTACGGGCGCCTGGGTGCCTCGGTCTGTTAAGAGTCTGCCTTCGGCTCAGGTCATGATCCCTGGGTCCTGGGATCGAGGCCCACATTGGGCTCCCTGCTCAGTGGGGAGTCTGCTTCTCCCCCTTCCTCTACCCCTCCCCACCCCGCTTAATAAATAAATAAATAAATAAAATCTTTTTTAAAAATTAAAAAAAATATTTATATTTAATTATAAGCACCCCCTCTACCTCCGATTCTTTGCTTGACGCTGGTTTTAGTATAGTGTATCTTTCTCATGGATTCATTTTCTGACTTGCTGGAATTCATCTTTTAGCAAATGTTCAGGACTGTCTGGGAGTAACTTTATGAATCTTTGGATGACTTAAAGATGTCTTTATTTTGTGTCTTCCATTTGGGTGTTACTCAGACTTGGTGTAGAGTTCTGGGTTTAAAAACAAATTTTTCCAGAACGATCTATGCGGTGTTCCATTGCGTCATAGTGACCAGTGTATCCGGTGAGACACAAGGCTAACACAATGGTCACTCCAGTGTGGGGACTCCGGTAATCCCTCTCCCCCGGCTCTGTTTTGAAGGATTTTCTCTTTATTTTCGGTATTCTGAATTTCATGAGATGGGCTCTTTCTTCACTCTTCTTAGCAACCTAAGGACCATGTCTTTTCTTCCGCTCTATAAATTCTTCTCATTGAAACCCCCCCATTCCCCTCTTGCTCCCCTTCCTGTGTCTTAACTGTGCCAACACCCCACTCTAGTCCCACCGGATAGGACCCCCTCACCTGCCTGTCTCGCCCTCCTCCCCTCCATTGTGACCAGGCAGGTGGCTTCCTCCTGGCCCAGGTCCAGGCCTTTCTTCCTGCTCTGGACTCATTGCTCCCCACCACCCACCCAGGGGCCCGTCCATGAGCATTCAACCACGCACTCCTCTCCCCACTTAAGGAAATCAGGTGCCTCTCTCTCTCGACTCCACACCCTCTCCACCCACCTCCGTATTTCTCAACTCTTTATTCACAGCTGAGTCTCTTGACAGAGTTGTCTCCATGCACCAACTCTACTTCCTCACCTTCATCAGTTTGCCCACGTAGTCCAGTATACTCCCCACAGCACAGGTGTGTTCCTGAAACTGCTCTGGGCAGGTGCCTTCCAGCCAGACTCTGCAGTTAGCCCTTGGCCCTCACCTGCTTTCCCTTCCCAGCAGCATCTCCACCCTCTCGTGTTGGAACACTTTCTTCTTTCAGCTTCAATCTGCTGCTTCTCCATCTCCTTTATCGGCTCCTCCTCTGACGGAAGTGATGCTGTATCCCTTCGAGCTTCCACTTGGCTGGTTCAGGCAGAGCCACCCCATCTTCTCTCTCTGTGCTCTTGTCCTGGGGGACCTCATCCTCTCCTCTGGCATTAAATACCATCGATTTGCTGTTTCGTTGCAGATCTGTGCCTCCAGCCTGCTGCCAAGTCTGAGCTCCATCCTCTAACATCTCACCTGTCCATGGATCTCAGAGTTGGCCGGTCTAAGACTGGACCTTGTTTTCCCTCTGAATGCCCCACCCGACCTGCTCCTTCTCTCCACTTATTCAAGCCCAAGTCCCAGGAGTCAATCCCTACATCTCCTTTTCTCTTGCTTCTCCATGTCTGTTCTCTTAGCATAATCTATTGACCGTATTACCCTTCATTATGACTCAACATGAATGTATCAGGCTCTCCTCATGCCCAGGGCCACTACCCTAGTCCAAACCACTGACTCTCACCCGGACCACAACATCCCCCCAGCTGGGCTCCTTGCTTCCGGTCCTGCTTCCTTACAATGCATCTTCCATCCAGTGGCTACAGACATCCTCCCCCAAACACAATCCAGCTCACAGCTTCCCCTTACACCTAAAATAAATCCTACAAGTTCCTGCCTGGTCCAGCTCTTCTCCATCCCTCTAATGGCATGTGATGTCATTCTGCAGCCCCACCCCCACCCTTTCATTCATTCAGGGACCCTGGCTTTTTTACCTCCAGCCTTTCACACCAGCACAGGTACTTACGCATCACTCCATTTGCCCGGTGAGGAGGAGATGGACAATGGAGCAAGGTGCCCAAGGATGCAGCAAATTGGATGCATCCTCCAGTGACATGATGAGGGGTATTTAGCTTTCTGACTAGGACGAAAAGGGGCACGAGAGATCTATGCTGTAAAAGTCCTTGGAATGCACAAGGTAGACGAAAAGTGAAGATCCACCACATGTGAAGATCCTCAACTTGGGAGGAAAAACACAAAGAATCCAATAGAAAAATGAGCCAGGGATTTAACAGGCTTTTCACAGGAAGAGAAATTCAAAGAGCCAATAAGCATGTGAAGAAACTGAGGTAACCTTCTTTCCTCTAAGCTCATGAGGTAGGGACAAATAAAAGAGTGGCTGGTGAGAATGTATGAAACCAGATTCTCTTGCACATTGTTGGTAGAAACATGAATTGCAGCAATGCTCCGGGGAAATAATCTGGCAATGTCTATTAAAATTAACTTACATGTCCCTTTTGATGCAGAAATGACACTATTAAGAATCTATCTTATAGGTATAAAATTACCAGCCTGGAAGTATATTTACCCCAAGATGGCATTTTAGCAACTGTTTGCAATATCAGAAATCAAAGGGCAGATTAGAATAAAGGTTGTAACAAAATGGAAAATTGTTCACAATGTCACGTTAAGTAAAATAGGAAGATAAAAAATTCTATCAACATGACTACGAATCTGCCAACATGGACTGAGCATATGGACAAGAATGTGTAGAAATATTGATTTAGATCGCTGACGGGATTGTGGGAGATTTTGCCTTGAATGTCTGTTGCTATCAGAATATTGTTTTGCCAATAATGTAACTTTTTAAAAACACGTGTGGTGAGTCCTGGAAGTGGTGGTGGTTTACAGGGTAAAGGTTAATTTCCCTTGACGGCCATCTTAAGGTTTCGAGCTATTCTTTGGGAAGCCGTGAGTGGTGGATGGGTTTGGGGCTTGGGAGTGCTGGAGGTGGGCATGGAGGTGGAGGGGGTGAGGGTGGAGACTAGAGGGGAGTCTTCATGGGAGGGGAAGTCACTGCCACTCTATATAGATCAGGCTTGGTGAGGATCAGATCTGGGGCAGCGGAGAAGGAAGGCAGGAGGCAGATTCGGAAAGCCATTTGGAAGAAACCACCCAACTGGGTAAGTGAGGAGGAGGAGGAGCGGAGGTGACTCTACCTGCCTTACCCGGGCAGGGAAAGCCTTGCAGCCAGCGGAAGTTTTTAAAGACCTAGGGTGGGAGGGGAGGAAACGTAAGAGCTCAATTTCAGACATGCTGAATTCGGAATTTGAGAGTTTTCTGAACTCAATTTGGAACAGGGAAATGTTTGCTTTGAATGACAAAGTTAATATATATATATATATAATATATATAAAATATCTATTTAAATATATATTTATATACTTTTTAATATTTATATACAAGTATATATATTTATATACTTTAAGTATATATATATACTTATATATATAATTTATATATATACATATATATATACTTATATATATATAATTTATATATATACATATATATATATAGTACATATATATTCAAGAAGCCAGAGATGGAACATTCTTCAGTGATTTGACTGACCTGTAGAAAGACTGAACTTTCCCTTCAATAAGACAAAGCTACTTTCAGCAGAGGGATTTCCAAAAATAGCACTTCCTCACTTTCTGGTATGGCTTTATCTTAGTATTTTTGTCTAATATTGAACCCAGACTCTTCTTTTTTAAGTCTTTGTGATCGTACAAGGATATTTTCCCCTCCTTAACGCTTTTCTTTTCTTCAAGAAAGAATTCCTGTGCTGGTTTTGCCCACTGTGTATTTGTAAACAGTGGACACCAATGACCCAAACTACCCCTTGGAGCTTTCGTCTTTGCTATGGACCAATTCCTCCATTCTTTTAATAACTTTGGTTCCTCTTTACACTCTGGCAGCCTTTTCCCTACATACTTGTGGTAGAAAGCAGCCCCAGCCAAGCACGGTTTTCTGGGTGTGGCCCTACTGCCCTTCCCTCATCTGGGCAGCCATGGTTCTTGCCGGCTCTTTCAGGTTCTCTGGCACTAGCTAGTCTGTGACCTTCTCCCGCAGGGACCTCTCCAATCCCGACCACCCATTGTGGCTACTTTCAGAACCCTCTGCCGCAGGTCCTAGATTTACACTTTCCAAATCAGATGTGAGTGTTAGAACATCCCAGCTTGCCTACTTGGGTGGCTACAGCCATTTTTAAAAAAGGAAGACAGCAAGTGTCATCGAGGATGTAGTGAAACTGGAACGCTGACACATCCCTGGTGGGAATGTATGGTTCCTCAAAAAATTAAAAATAGAATTACCACATGATCCAGCAATTCTACCTCCGGGGACAGCATCAAAAGAACTGGAATCAGGGTCTCAGATATTTCTACACCCGTATTCACAGCAACGTTATTCACAGTAGCCAACAGGTGGAAGCAAGCCACATATCCATTGATGGATAAATGGGTATACAGAATGTGGTCTAGCCATACAATGGAATATTACTCAGCCTTCAAAAGGAAGGAAAGTCTGACACATGTTATAACCTGGATGAACCTTGAGGCCATCATGCTAAGTGAAATAAGACAGCTGCACAAAGACAAATGACGTATGGTTCCACCTATACGAGGGACCTAGAGTAGCCAAATTTAGAGAGACAGAAAGAAGAACGGTGGTGGGTAGGGGTGGAAAGCTGTTGTTTAATGGGTATAGAGTTTCCGTTTTACAAGATGAAAAGACTTCTGGAGATTGGTTGCCTAGCGATGTGAATCACACACTTAAAAAGGGCAAAAATGGTAAATTTTGTCATGTGCATTTTACCACAATCAAAAATTTTTTTGAAAAATTAAAAAAAGGAGAGAGGGAGTGGAGTCAGGATCTAAACCCACGTCATCCGATGACAATGCCTATTCTTACCACTAAGCTATGCTAACCCTATGGGTAAGAGGACCCGTGCACCTCAGAAGGCAGATTATCTGTCACCGGCTCTTGCTTGGAGATATCATTCCCCAACCTAAGAGGCTTATTGGTCGAGGCCTTATATGTACATTCAGAGCACCTTCCCCTGTACCACCCCTGCCCAGAGATGTTCTAGTAAACCATTTCTGTAACTCCATTTATCCTCAGGAGCAGAGCCCCACCAGCAAGCCATTCTCAATCAGTTTAACATAAGTAGCACATCCTCTAACATTAAAGCTGGAGTTTGGGGGCGCCTGGGTGGCTCAGTCAGTTAAGCGTCCAACTCTTGATTTTGGCTCAGGTCATGATCTCAGGGTCATGAGATGGAGCCCCGTGGTTGGTTCTGTGCTCAGCGAGGAGTCTGTTTGGGATTCTCTCTCTCCCTCTGCCCCTCCCCCCGCTTGCAAGTGCTCGCTCTCTCTCAAAAAATAAAAATAAATAAAAAAATTTGGAGCCTTGTGAGTAGCTAACACACAGCCCCAATACTCACCTTACAAAATGCACTCGTCTTTATTATTTGTGTGCTCATTTGGTTTCCTCATGCCAGTATAAGTCCCTCCAAGATATTCATGTGTATCCAAGGGACCCTGAGTCTAGGCTTGTGTTCATGAAAGCTTTTCTGCATGGGCCAAGAATATTCTGTTCATTCTTTTACCTTTTGCATTCTTTGAAGATGAGACCTTGTCTTGTGCGTCCCATAATACTACCATATTTATACACATAATAAGCATTTAAAAAAGAACAACTTATAGAGATTTTCAAACTCGACAAAAGTAGAGAAAATAGTATAATGAACACTCATGTACTCCTCACTGTGTCAACATTTTACCATTCTTGATCCCTAAAATTTAATAAATATGTCATGAGATGATAGCATTGAATGAATGAATTAAATTGAGAATTTAAATGGAAGAACTTCTTGGTAGGTACATTCAGTTTTGTTTGTTTGTTTGTTTGTTTGTTTGTTTTTAGCAAGTTCCGGCGTGGGGCCCAAACTCACAACCCTGAGATCAAGACCTGAGCTGAGATCAAGATTTGGACGCTTAACCAACTGAGCCTAACATTCAGCTTCTTAATAGGTGACAGTGTGGAATACACTATTTCCACATAGGTAGGTCAGATTCTACCTGTCTGAGATCATTTATATCTAATTCTGCCAAATGATAATCTGGAGATGGGCTAAGTTACCTCTTTGTATATTTTCCCATTGTGTAAGTCCAGAATGCTGCAGGCTCTTTGTTTACAAGCAACAGAAACTGAGTCTGGTTGATTTAAAGCAAACAATCTACTGAAAAGATTTGGAGGAGCTCATAGAATCCAAGGAAAAACAGGACAGCCTTGTAAAGGACAGCAACCAGGGCAACTCCAGGACCCTGGAGAACAGGAACCTATTGATAAGTCTGTTCAGGGTGCTGCTACTGTCCAGATGAGATGCTCCAACCATTCTCTGATTGTTACTCCTGTCACCACTTGAATTCCTAAGAGACATCGTCCCCCTTTTGAATTCCCAGGAGAGACCGTCAGTTGCTCACTCTAGTCTGGGTCATGTGTCCATGCGGATGTGCAGTCAATCACTATGACTCTAATTTGGCCAGGCCAGTCTAGTTCCCCAAAGAAGAATCTTATACTCTTATCAAAAGAATAAATGAGGGATAACAAAGGAGCAGAGTTCACCCAAAGACCCACTAGCAAAAAAAGACCCACTAGCACTTTTCCTTGGCAGCACCTTCCAGCTTGGTGTCTTGTGAACTTAATTTGTCTTATGTGGCTTCAGACATGGGTTTGATTTTAAAAATGTTAAGTAGTTTTTAACTAATCCCTAAGATACTATCACCTTCTGGTATATTGCCTCCCTGTCCTGTCTGACCTTTTGAGAATAGATCGCGTCCAGAAGAGTAAAAAATCCATACCATCCATTTTTATCCCAATCTCCCCAATTTTATTTCACTTTATGTCATCAATAAATGCTTTGGAGTCTCCATACAAGTAATTTTCTTTTGGCAAATCGAGTTATACTTCCCTATTAATTTATTTCTAATCTCAAAGTTGTCATCCTTACGTTCGACTCTTCTTTCACAAGTGGTGGTCATGACAGTGAGATTCTCCTATATGCTAAGTGGATGCTCTGTTCAAAGACTACTTCATGGGAGGTCCTGATATGAATACTTAGTGAGGAAAAGTTCTGTAAAGTGAAGCATTCTTCTAATTTTTTTTTCAAAAGGATTTATTTGCATTTTTTAAAAAGAATACATAAATAGATATTTTAGGGAAAGGAGAGGGAAGAAACTGAATCAGTAGAGTAACTATAAAATTTTTCCATTTCCTTCTTCTACATCATTTCCACCTTTTATTTTAGTCCTTCAGGTTTTAGAACTTAGCTGGTCTTTGAGTCAAACACTTGTGGACTGGGTTGAATACACACCTTCAATTATGATAAGTATGTGTTTACCCCATCAATTAAAATTAGGATTGTCCCACAGAAGATTCCAGGTGGCTGGTAGAATCTGTTCTTCAGAATTCCTTCCTGTTGTTCCTTTTTCCTTTTTATCCCTTTTCTCTTTGCTTATAGTTTGACTTTCAAAGTTTTTTCAAGTCTTCTGGTTACAGACATTCTTAGGAAACATTTGCTGTATTTTCCTGGCTTTGGGCAAGGCACCCAAACTTACTTTGATCTTTCATGACACCCACTAGGCTCACTATTTTCAGGATGGTCTAGATTTCACTCATCGTTCAAAGGGGAATACACAGAAATGCACAGCATTGAAGCGTCATTTCCACGATGGGTAAGTATACCATGCCATTGGGGAGAAAGATGGATTTTTTCAGAGTTCTTTTTTCACCTGAGAATCTCTAGACAAATGGATAATTTTCATCAATAAATTATTTTCTGTACAACATTTTCCATGAGCTAGCTTCTCCCATTATGCCACCCACTCCTTGGCTAATAGAACCCTGTTCCTTGGCTAATGAATGCATTCAGGAACACAGGCCTGGGCCACTCTAGACCAGTGCTGTCTTAGAGAAATAGACTATGAGCCACATATGTAGTTTAAAATTTTCTGATAGCTATATTTAAAAAGTAAAAAGAAACAATTGAAATTAATGAATTTTAACTTACACAAATATACAAAAAAAAATATTTCAACATGAAATCAATATAATAATTATTACAGAGTTGGTTTATAGTCTCCCCCACCCTCCGCAGTCTTTTTGAGATATAACTGACATTTAACATTCTATAAGTTTAAGGTGTACAATATAGTGATTTGATATATGTGTATATATATATATATGCATTGTGAAATTTCAGGGTTTTTTGTACAAAGTATTCAAAATCTGGTATGCATTTTATACTTAGAACACATCTCCATTTGGACACTAAATTTTTATTGGAAATAATTGATCTGTATTTAAATTTCATAAAATTGATATTGAAAAATAGATTCACATACCAACATTTAAAAAATGTTTCCAATCACTGAATCATGTATTGGTTCAAAATTTTAAATATAAATTACTTAAAATGAAATAAAATTGAAAATGTAGTTCCTTAGTTGCACTAGTCACATTTCAAATGCTAGTTTTTTTGGACATTACAGCTCTAATGTCCAAAGTAAGCTCTAAACTCTTACTGCTCTAAGTATGGTCTATGGACCAGAGGAAGTTGTATGACCTAGGATCTTGTTAGGGATGTAGCTTCAACTCTATTTCAGAAGCTAGTTTCCTAGCATTCAAAGCACATTAAAGCATAAAAAGGACACTTTAGCCCAGTGGTCACTAAACTTTTTCATCATGGGCATATTCTTCTTATTTATTTTTTTACAAAAACTTAAAATGTAAAAATTATTCTTAGCTCATGGGCCTGTAAAAACAGGCTGCAGGCCACATTTGACCCACAGGCCATAGTTTGCTAATCCTTGTCTAGACCAAAACTGATAAAAGAACAAAAGAATCTGTAGTCCTTTCTGGTGACCCAGTTACCTGGTATATTCACATTATAACAAACAAAGGTAATTAAAAAGATAACATGAATTTTATAGGGTAAATTTGCCATTACCTATCCAAATGTAAATATGTACCCTTTGACCCACACATACCACTTCTAGACATCTATTCTACAGAAAAAATACAATTACACACAAACACACACAACATAGCAATTATATATGTTCAAAGATACTCATTGCAGCAGTGTTTGTAGAAGCAAAATATCAGAAATATTATAAATGTCCATCAATAAATGTTCTAATAAGTTATGATATCTTCATTACCACAAAACACTGTATAGTTATCAAAAGAAATGAAGTAGATCTGTATACAGGGACGTGAAATTATGTCCAGGACATATTGCTAATTGAAAATAAAGTTACAGAATGGTATATTCTCATTTTAAAAATTGAGAACACACATGTGCAAACATACACTCACATAACCCAGATTAGTTCAATGATTACCCCTGTGGAGTAAGAACTGGGATAAACGGGCAGAAAGTAGAGGGAACTTCCACTTTTTGCTTCATACATTTCTGTATTATATTCATATTTCAATAGGTGTGCATCATTTCTATAATAAAAGTAATTTAAAAGGCGATTTTGATTTGTGGGCATATGACCACTATCTTACTTTATACTCTTTTCTGTTCTCCCTATTTGTAGTAAGCATATTGAGCTTATACCTAAAAAATTAATCATGTCAGTCATTTACCATTTCTGATAATGAGGGTCAGAGTCCTAGCTGAGATGAGCCCAACATTCTGCAGTTCTTTTCTACATGAAGCATTTCCTGATTCAAAATATTATGGAGGTGGGCTGCCCAACAGAAATAGAAATAGAAAAACAACTAGGAATCTGGGAAACCAAAAATTTAAACTTTCACTTAAAATCCAGGAGGGGCTACACTCAAAAAGGGTAAACTGGAAATAGACACCCTTCTCAAAAAACTGAATACAACCTTAGACATCTTTCAATCCCAAACTAGATTAAGGTAATTAGCTTTTCTCTACTTGCCTGCCAGGAGGCAAAATTAAATCCTCTTTGAAGGATGATAACATTCACCAGACTGTCAAACTATTTACATAATTTGTCATACATAGTAATTGTATTCAAGCTAATATTACCAGGATGTCTATTAGTTATAACCAAAACCAAAAGAAAATAGAAAGCATGTAGAAAAATAGACAATAATAAATAAAATTTAAAAATGAAAGAAAAAGAAAATAGTAGATAGGAAGTAGTATAAGCAGGTCCTCAAGTGATCCATAATATTGTGATTATCAGAAATGGACTTTAAAATAATTGATTGAAGTCCTAGCTACAAAAATAAGGCAAGAAGAGGCTATTAAAGTTACAACTTTAGAAATTAAAGGTATAACTAATAGAAAACCCCCCACAAAACTCTTATTATTTATAGACAATATGATGGTATATGTAGGAAATTCAAAAGACTCTACAAGCAAACTATTACAATTCACATGTGAATTTAAAGGAAGTTATTACATCAAGTTCAATATAAAACATTTTTGCATGTGTGTATCAGCAACAAATAAGAAGTCACATGTAATAGCATAAAAACATCAACCCTCTACAAATAAATCTAAGGAGAGATTCCAAGTGCTATAATTTTACCCCAACAACTCAAAACATTATTTAGAAAAATTTAAAAGATCTAAGGATATGAAAAGACAGGAGATGCTCATGGATTAGAAAACTCAACATAGGGGCACCTGGGTGGTGCAGTTGGTTAAGTGGTCCATTCTTGGTTTTGGCTCAGGTCATGAACTCAGAGTCGTGAGATTGAGCACAGAGTCTCTCTCGGCTTGAGCACAGAGTCTCTCTCAGCTTGAGTCTCTCTCTCCCTCTCTATCTGCCTCTTCCCCACCATGGGCGCGGGTGCTCTATCTCTCCCTCTCTCTCTCTCTCGCAAATAAATAAATAAATCTGAAAAAAGAAAACTCAACATAATAAATATTTAATTCTACACTATAGTAATCTATAAATTCAGTGTCATGCCAGTTAAAATCCCAGATTTGTGTGTATGTATTTACTAAAATTGGTAGGCTTATTCTAAAATTATATGGAAATGTAAAGGGCCAAGAATAGTCAAGGTAATTTTGAGAAAGAATAAAGCCAAGGACTTATATTATTAAATATCAAAACCTATTTAAAGCTGTAATAATTAAGACAGTATGGTATTGGCACAAGGACAAATGAACCAGTGGAAAATTATGTAGAATCCAGAAACAGCCACACATACCAACAACTGATTTATGACAAAGGCTATGGAGTAGTGCAGTGGGGAAAGAAGGATTATTTTTTCTTTAAAAAAAAGATTTTATTTATCTATTTGAGAGAGCGAGAGCGAGCAAGCAAGAGCAAAAGTGGCGGGAAGGGGCAGACGGAGAGGGAGAAGCAGACTCCCCTCTGAGTGAGAGCCCGATGCGGGGCTCCATCCCAGGACCCTGGGATCATGACCTGTGCTGAAGGCAGATGCTTAACTGACTGAGCTACCCAGACACCCAAGGAAGAATTATCCTTCTAACAAATGATGTTAGCCAATCAGATATTTATACAGAAAAAAATACATTTTTTTCCTTCTATTTCACCAACATGAAAATCAAATTCAGATGGATTGGATATCTAAATGCAAATGTAAAACAATCAAGTTTTTAAAGGAAACAAGAAGAGGATATCTTTATGACCTCAAAGTAGGCATGGGCATAAAAAGTAGTAACCATAAGAAAAAATAATTGAGAAAGTTGAGTATATTAAAATTTGAAACAAAGTATTAGGAGAATGATAACACACAAAAGTGGGGAAAGATATATCCATAAATATAGCAGAGAGACTCATACACAGACTATGTGAAGATCTCCAAACCCAATAAGAAAAACTCAGACAACTTAATGGAAAAGTGGGCAAAATACTTGAAAAGACAATCATAAAAGATGATATCCAAGTGGTCAATAAACATATGAAAAGATGCCCAACCTCATTCAATATCATTTATGACAACCACTTTGGGAAAATAGTTTGGCCATATCTGTTATAGCCAAACATGTGCATGCCTATGGCCCAGCAATTCTCCTCCTAGCTATATATCCATCAGAAATGCACACAAATGTTCACCTAAAGGTATGTACTAAAATATTTCCTAACAGCACTATTTATAATAGTGCCAACCTGAAAACTATACCAAATGCCCCTCAACCACTGAGTGGATAAATCAGTGAAATACTACATATAGTGATAAGAATGAATTATCCATAACCAGAGAAACAATATGAACAAATTTCACAAAAATAATATTGCGCAGAAGAAGCCAGACACAAAAGAAGACATATATAGTAGGTAGAGACTAAGATGGCCCTCAGTCATTTTTGCTTCCTGGTATTCATGCCCCTGGTTAGTCACCTCCCCACTCCCAAGTATGGACTGAGCCTCATGACTCATTTCTAGTGAATAAAATATGACAAAAGTGATAAAAATGTCACTTCTGATATTAGGTGGCAAAAGACTGGCTTCCCTCCCGGGTTCTCTCTCTCTCGTATTTTCTCACTGTGAAGGAAGCTGTTGCCATATTGTGAGTTGCTCAGTGGAGAGGCTCATGTGGCAAGGAGGTCTTAGTCCAACAATTCAGATCCCAACAACTCAGGGATCTGAATCCTGTAACAATCTGCCACTGGACTTTGATCTTTCCCCAGCTGAGCCTCCAGATGAGGCCATCGTCATAGATGACAGTCTGAATTCAGGAGATAACCTTGAATCAGAGCTACCCAGCTAAGCCACGTGTGGATTCCTGACCCACAGAAACCATGAAATCATAAGTGTTTCTTGTTTTAAGCTGCAAAATTTGGGGTTAATTTGTTATGTATGGGCTCAGCAACATGGCTTCCCACTCACCAAGGCCAAACAGGTTAAGGCCGCCACTGAGTTCCCAGTCTGCCAACAGAGACCAACATGCTATGGCACTGTCCTCCAGGGTGGTCAGCTGGCTACCTGATGGCAGGCTGATTTCATTGAACCACTTTCAACATGGAAGAAGCAGTGTTTTGTTCTTACTGGAGTAGGGGCGAATGGGTGGCTCAGTCAGTTAAGCGTCAACTCTTGATTTCAGCTCAGATCATGATCTCAGTGTCATGGGATCAAGCCCTGCATTGGGCTCCACACTCAGCGTAGAGTCTGCTTGTCTCTTTCCCTCTGCTCCTCTCCCTGCTCATGCTCTCTCTCTCAAATAAATAAATAAAAATAAATAAATAAAATCTTACTGGAGTAGACATTTTCTCTGGGAATGTGGCTTTTCTTTCCCTGTGCACAATGCTTCCACCAAATCTACCATCTGTGGACTAACAGAATGCCTTATCCACCATCATGGTATTCCACACAGCATTGCTTCTGATCTAGGAACTCACTGACAGCAACATAATTGTTGCAATGGGCCCATGCTCGTGGATTTCACTCGTCTTGCCATGCTTCCCACCATCTTGAAGTAGCTGGTTTGATAAAATGATAGAATGGCCTTCGAAGACTCAATCACAACACCAACTAGGTGGCAAAATCTTGTGGGGTTCTCAAGAAGAGTGTAAGTACTCTGAGTCAGCATCCTATATGTGGTGCTATTTCCCCCACAGCCAGGATTCACAGGTCCAGGAATCAAGGCGAAGAAATGGGAGTGGTACCACTTAGTATTACCCCTGGTGACCTACTAGCAAAATGTTTGTTTCCTGTTCCCACAAATGTGTGCTCTGGTCCAGAGGTGTTAGTTCCAAAGGGAGGGAAGCTTTCACCAAGACACACAATGATTCCATTGAACTGGATATTAAGACTGCCACCTGGCCACTTTGGACTCCTTGTTCCTTTGAATCAACAGGCAAAGAAAGGAGTTACTGTGTTGGCTGGGGTGATTGATTCTGATCACCAAGGGGAAGTTGGAGTGTACTCCACCAGGGAGGTAAGGAAGAGTATGTCTGGAATAAAGGAGATCCCTTAGGGCATCTCTTAGTATTACCATGCCCTGGGATCAAAAGGTCAATGGAAAACTACAGCCCAATCCAGGCAGGACTACTAATGGCTCAGACCCTTCAGAAATGAAGGTTTGGGTCACCCCACCAGGTAAAGAATCAGGACCAGCTGAGGTGCTTGCTGAAGGCAAAGGTAATATAAAAACAGTAGCAGAAGAAGGTAGTTACCACAGAGCTGATTACAGAAATGATGACTGTCGTTGTCATGAATATTTCCTCCTGATTTCGTTATGAACATGTGTGTGCGTGTGTGTGTGTACGTGTGTGTAGCAAATGCCTTTGTTTTCCTCCCTCTTATTCTCTTTAATGTAACATAAGGTGTATTCACTTTATATTATACTATTTGAGTATTGTTCATTTGAAATCATAGTATTTAAGTTACAGGATATCAAGGAGAAGGGTAAACATCACTCAAGGACTTAACCCCCTTTTCTGGGAAAGGGGCTAATGGGTTTTCAGTTGTATGCAGAATAGTTGTATCATGTTAGGTGGAATTATGATTGTCTTTATTTGAAGATTCACTTGGTTTAAGAGATGCCGTGGGTGCCAGGTTGACAAGGGGTAGAAATAGGGAAAGAGGGAAAACAGAAAACAATGTAAAAGACATGTTGAAAATGTTTAATGTCATATAATTGGGGTCCCAGAGCAAAAGGAAAGAGAGAATGGATTTAAAGCAGCCTATATGCAAGGAAAGCCACACATAGGCACATCATAGTGAAGATGCTAAAATTTAAGATGACGAGAAATCTGAAAAGTATCTAGAGAAAAGAAAAAATATATCATCTTCCAAAGGAGCAATAAAATTGACAGTTTTTGTTTTGTTTTGTTTTGTTTTGTTTTAAGGAGGGATTCGGGGCAGAAGGAGAGAAAGAGAGAGAATTTTAAGTAGGTTCCATGCCCAGCACAGAGCCCGGCACAGGGCTTGATCTCACAACCCTGAGATCATGACCTGAGCTGAAATCAGGAGTCAAGACACTTAACCAACTGTCGCACCCAGGCACCCCAACAGCTTAGTTTTTTATTTATTATTATGTTATGTTAATCACCATACATTACATCATTAGTTTTTGATGTAGTGTTCCATGATTCATTGTTTGTGTATAACACCCAGTGCTCCATGCAGAATGTGCCCTTTTTAATACCTATCACCAGGCTAACCCATCCTCCCACCCCCCCTCCAGAACCCTCTGTTTTTCAGAGTCCATAGCCTCTCATGGTTCGTCTCCCCCTCCAATTTCCCCACCTTCATTCTTCCCCTCCTGCTATCTTCTTCTCCTTCTTCTCCTTCTCCTTCTCCTTCTCCTTCTCCTTCTCCTTCTCCTTCTCCTTCTCCTTCTCCTTCTCCTTCTCCTTCTCCTTCTCCTTCTTCTTCTTCTTCTTCTTCTTCTTCTTCTTCTTCTTCTTCTTCTTCTTCTTCTTCTTTTTAAAACATATGATGTATTATTTGCTTCAGAGGGACAGATCTGTGATTCAACAGTCTTGCACAATTCACAGCGCTCACCATAGCACATACCCTCCCCAATGTCTATCATCCAGTCATCCCATCCCTCCCACCCCCCACCACTCCAGCAACCCTCAGTTTGTTTCCTGAGATTAAGAATTCCTCATATCAGTGAGGTCATATGATACATGTCTTTCTCTGATTGACTTATTTCGCTCAGCATAATACCCTCCAGTTCCATCCACGTTGTTGCAAATGGCAAGATCTCATTCCTTTTGATGGCTGCATAATAGTCCATTGTATATATATACCACCTCTTCTTTATCCATTCATCTGTCGATGGACATCTTGGCTCTTTCCACAGTTTGGCTATTGTGGACATTGCTGCTATAAACATCGGGGTGCATGTACCCCTTTGGATCCCTATTTGTATCTTTGGGGTAGATATCCAGTAGTGCAATTGCTGGATCGTATGGTCCAACAGCTTAGTTTTTGATAGAAAGAATAAAAGCCAGAAAAAAACTCCTAAAATAATATCTTTAACGTGCTGAAAGAAGATAATTGCCAACTTAGAATTCCACTTCCCATGAAAATATGTTTCCAAAATGAAGCTGAAGTGAATAAATGTTTAGACAAACAACAACATAAAATGTTTAGACAAATGTTTAGAGAGGATTAATCACATGTATACTTACTGTAGTACAAATGGTTAAAAGGTAAGAATTCAAGAAGCACAAGAAAAATAGTCCCACAGTTAAGGGTGGAAATTCAGGAAGGATTAAAGAGTGGCAGAGAGAGATGTGTGTGTACATCTAAGTGGACACTGGCTACATAAGACAAAATAATAATGACTGATGAGTTTTATATACACATAGAATAAAAAACATATGGCCACAATATCATGAAAAGTGTGAGGGATATTTATCAGAGCAGACCCGAAACAAAGATGTGAGTTCAAATAATTGATTCGGGAAGTTTACCCAGATAATATCACTGTGGGACTGGAGAAGTGAGGTGGGGAAGGGAAAGAAAGAATGAAGTGTGCATAATCCAGCCATTTATCACTATGTGTAATTGGAGCTTAATCTTGCTTAGAAACTCTGGGACCAGAGGAGAACAAGCACCTCTGAGTTAATCCCACTTGAGGGGCAAAGAGTCTAGGATATTTGCCCACTATCCCTGGCCAGTAATTGGTTGAGGATTACTTCAGGGAGTTTTAAATTTCCTGGCACTTTCAGCCTCCTCTGCACCCAGCATCCAAAAAAGTGCTCAAACCAGGTTAAGTCATGGATGCTAGAAGTTGTATGTTGAGCCAATAGGCATGGAAATGGTAAACACCAAGGGGGTTTAGGTGGGCCAAAGAAAGTACTACAGAAAACACGGGAGTTCAAGAATTCAAAATTTATTTTTAACCATCCAGGAAAAAATAAATGAACAAATTTACATTAGACTCTAATAAGCAGAAGATGCATATTGTTATCTTTAGATGTCAAAGAGTAAGATTATATGTATTTGACAAGTTAATGGAAGGGAAAAAGGATTGATAAAAATGGCTGGATTAATCAAAAAGAAGATAAAAAGGTTGAAAAGATGAGCATAGAAGAATGGAATGAATGGGGCACAAATACTAAGATGGTAGATTTTAATCTCGATGTGTTGTTAATTGCAAAAATTGTAAAAGAATTAAGTATTCCAGTTGAAAGACGAAGATGATCAGATTGAACAATAGAGCACAAAAAATGCTGCTTAAGAGACACACTTTCAATACAGGATCCAGAAAAACTGAATATAAAAAGATGGGAAATATAGACACTATAAACAGCAACCAAAACAAATTGGGTGCAGTTCTATTGACAAACTCTATATTAAGACAGAATGCATTACTAGGCCAAAAGAGGATTAATGAGAAAAGAGTCAGTCACCAAGGAGATATGACAATTTAAATTTGTATGCATCTAGTCACATAGCCTCAATATGTATAAAGCAAATGAATGGAACTAAAAGGTGATTCACATTCATAGTGAGAAATTTTTAGCACATGTCTCTCATTAACTGAGAGGACATACAGAACCAATAAGAAATATGTAATATGTAAACAGGATTAATAAACTTAATCTAATATATGTATAAAATATTGCTCCTGACATCTGAAGAATACACATTCTTTGCAAGAATGTTGTAACATTTACCAAAATTGGCCATATCTTGGGCCAAATTTTAAAAGACTGAAATCATACAGGATGTGTTTTCTTGCTATAATGGAATTAAACTAGAAATCAATAATAAAAAAACGCCAAAGCCCCCAAATGTTGGAAATGTAGAAGCACTTTTAAAAACCAACTGATGAATAACTGAACTCTACATCTGAACTAATGATGTACTATATGTGGCTAATTGAATTTAAATAAAAAAAATGCTTCTAAAAAAACCCCAAACCTAACGAGTCAAAGAAGAAATTGCAATAAAAATTGGAAAATGTTTTGAACTGAATGATACAAAAATATGACATAATAAAATGATTGGATCAAGATAAAACTGTGCTTTCTATATATAGCTTAAAATGTTTATGTTGGAAAAAAAAAGGCTGAAAATCAATGAAATAAGTATCCATTTCAAATGCTAGGAAAGCAAAACAGCAAGTAAACCCAAAGAAAGTAGAAGGAAGGAAATTATAAAGATTAGAATAGAAACAATGAAATTAAAAACAAATGTATACTAAAGAAAGATAAAAATTAGTTCTTTGAAAAGAATATTAAAATCTATAAACTCTCGGCAGGACTGATCAAGAAGAAGGAAAAATCACAAATTACCAATATGAGACTGACAAAGAGGATATCACACCCAATCTTCAGACATTAAAAATAAGAAGATAAACAATGAATTTTTTATGACAATGAATTTGGAAATTTAGATGAAATTAGAAAAAAAAAAAACCTACCAAGAGTGATGAAGAAGAAAGTAGAAAACGTCTGAATAATCTTGTATCTATTTAATAAATCAAATTCGTGATTAAAAACCTTCCCACAAAGAAAACTCCAAGTCCAGATGGCTTTACTAGTGAATTTTATCAAACATTTAAGGAGAATAAATATTTATTTTCCAGGGACTACTTAAAGAGAAAGTACTTTCCAACTTTTATGAGGTCAAAATAACCTTGATTCCAAAGCTCACAGGGATAGTATAAGAAAAGTATAAGCCAATCTCTCTCATAAATTTATATGTAAAAATCCTGAATAAAATATTATTAAACTAAATCCAGCAATATAGAAAAAAGATAATACATAATGACCAAGATCTAAATAAGTGTAGGGATATACCATGTTCATGAACTGGAAAACTCAATTTTGTAAATGTCAATTCTCCTCCAATTCAATACAATCCAAATACAAATCCCAATAGGTGTTTAGGGAAGTTGGCAAGCTGATTCCAAATTTATATAATACAAAGTGCTAAAAATAGCAAAGACAGCCTTGAAGAAGAATGAATTTGGAAGATTTATACTGTCAGGTATGAAGACTTATTATAATGATACAACAATATGATGGCGTGACATTGGCACAAAGATAGACCAATGAACAGGACACACCATCTGGAAATCCACACACACACACAGATACCTAATTTATGATAAATGTGACAAATGCAGAGCTGTAAGGAAAGAATGGCTTTTTCAATACATGGTACTAGATCAATTGGACATCTTCATAGGAAAAACAGTGCATCTTGACCACTACCTCAGATCGTATATAAAAATGAATTCTTTTTTTTTTTTTTAAGATTTTATTTATTTGACAGAGAGAGAGAGATAGCGAGAGCAGGAACACAGGCAGGGGTAGGGGGAGAGGGAGAAGCAGGCTTCCCGCCTAGCAGGGAGCCCGATGCGGGGCTCGATCCCAGGACCCTGGGATCATGACCTGAGCCGAAGGCAGATGCTCAACAACTGAGCCACCCAGGCGCCCCTAAAAATGAATTCTTGTCATACTGGTGATCTAAATGTACAAGTTAGAACAATGCTTCTGGAAGAAAATACAGGAGAAGATCTACATTACCACGAGATAGACAAAGCTTTCCCGAACAGAACACAAAACATAAATTAAAAGGTTGATAAATTGGATTATATTAAAATTAGGAACTTCTGCTCATCCAAAGACACTCCTAAAAGAGTAATAAGGCAAACTGCAGAATGGGAGAAGATATTTGCTGACTTATGTCTGACAAAGCATTTACAAACAGAATGTATAAAGAACTCTCACAAATTAAAAAAAAAAAAAAAAAAGACATCCCAGTAGAAAATGATTTGAACTGGCAGTTCACCAGAGGATCTCCAAATGGTCAATAAACATGGAAAAGGTTGCTCTATTTCATCAGGTATCAGGGAAATGCAACTAACAGGATAATGAATTATCACTGTTCACTCCCACCCCCACTGAATGGCTAAAATAAAATGACTGACGATACCACATGTTAGTGAGGATGTAGAGCGGAGTATATTCATTTGGTAGGGCTGTTGTAACAAAGCACCACAGACTGAGTGGCTTAAACAACAGAAATTTATTTCCTCACAATTCTGGAAGCTGGAAGTCCAAGATCAAGGTGTCAGCTGGATTGGCTTCTTATGAAGGTCTTGGCTTGTAGGGGCCCATCTTCTCCCTATGTCTTCACATGGTCTTCCTCTGTAAATATCAGTGTCCTAATTTCCTCTTCTTATAAGGACAGTCATATTGGATCCCAGGCCACTCTGATGACTATTTCATTACCTCTTTAAAGACCCTGTCTCCAGGGGTATCTGGGTGGCTCAGTTGGTTAAGTGTCTGCCTTCAGCTCAGGTCATGATCTCAGGGTCCTGGGATCGAGCCCCGCATCGGGCTTCCTGCTCAGTGAAGAGTCTGCTTCTCCCTATGCTTCTCCCTCTCTCTTTCTCTCTCAAATAAGTAAATAAAAAAATCTTAAAAAACAAAAAAGACCCTGTCTTCAAATACAGTCATATTCTGAAATCCTGGGGGTTAGGACTTCAATGTATGAATTATTTTAGGAGGATACAGCTGAGCCCATAAACTGGAGCAGCTGAACCTCTCATATACTGGGAGTGTGGATTGATCTAACTCCTTTGGAAAATGGCTGGGCACCATCTACTAAAGCCAAACAGACACAGGCCCAGGGATGATTCCATTTCTAGGTGTATACGCGATAGAAATGCAGACACAGGCATATCAAAAGGCATGTATGAGAATGGTCATGGAAGTATTCCTAACTGCTCCCAACTGGAGACAAATCAAATATCCACAGTGGATAAATGGATAGATAAATTTTGGCATATTCATACAGTAGAATTCTATAGAATAATAAAAATGAACGATCTCTTGGCATTCCCACCATAGATGAATCTCATGAGCATAACGTTGAATGAAAGGTGCCAGATACAAAAGCGTACATTCAGCACATTCTATAGAATCGCATTGACACTAAGTTCAAAAATATGCAAAACTACTCCATGGTGTTCCAGGAGGGAGAAGGAGAGTGACGAGGGGTTGAGAAACACAAGGCGGCTTCCGTCCCTTGATCTGGGTGCTCGCCTGGTGCAATTTCATTGAGTGGGCACTTAGGTTTGTACAATTTTCCTTGGTATATTAGTTCAGTAATGAAGATCAAGCCCCTAACCCTGCTCTGCAACGGATTTTAAAAAGCCACCTTTATCAGGACAAGGACCACGTCCCTGTTTCCTGTCCATGTCAGGTAGGAGGCCACAAGGACAAATTGGCATTATTCTCTCCTAGCTGCTCACACCACTTTGAATTCAGTTCCTCAGCAAGTTTGGGAAATTTCTCCCCAAAGACTATACCTCCCATGGACAAAAGAATATTAAGTTGACTATTCTTAGAAAGAGGAGCTTAGATAAGGGGACTACTTGTTATGATGGCTTTGAGACGGGATTCAGGAGAGAAAAGAGCTTGGGTAAACAAGACAAGAGTAGAGTCTAACAAATTCACCCAGGCAGCGTCTTCATCCCCGAAGGATCTAAAACTAATTTTCAGCACAGATCCCTCTTAAGGACTTAGATTCTTTATTCCCAACTGATTATTCAGCTGAATTTGGGCATTAGTTTGCAGCCTCATTCCCAAAGCCCTCCTTTCCCCGCCTCTTCCTGACCCCACAGGGTAGAGCTGAGCGCTGGAAGCTTTGGCTTTGGAGGTCTCTAGTTTTGATATAACAGGGAAAAAAAAATTGAGCTAACTGAAGAGTTACCTTTGGAACGCTTAAGATTTGGCATCTGTGTTCCTCATGTGATTCTGCGAGTATCTGGCTCCTTTCATTCAATTCAAATCTGGCTCCTTTCATTCAATTCTGTATCCAAAACCAGAATTATTTTCATGACAATCTTAGTTTTATAAAAACCCCAGAACTGCAGGTGGAGATGTCCTCCTACACAGGTGCCTCATTGGCCCAGGGCCACACGACTCTTGCTTTTCCGGGTTAGGAGAGCAAAATCCTGGCAGGGGTCAAGGGCGCTTTTGGAAGTAGAATGGTGATTCCTAAATCCGTAGGAGAAAACACACTCTATTCCCAGGTGCGTCCCACTCACTTTTGCTCGGACACGTTTTGGACCGATAGGCCCCTTTTAAAACATAATTCATTCAGTATGTCACTTGGGTGGGTTTTACTCAAATTTCAAAAAAAAAACCAAAAAAAACAAACCTCCCTGAAGGAACAAATTTCATGTCAAGAGATGGGACTGACCTTTTTCCTTAGTCTAAGTTGGACTGTCTCTCTGAGCACATATCCGTACATAATCCTTGCAAAGCAGGGCTGGGGAGAAGGGAGAAGACATTTCCCCAAAGAACGACTGTGATTATATCTACAATAGCACGTCCTAAGAGGAAAAATGAACCTGCAGCTCTCAGAGTAATGAGACACCTGTAGAAAGCCATTCTAGATAATTGTGTTGTCTTGGCACAATGGTGGGGGTTGGCGGGGGAGTTGATTATCTTGATTACTCTACAAATTTGCTCCCACACACGGAGGCCTACCCTGACCATCCTACTTAAATATACTCTGTGCCACCACCTTTCCTCCTTACTATTCTTCCCCTCCCACCCCCCCAAGATTTACCACCTTTTAATACAGTGAGGAATGTGACCCCAGGAAGACAAAGACCTCCTTCCGGTTTGTTCCCTGGTACATACTAAATGCCTAGGACCAAGCCTTGTACGTAACGAGCACTCAATAAATGCTCAGGGACAATTTGAAAATTCAGTACCTTCATTAACCAAGTGCCAAGCCTCCTAATCTTCTTGCCTCATCTTGAACGGAAAACTTTGATTACAAAGCCTTTGCTGAAAAACGGAACTAGACCCTTACATACAGAGAACAAACTGATGGTGGCCAGAGGGAAGGAGGTGAGGAATGGGGAGAAAGGGTGAAGGGAAGGGGGGGTACAGGCCTCCAGTTTTGGGATGAATCAGTCACAAGGATGAAAGGTACAATGTAAGGAGGAGAGCCAATGGTATTGTAATCGTGTTGTATGGTGACGGAAGGTAGCTACACTTGGGGCAAGCATAGTATAATGTATGGACCCTTCCAATCACTAGTTTGTACCCCTGAAACTAACATGTGTGTCAATTTTACTTCAATGAAAAAAAATCAGTCTTTGCTATTATGCAAAGGATATGGTAACATATTTTCCAGAGACAGGATCAGGTTACGTTACCTTATCCTTTTATAACGCCGTTTAAAATACATTATTATTGGGGCGCCTGGATGGCTCAGTCTTTAAGCGTCTGCCTTCGGCTCAGGTCATGATCCCGGGGTCCTGGGATCAAGCCCCGCATCAGGCTCCCTGCTCAGCGGGAAGCCTGCTTCCCCTCTCACTCCCCTTGCTTGTGTTCCCTCTCTTGCTGTCTCTCTCTCTGTCAAATAAATAAATAAAATCTTTAAAAAAATAAATAAAATACATTATTATTAACAAATACTAATCTAATATGAAGGTATAAAAATTCTGGAAATTAAAAAAAAACTTACGTATGTAAACATACATCCTCTATGATGCAAAGCAAATTTGGGGTTAATTGAAGATTCTCTAAAGACGAACTCAAAGACACAACACATTTGTCTTTAATCACGGCATGAAGTGTCTGTTTGAGGAACACCATATGAAAAGTGCATGTCCAATTATGATTGGTAAGACCATGTAGAGGATGCCTGGTATGTGCCAGACCTCTAATTTCCCCAACAACCCTTCAAGATAGTGTTACCATCCACATCTGTAGATGAGGAGACTGAGGCCCCAAAAGGAGAACGAACTGGCCCAAGGTCACACGGATTTCAGATGATAATCTGGTTTTGTTCAACACCACGGTCTATCCCCAGACGCTGGCTAGCTCTCCAGAAGAGCGCCCAATGCCGTTTCACGTGATATTCACATATGTCATTGGTTTCATATTCTTAGTCAACACATATGTTTTGAGTAATTTTTATGTTCTTAGCACTGTGCCGGCTTCCTTGGAGATTGCTCTAAGAAGCCTGCCCTCTCACTGGGAGGCACTCATGAACCCCAGGGAGACCATGTGAACGGAGGAGTGGGACCCACATGGATGCTAGGGGAGTTCTGAAGAGGGAGGAACCCTCATGGGCTGGGCTCCTGGCCCTAATCATGGAGTGCCCCTTTGCCTTCTAAGCCAGGCAAGGCCATGGGTTGAGATTGGAGCTCAGCTTCTGTGTCCCCTCACAGTGGCACCTCAGTCTTCATGAGAAGTGACCTCTCCCCACCGTGTGGTCTCGGTGGTGACTGTAGGGGCCGTTGCCTCCTGCTGCCCACCAGCCTCTGTGGAAGCCGGAGAGGCAAATCCTTCCTCTCTTGGATGCTGGTGGGATGTGAGGAGGCATGGGACAGCCAAGCGTGGGGCCCATGGCCAGCACCTTGGATCTTGCGTGAGTGACACAAGGATGGCAGGCCACTTGTAGGCATCAATGACAACAGGGGATGGAGGTCAAACCAAAGGAGCCACGTCTTGACTGGCTGCTTCTGGGATGAGGCAGTGACAAAGGCCCCTGAGAACAGGTTCATTCCCTCCCACATCTGGGAGTCTATAAGATCTTCCCACAAACCCCTTTGCAGTTGACATAGTCTTGAATTCCTCGTCCAGTTTTGATTGGAAAGGTGTGTTTTTTCCTTTACCCTTTATCCGGAACTTAACATGGATGGGTATCGTTCATGAGAAAAAACATTCTAGGGACGCCCATCACTGAATCAGCGGGTGAAGTCTGCTTTTAGGAAATGGTTGTTCGCTTACTCAGATGCTTTCTCCATCAGTTGGAGTGTGTCTGATTCTTACCTAATAACTCTGTATTCCTCTGAAGTTTCCTGAAGCTTGGTAATCACACAAGAAGCCACCAGGAGTTATGGAGTCATGAGTGACCTCAGGCCCTCCAGGCTGAGCAGGGCTCGGGCTCGGGTAGTAAGGAGGGCAACACCAGGGCCCTGGGTACCCTGCCGGTCTTGCTCTGTGGGATGATGCAGGGAGAGGCTTTCCTATATTTTGGCCCAGAGCACAAGATCTTATCTGCAAAACCACATCACTCTGGCCGGTCCTGAAACCATCAAAGAATTAAGCCCGGGATGACCCATTTATTGGGTGAATGAAGGTTGCATGCTCCAGCACTGTTCATTCCCTTCCATAGTGTGATGTGCTAATTCACAGAGTATATTTTCAGAGCACATCTGCCCCTTTAAACTCTGCACCCGTAACTACAGTGTGCAACTGTAATTTGAGTTCATCAAAGCCAATTATTCCAGTTCCTTTTTTTCAACTCAGGGTTTTTTTTATTTTATTTTAAGTTGTCATGGGAAAATAATTCTTAATAAATCCCTTTAAGCACAGGGAACTAGGGCAATTACAGACATTTTAAGAATTATTGAAACATTTTAAAGTTTTTTGATTTATGTTCCAAAGGACATAAGTAATCCTTTCTTCTTCTTCTTCTTCTCCTTTTTTTCTTTTTGGAAGAGCTTCACTTAATTTCAAGGACAGACATTGGGCACACAGATTGTTCAAATCTAATTAATTATCTGGCTTTACCCACAACAGTCACACCTTCAAAACACTGAGGTTGTAGCTAATCATCTGAAATTCTCCCACACTGAAATAATTGCACACACCCTTTTGGGCCATGACAGATATATGTACTGGGTGAATTACAAGAAGGGAAGGCACACCCCCCGAGGGAAATCAAGTTTTGTTTGTTAGTGACTCATCAATTTAATCATGTATTAAATATTCAATATCTGATGTAAAACATTTAAAATCCTGAGGTAGTACCTTGAAACAAAAAATATACTAGTCGGGTTATCCAACTGTATTAGTGTTTTTTATACCCCCAATTAGATTAGAAAATCCCACAGCTGGGGAAAGCAAGGCTGGGAAGGTCCCAGGGATGGTACGGCTTCACAAATCCATGGGTGACCGAACCTGATGAGGCTGAGGGGTGGGTTCCTTTCAGTTTATGATCCACGGGAAGCTGAAGGCCAGTGACCGTTGGCCATGGGAAAGATCACTCCATGCCCAGGGACATCCACTTGGAATTAATTGACTGCACTAGAGCATGCATCAGAAAATGAACACAGGGTTTATGACTCATATTTGCAGGTAACCTAAAAAACACTTGATTTTTCCATGCATTGATAAGCTTTAAAAATAGAAAAAGAGGGGAAAAAATGACCTTGAAACCTAAAAGCTAGAATGTGACAGCCATACGTCTATCACGGTTGAGAGCCAAACCCTTTCAGTTTACCCCACAAAAAGACCTGGTATACCAGGTTGAAAAATAAAACCATAAACTCTGTCAGAGTCAAAGTTGAGTTACTGCTATGTAGGTCTGGAGTACAAATACAAGAAGAAATGTTAGCACAGGCCATGACATGCCCCAGGAATTATCAGATGCATCTTTTCTTTGGCACAGAAGTTTGGAATTCACGGCTCCAAGGAAAAAAAACTGCTTGTCAATCCAGACTTTGGATCCGGACACTGGCAGCCAGCTCCGTGATAATTCCATGTGGGAATTGGGTGGTTTGTAAAGGCAAGAGAGCTCTCCCTGTGGGGCTCAGGTACTGTTGCCAAGGGGGCATCTTCCAGCCGTGTTTCCTACGATCAGCTACGGTCAAGAGAAGCTGGTCTCGAGGAGGATGCCCTGCATAAGGTGAGAGAGAGATGAGCCGCGAAAGTAAGGCAATATTAATACAAAAGCTGGACAGAGCAGGCCAAAAGATGGACTTCCACCTGATGATCATTGATGATTCAAGGGAAATCGGTGTTTGGACTTGTGTGCCTGAGTGTAAGTGCCAGACTAGGATGGTCTAGGGCTGATCTTCCATTTTCCAGTGCACAGTGGGCCACGAAGGACCGACCCCTGCCCCCCCATCCTGTCAGCCCTCAGCCCCAGCACCAAGCCCTTCTGATGCAGGGCTAGTCCCAAAGTGCCCCAGCCTCTTGCTTTCACCCTGAAAGCAGTCTGAAAAATAAATTCACACTAAACAACCAATTGTTGACGAACGGTTAATTTGTGGGAGGTTCTCATTATCCTAGGATAAAGAGTATCACATGCAAGCACGTGCAAACACCCACAAAAAATTGGAGTGAATCTAAAATTCCTTAAAACAGGAACCAAAATTTCATACTAGAGTGAAAAAAAAGCTATGACTGGGGTTTTGCCTTGAATATTAAACAAGCATTTCGCTTATATTTTGCTTTATAATTCAGGAAAGTCAATTTTGTTTTCTATTTCAGAAAACCTGGGGTGAAATTGCAATCATGCACAGTTCTTAAAATGAACAAAGAATGTGTCAGGTGTTGATGGGCGAGGTTCTGTTTATGGTGCGTGATGATACTCTATGGATTTCCCCTTAGACTGTGGCAGTGTGATGACACTTTATTCATTTCCCCCCAGAGTTTCCCTTTGCTTTAAACTCATTCTGTTCCATGTCAGTCTCCTTTATCCCTCGATTTCCCTTCCTCAGTTGGTCACCTTTCCAAATCTTGCCCCATCCACCTCTGTCAAGGACTTTGCTTGTGATACAAGGAATCAATATGACTTGGACAGACTGTGTGAAATCTGTCCCTTTTTTTGCAACTTCATGTCAGGTTAGATTTATTGTATGTGTATGCCAGTCCGTTGCCCCCAAAGAACTGACCCCTCAAAAGTGTCACACGAAAGGCAAAATCGCTTGGGTCTGGAGTTGTGTAAGGGAGAATTAGTTTTGACCATGGCAAATTCATCATCCATGGCCATTCATATTTTCATGTTATGATTATCTTGGATTCTCTGAGCAATTTTGTAAATATCAGGCTTTGGATAAAGAAATCCCCTTTTTACTTCCCAGAACTGAATGATGGCCCATTTATTCTTTTCCAATAATACAAGCCTAATCTTGAACTGAAGCCTAAAACTATAAATTTTCTTGAGTAACTAAAGCTTTGGCCATATCCTCAAAATTTATTTTATGCGGTTCTCATAATTATTTTCCGAGCATAACTGAAATTGCCATTTTTATTACATCTGAAAGATTTATTATACCCAGAAGATTTTTTTAAAGATAATTTTTCTTTTGATTTGTAAGTTATTTCATTATTTTGTTGATCCTTTTATTTAATATCTAGTTTTATTGCATTGCAGACAATAGAAGCTCTATTTTTTTGGAATATATTCACATTTTCTTTATTGCCTAATGTAAATTTGTGTGTATGTGAAGGCTTAGTGGATATTTGAAGAGAATGCATGTTCTTTGACCAATAAAGCACCAATACATTTTATGTATTATGTCACAGTTATATGTTGTTATTCAGATCTTCTATGTCTTTTAAAAATAAAAGACACAATTTACATTTCATACAATTCACTGATTTTGAGGCATACAGTTCAAAGTTTTCTGGTGTATTCACAAGGTTGTGCAACCACTGCCGTATTCTAATTTCAGCCTAACCGTGAAATCCACTTCAGATTTATAATGACTTAGTCCCAGTGAAATAGACACTTTAATCCTAAAAAGCTCCATTCTGCCCCCTCTTTATGTTATTATTGTTATAAATATTACTCCTCTATATGTTAACAACTCAATAATACATTGTTATGATTAATGCATTAGGTAGTCTCACGTATTTTCAAGAAATAGAGAAGAAAGGAAAGCAAGTACAGTTGACCCTTGAACAACATAGGTTTCAATTGCATGGGTCCACTTATATGTTGATTTTTTTACGGTATAGTCCTGCAAATGTATTTTCTCTTCCTTGTGATTTTCTGAATAACATTTTCTTTTCTCTAGCTTCCTTTATTGTAAGAATATTGTAGGTATTACATAGAACATACAAAATATGTGTTAACCAATGGTTTATGTGATCAGTAAGGCTTCCAGCCAAGAGTAGGCTATTAGTGGTTAAGTTTCGGGGTAGTTAAAAGTTATATGCAGATTTTCACCTGCACGGGTGGTCAATGCCCCCTAACCCCTGCATTGTTTAAGGGTCAACTGTGTATATTTTTAGAGTTGTTATAGTACCTTCTTATTGACCCTTTCTGGTTCTCTTCATTTATTACTGTAGTTTCAGATTATCACCTTGTGTCCTTTCCTTATCCCCATATAGCTTTGCTCCTACTTTCCTTCTATGTAAAGTTATTGTCAAATATATTGTATTTCTATGCATTATAGACCCAACAATACAATTACATACACATTGCTTTTATAAATCAGTTTAGGGAAAACAGGAGAAGAAATATATAATTATGTGCTGTCTTTTGCAATCACTACATAATTACCTTTACCGAAGCTCTGTGTATGTGCGTGCATGTGCATGCACGCGCATTCAAATTATTGTCTGAGGTCACTTACTTTCTGCCTGAATATTTTTTGTCAGTCAAGTGGACTTATCAACAAATTGTCTCAGGTTTTGTCTATCTCAGAATGTCTTTATTTTGCCTTCATTTTTTAAAGATAGTTTTACTGGATATGAGATTATTGGTTTGACAATATTTCACTTTCATCACTTTGAAGATATCATCCCACTTATCTCTGGCTTCCATTCTTTCTGATTAAAAGTCAGCTGTTAATCTTCCTGGGGACTCCTCATATGGGATGAGTTGTTTTCTTTTGCTGCTTTAATGATTTTATCTTTGTCTTTGTCTTGCAACATTTTTACTATGATGTGTCTGGATGTGGATCTCTTTGTTTATCATACTTGGAGTTTGTTGACCTTCTTGGCTACAAAGATTAATGTTTTTCATAAAATTTGGGAAGATTTAGTCATTGTTTTTTCAAATACTTTTAATGTTCCTTTCTTCTCTTTCAGCTAATTCCTTTATGTGTATTTTGGTGCATATGATGGCATCTCACATTTTTCAAAGGCTCTGTTAATTTTTTGTTTTCTACTTTATTATTATTTTTTTACCCTCTATAGATAGACATTGATCTATGTTTAATTTCACTGATTTGTTTCTGCCAACTCAATCTTCTGTTGAGCCTATCTCTCTAGTGAAGTTTTCATTTTGATTATTGTACTTTTCAACTCCAGAATTTCTGTATTGCTGTTTAAGTAATTTTGTTTCTTTATTGCTGTTCTCTATTTGATGAGACATTGCTATCATCCTCTCCTTTAATTCCTTAAGTATGATTTCCTTTAGTTCTTTGAACATATTTGTAATAGCTAGCTGCTTTGAAGTTTTTGTCTATTTAACCACCTAGACCCCTTCAGTGCCATGCCTTTGAAATATTTATCTGCTTGACCTGTCAGAAAAAAAATAAGAGGCATATTAATATATCCCATTAAAAATGTGGTTTTGTGCTTTCTTCCCCTTATATTTCTAACTTTTAACTTTCCAAATTTCAGTGCTATTACTAGACATATAAATGCTTTTTCTTTCTATTTTGGTGTTTTTTAAACACTGAGCAGCTATAAATTAACACTTGGCATAATGAATATCAGAATATGTACCCATCCAATTTAAGCAAAAGAATATTATCACTCATTTTTTCACTTTTTATTTTAAAGAATGAATTTGGAGGATTCGGTCCCCGTAGTAAAGACATTACTCTGATCACAGCGGCTTTAATAGCTATGACTTAAGGGTATATTTTGATTTTTTGGGTAGGATAAGAATCTCTTGAGTACTTTTTCCTAAGCCTGTAGTGAATTCAGAGGGTACCTTCTAAGGTCTTCTGAGTCTAGATATGCTGAGGTCAGACAGAGCATGTAGGTCAGATTCTAAAGAAATAGCTTTGGTGCTAGCCTTCACAGAAACAACCACAAAAATACACTGGACAGAAATATAGCCTCCAGCTTCCTCTGGGCCCCATGATGCTCTGACATTTCACTTTTCCGGAGTCAATTCTCTTTCCTATTCTTGTTAGCTCCAATTTCACACTTAAACATATCTGTAGGGGCACCTGGGTGGCTCAGTCATTAAGCGTCTCCCTTTGGCTCAGGTCATGATCCCAGGGTCCTGGGATCAAGCCCCGCATCGGGCTTCCTGCTCAGCCGGGTAGCCTGCTTCTCCCTCTCCCACTCCCCTGCTTGTGTTCCCTCTCTTGCTGTCTCTGTCTCTCTGTCAAATAAATAAATAAATAAATCTTAAAAAAAAAACAAACCATATCTGTAAACCACTGTCTCTCCATTGACTCCTGGGGGATGAACATTCCTTCCAATTTACAGAGTAAAAATAAACCATAATATGAGAACTTCTCAACTTTCTAATGGCAAACTTACAAACCTGCCCCTAAATCTATTCTTTCCTCTTCTCCTCTTGTTAAAATGAGAGGACGGTCCTGCGCACTCCCTCCCAGGCTCTATTAAGCGAGATGTGGTCCCATGCCCTCCCTTCCCCTTAGGGAATAGCTCCTGCAGTCCTCCCTATCTGTGTTTAAACATGCCTGTCCCTCTCACCTTTACATACACGCGCGCACACACACACACACACACACACACACCCTTTCACTCCAGACTTCCCTGCAGCTATCCTGCTATCTCCTCTTGCTCAAAGCCACACTTGTAGAAAAAGTTGTCTAAACTCATCATTTCTTCTCCTCCCACTCATTTCTCAGTCTGTCACCTGTCACCTGTTACCTGTTAAATCTTTACTAATATTCTTGCCTCTGATCTTGCTCTCCTTCAATCTGTTTCTCACTGTAGCAGCCAGACTAATCCTTTTAAGATGCAAATTTGGACACATTCTTCCTCTCCTTCAAAGGCTTTCATGACTTCTTATTGATCTCAAGATAAGATCCAAACTCCTTGGCAAGGCCTCCACTGTCAGTCTCCTTAATCTCCTCAGCCCTCTCCAACCCCAGGCTCTGGTCACACCTTGCTTCTCACTGTCCCTGACTGGCTCTCTGTGCCTCCCCTGGTCTTTCATTTTGCACCTTCACCCGGTTCACTCATACTTACCTTTCTCACTCCAGGGAGAAAAATGGGAAGCCTTTTCTGACCTCTACCACTCCAAGACCAGATGAGGCCCCTTTCTTTTTGTTTCCCTGGCACCTGGTACTTTACCCCTACTATGTGGTACTTACCATATCACACTGTTTATTTCTGTCTCCAACTAGACCGAAAACTCTTGGGAGCAAGGATCATTTCCTAATCACCATCTCACACCAACATTGAGCAAAGTGCCTAGCACATAGCAGATGGACTGTAGATTTTTAAATAAATGAACAAATAGCTCCTGTAATAGCCTGGAAGGTCAGCATCATCTGTGATTTTCTTTCTCTCTCTCTCTTTTTTTTTTTTTTTGGCAACTAAAGAAGGCTGTTTGTTTTTATTGTGGTGAAAAAAACACATATCATAAAATGTACCATCCTGACCATTTTTAAATGTACAGTTTAGCAGAGTTAAAGTGCATTTACGCTGTTGTGAAACAGATCTCCAGAATGTTTTCTCTTGCAGAGCTGGAACCCATACCCATTATAGAACAATTACTCTTTCTCCTCTTCCCCTCACCCTATGGCCTGTATCTATGAATTCGACTCCTTTAGATACTTCATGGAATGGAATAGTTCAGTATTTGTAATTTTGTGACTGGCTTGTTTCACTTAGCGTCATATCTCCGAGTTTCATCCATGTAGCATGTTTATAGGATTTCCTTTCTTTTCATCATTTTATTTAAATTCAGTTTTATTTAAATTCAGGTATTATTAGTTTCAGAGGTAGAGTTCAGTGATTCATCAGTCTTATATAGCACGCTGTGCTCATTACATCTGGTGTCCTCCTTAATGTCCATCACCCAGTTACCCTATCCCCCTACCTCCTCCTGCACAGTTTGTTTCCTATGATTAAGGGTCCCTTATGGTTTGTCTCCCTCTCTGATTTTGTCTGGTTTGTTTCTTAAATTCCACATATGAATGAAATCATATGATAATTGTCTTTCTCTGATTGACTGAGAATTTCCTTTCTTTTTAAGGCTGCAGAGTACTCTATTGTATAGATATAACACATTTCATTTATCCATTTACCCACTGATGGACATTTGGGTTGCTTCCACCATTGGTGACTTTTTATGATTTTCTATGGTATTTATAATTCTGTTTTTTTTTATAAGTTTCTGACCCTACAACATTCAAATACAGTACTTCAGATAATATAAGCAAACATATGCTTTCTAGAAATACAGTCTTTATTAAATATAATATTTTATTGTTATAAAGTTATTCAACTCTTTCTAATAAAAATTTTATCATTAGAATCATATATATTTCACAGTATAAATCCCTGTTAAGAACAAAAACACTTATATAAGACTAGGTATCCATCAGTTTAATTTGTACAGAAGAATGAAGCTAATAAGATTCATCTTTATAAGGTCAAATTAACTTAGAAGTATACAATTCTTACTTGAGAGTCTGCAAGTACATATATAAAACCATATATACAAACTTTATATAACATATATGTATAAAATCAGTCAATAAATGGTAACATAATATCATATATAATTTACAATATATATATCTCTTCCAAAGCTAAGTGTGTATCTCTTTTTGAAAGAAGGAACACAAGTAATTAATCTTGATTTTGTTCAAACAACAGACAGCCCAGAGGAGAACATTTTTAATCAACACCTGAGATCAGGTGGGGATGGATAGAGTTCTGTGCACTAATGGTCAAATTACAGTGCAATCCATACAAATAGGCATTCAGTTCCTCAAGGGATAAAAAGACAAAAGAAAGAAAGGTGACACACACACACACAAAATCCAGTAATAGTCCGAGTCGTCATCCTGTTCCTTTAAGCAATTACCCATGTCAGGCATATCTTTTCTTCCAAGCATCACCTTCATTTCTTCTTGTTGAGCTTTGAGAATTTGGTCACCACTGGTCGGGGCTAATTCAAATGGACATTTAAATAAGTTCTTTAGTGGGGCGCCTGGGTGGCTCAGTTGTTAAGCGTCTGCCTTCCGCTCAGGTCGTGATCCCAGGGTCCTGGGATTGAGCCCCGCATCGAGCCCCGCATCGGGCTCCCTGCTCGGCGGGAAGCCTGCTTCTCCCTCTCCCACTCCCCCTGCTTGTGTTCCCTCTTTTGCTGTGTCTCTCTCTGCCAAATAAATAAAATCTTTAAAAAAAAAAAAAATAAATAAGTTCTTTAGCTGCTATTGTTAACAATGATACAATGTACTTCCTTGTATCTTTGCTGGCATGCGTGATGATCTTTTAGAATAAATGACTGAATTGAAATGATCAGGTCAAAGGGTATGCACACTTCTAGGGTTTTTATTTCAAATTGCCAAATAGTCTTCCAGAAAGATTTTATAAAATTACTTTCCCACTGACCAATTTACTTTCTCGCTACTGCCATTTAGTAACATGTTTTTTGATTATTTATAATCATAGAGAGAATATGGTATCTCATTGATTTAATTTGCATTTGTTTAATAAAAGATATTTTTTCATGTCTCAGGCCATTAGTATGTCTTGTGAAATGCTTGTTGATATTCCCTACCTTTGAATATTGTGGCGCTCATCTTCTGATTATTGATTTCTTTTTTTTTAAGTAGGCTCCACGCCCAGCATGGAGTCCAATGTGGAACTTGAACTCAAGATCTTGAGATCAAGACCTGAGCTGAGATCACGAGTCAGATGCTTAACCGACTGAGCCACCCAGGCGCCCCTGATTGTTAAGAGTTTCTTGTATGATAAGGAAATTGATACCTTGTTATATGTTGCAAATATTTCTCTAGTTTCTCATTTGTTACCAGTTTTATTTATAGTATATATATATATATTTATTTAAAGATTTTATTTATTTATTTGACAGAGGGAGACACAGCGAGAGAGGGAACACAAGCAGGGGGAGTCAGGGAGGGAGAAACAGGCTTCCTGCTGAGCAGGGAGCCTGATGTGTGGCTCCATCCCAGGACGCTGGGATCATGACCCAAGCTGAAGGCAGATGCTTAACGACTGAGCCACCCAGGCGCCCCTTCTTTGTCTTTTTTTTTTTTTCCAATTTTATTTTATTTTAATTTTATTTTGTTATGTTATGTTAATCACCATACATTACATCATTAGTTTTTGATGTAGTGTCCTTTGTCTTTTTTTGACCTGGGAGTCAAAGTTAGTAACCTCCACGTAGCAGGTTCCTATCCCATAAGGAAGCAACTTGCTAACTTCTGTGAGAGCCGTGGGGCAGGGGTTGGGTGCTAATCAGGGAAATTGTTCTTGCTGTCTGTTGTGCTTTGGGAAGTGTTACCTCTTGTTGGCCATTGGCTCCTCTCTGGCAATGATAACCAGTGGTATCTGCCTAGCAATGCAGTGGGTGGTACAGGGGATGAGGGAGGGGCACCTGTCTCCTCAGCACAATGGCTGCTTCTACTCCCAAAACCCCAGCAAAAGCTAATCTGACCATGGAACAGTGATCAAAATTAGAAAACTAACATTGACATGGTACTAGTAACAAATCTATAGACCCAATTCGATTTTCTCCAGTGACCCCACTAATGTCCTTTTTATGGTCTAGAATTCAATCTAGCATTCCATGTTACCTTTAGCTGTCTCCTTAGTTTCCTCTAATCTGGGACACTTTTTCAGCTTTTCCTTGTCTTTCATGACCTTAACTTTTTTTTTTTTTTAAAGTAAACTCCTGGCCCAGGGCAGAGCCCAACACGGGGCTTGAACTCATGACCCTGAAATCAAGACCTGAGCTGAGATCGAGAGTGAGATGCTTAACCAACTGAGCCACCCACGTGCCCCTGACCTTAATATTTTTTAAGAGTATTGGTCAGTGATGTTATAGGTTGTCCCTCAATTTGAGTTTATCTGACATTTTCTCACAATGAGGTTGAAATCATGCATTTTGGCAAGAATGCCACAGGAGACATGTACCTTTCTCGGTGCATTATAACAGGGGTCCATGATGTCAATATGTCTTAGTACTGCCGATGGTAACTTTGAGAACTTGGTTAAGATGGTATCTTCCAGGTTTCTCCAATGTAAGATTATTAATTTTCCCATTGTAATTAATAGGTATCTTGTGGGGAGATACTTTGAGAGTATGTAACCATCCTGTTTCTCATTATCCTTTCACCCATTGATTTTAATATAAAGTGATGATTCATTCCCATCACAGTTATTACGGTGGTGTTCATCTAAAGGTGATTTGCTATTTCAATAATTCCTCCCACATTTAGTAATTGGAATTTGTTATAAGGAAGAGCTGTTTCTTTCCTGTGATTTATTTGGTTATTTAATTATCTATTTATGTTGGTATGAACTCATAGCTATTTATTTTATTCTGCAACTTATAATTCATTACTATTATTTATTTGGTTACTCAGTTGTCCCAAATTTGGCCATCGGGAACTCCTTCAAATTAACTCCTAAGTTCTTGTGATATGTCTCCATCAGTTTTGGAGCATTTTTTCACTTCCTGGCACCATGAGATGTGCCAGATTCTTCTTGTGTTTTCCCTGCCCAATTGTGGAATCAACTGCTTAACCAATGAACCCTAGTTCTGTTCACTGAAGGAAGATATTTAGAAACCATGATTTGGTCTCTAGGTGGGATCATTACTACTGGGGTGTTTTTGCTTTTGGACCCTCTCAGTGGATAAGGCTAGAGAACACACATAACTATATTCTCACACACACTTACACACATCTGTATTTATTTCTGTATCTATCAATCTGTGTATATACTACAAATCATGAATTCACCCTGATAACCTCAGATTCCAACCCAACACCACAGGATTCATTCTACCCTTCCTTTCCCCTCATCTGTAACTTCTTTCTCCAACAGTGAGAAACTCCATCTCATTATGCCAATGTATTTACTTGTTTGCTCAGTCCTAGCATGTACATAAAATAGTTCCACGATTGCTACCATAACCCTTTGAAAAATTTAGTAACTAGTGCATATTATTTACATACAGTTATTTTTGTAGTTAGCCTTATCCAATCAAAATACTATTTTCTAAAGTTATTCAGGTTAGGTTCTGTCTTTGCCACAGTGTGGTTATGTTATTCATTTGTAGTGCAGTTGGGTTCACTGGTTACTATTTGTACTTTGAGTTCCTCCCATGTCCTGGTTGGTGTTAACTATTTATTTCTGGGGTGTGTGAAACTTGACCGTGGTTCTCAGAGTCAGAGCTATACAAAAAGGTCCACTTACTCTCCCCCTCATCTATTCTACCCTCTTTCCAATTCCCTTCCACCCTGTAGATAACCAATCTCATTAGTTTCCGGTGTATTCATCCTGTGTTTCTTTTGCATTAATGATCCCCTGCCAAATCTTGATGGCAAATGGACAAATATAGTAGCCAAGGCTTAAAAAGGCATGGTAATGAAGAGTACAGATTTCTCAAGGTGGAAAGTGTGGGTCAGTTGGACATGTGAGCTACTTTGACCAGAAGAGGTGCTAGCCAAGGGTGAGGAAACTCTAACATGGATGAGAGGGGAGGCGGGTGATGAATACTGGTGTAGCCTTGAGGTCAATTGCAGCAGTAGGCACTGTAGTTCATCTACTAGCTATCTTCTGGCAAATCTTTCCAGTAAAGGAGACCATCCAGAATCCTGGAGAAGCTCTTCACAGGTGGGATTAATTTATTGTAAGTAATAAGTGGATTCAAGCCCTGGAAGAGGTGGACTGCAGTAGATGTTGTGGTGTAACCCTCCCCCCGACGTTTCCGGATCCCCATTCGGAACAGAGACACTCATGCCCCCCTGCTGCGTGCCCCCCTCATAAGTACCTGGCATAGCATTATGTGCATAAAACAGAACCTTCTCTTTCTATAAGACAAGAACAGAGTATAGCAGACAGGAGAATAGCAAAAAGCACCACAGTGTGCATTTTAATGTTAAATCCTATGCCACCGAGAAGAAAGAGGAGGGCCAGCACGAACTAGAATAGTCAGCAAAGTTGAGGTGGTCTCCAGCCTCCCTCATCAAGCATTTCTTGGCCAGCTCCTGGAGCCCCACCATGAGGCACTGCACCGCTAACATGGTCCCTTGACCATCATCAGGGTCTCTTGAGGACAGGCCCTTTCGCACAAACACTACTTCTGCTTCTTCTTTGCAGAGTTGATCCCGCAGCCAAGGGGGCTGATTCATGATGTTTACAAAAACACAAATCCTCCAGGCATCAAAGCAGCTCCCCTGGGCTGAAGAAATGGGATCATTCACAGAGGTGAGGGGGGATATGTCCCTGTCTTCATAAAGACTGCTACATTGTGCTTGCCTCTCCAAATCTCAGATGTTTCCCCAAAAACCTTTGCAAAGAGAAGAGAAAACAACGGGGCATCTGGGTGGCCCAGTCGGTTAAGTGTCTGGGTGGCCAAGTCCGTTAAGTGTCCAACTTTTGATTTCGGCTCAGGTCGTGATCTCAGGGTCATGAGGTCAGTCCTGCATCGGGCTCGGTGCTGAGCGTGGAGACTGCTTGGGATTCTCTCTCTCCCTCTCCCTCTGCCCCACCCCCCCGCCCGCCCAGTATGTGCATGCACATGCTCTTAAAGAAAAGAAACCAAGAATTGGGTCCTAGGTAGCAAATGCTTTTTGGATGGACAAATTATTTTTACGCCTCCCATGTGCCGACACCATGCTAGCTTCATGTCAGTTTACTTAATCCTTATAACCACTCTATGAGGTAGGCACTGTCCACCTTCTCTACAGATGGGGAACAGAGCTTTAGCTATGTTAAATACAGCCAACATCACTCTTGTCTGTCTCCAAAGCCCATCACACTGCCATGATGGAGACTGCTGTCATATATATCATACATAAGCCAATAACAAAAGACAAAAACCAAACACCCATTTATCTTCTGTTTTGTGCTTCATAGGCACTGGAATAATTTGCATTACAATTATTATGTAGCAGGTAATCAGTGCTTATTCAGTGAAGTGAAGATATAAGAATAAGACCCTTCTTATATATATGCAATGGAATATTATGCAGCCATCAAAAGGAATGAGATCTTGCCATTTGCAACGACGTGGATGGAACTGGAGGGTGTTATGCTGATTGAAATAAGTCAATCAGAGAAAGACATGTATCATATGACCTCACTGATATGAGGAATTCTTTTTTTTTTAAAGATTTTATTTATTTATTTGAGAGAGAGAGTGAGAGAGAGAGAGAGCACAAGAGGGAGGAGCGGGAGAGGGAGTAGCAGACTCCCCGCCGAGCAGGGAGCCTGATGCAGGACTCGATCCCGGGACTCCAGGATCATGACCTGAGCCGAAGGCAGTCGCTTAACCAACTGAGCCACCCAGGCGCCTGATATGAGGAATTCTTAATCGCAGGAAACAAACTGAGGGTTGCTGGAGTAGGGGGTGGGGTGGGAGGGATGGGGTGACTGGGTGATAGACACTGGGGAGGGTATGTGCTCTGGTGAGCACTGTAAATTGTGCAAGACTATTGAATCTCAGATCTGTACCTCTGAAACAAATAATGCAATACATGTTAAGAAAAAAAAAGAAGAAGATAGCAGGAGGGGAAGAATGAAGGGGGGGGAAATCAGAGGGGGAGACGAACCATGAGAGACAATAGACTCTGAAAAACAAACTGAGGGTTCTAGAGGGGAGGGGGGTGGGAGGATGGATTAGCCTGGTGATGGGTATTAAAGAGGGCACGTTCTGCATGGAGCACTGGGTGTTATGCACAAACAATGAATCATGGAACACTACATCTAAAACTAATGATGTAATGTATGGGGATTAACGTAACAAAAAAATTTTAAAAAAAGGAATAAGACCCTTCTGGGCCCACAAAAGGTACAGATGAGCTCTCCTGATATGCATGACGTCATGGCCTATGTATACAGATGGAGGGTACCTAGCCTCATGCCCACAGATGCACACAACTCTCCTCCTGTGTGTGGATGGTCTGTACCTATTGTCATGTGCTCACCTGGTACACACCTACCCCTGTGCTCACAGATGACATGTACTATTCTTAAGTGTACAGGTGACATATCTTAACTCACAGGATAACGAAGTCTGACATGTGGCGAAGTGCTGTATAATGGACTAACTGTTCAAGTTTAAACCATGTCAGATTTTTCTCTTTCAGGCATTGGACATGCTTACAAAAGTTAGGGTGTCCTAAGACAACCATTCAGCATTGTAGCCCATATGATTCCAAACAGTGCTTCCAAAGGTAAAATTAGAGGTATAAATTTTGCCTTCAGGCATGGGGAGCATATCACGTGGGGAAGCACAAATCAGGCAGCCAGAGCAAAGAAGCCTCCATCAGAGTGACCGCGGTGTGATTTGCCATGCGAAGTGGATATTCCTGGATGTGTCTGCTCAGCACTCCTTTTTCCTTTGGGAAGTGCCTCAGCCACTCCCTCCCGAGCTGCCTTGTCAGTGCATCGTGACCTGTTCCTGGCCATTTGGTTATTTCAGAGATGAGCACTTGAACCAGCTGGGCATCGCCATCCCAGAGTCCTTGCCTAAGACTTTTCTAACAGGGACTTAAAAAGAGAGTCGGAGAAACATCGCCAAAGGCAAGGGAAGCAAGGGCAAAAATGAACTATTGGGACTTCATCAAGATAAAAAGCTTTTGCAAAGCAAAGGAAACAGTCAACAAAACCAAAAGACAACCAACAGAATGGGAGAAGATGTTTGCAAATGACATATCAGATAAAGGGCTAGTATCCAAAATCTATAAAGAACTCATCAAACTCAACACCCAAAGAACAAAAAATCCAATCAAGAAATGGGCAGAAGACATGAACAGACATTTTTCCAAAGAAGACATCCAAATGGCCAACAGACACATGAAAAAGTGCTCAATATCGCTCGGCATCAGGGAAATCCAAATCAAAACCTCAGTGAGATACCACCTCACACCAGTCAGAATGGCTAAAATTAACAAGTCAGGAAACGACAGGTGTTGGCGGGGATGCAGAGAAAGGGGAACCCTCCTACACTGTTGGTGGGAATGCAAGCTGGTGCAGCCACTCTGGAAAACTGTATGGAGGTTCCTCAAAAGGTTGAAAATAGAGCTACCATATGATCCAGCAATTGCACTACTGGGTATTTACCCCAAAGAGACAAAAGTAGGGATCCGAAGGGGTACGTGCACCCCGATGTTTATAGCAGCAATGTCCACAATAGCCAAACTGTGGAAAGAGCCAAGATGTCCATCGACAGATGAATGGATAAAGAAGAGGTGGTATATATATACAATGGAATATTATGCAGCCATCAAAAGGAATGAGATCTTGCCATTTGCAACGACGTGGATGGAACTGGAGGGTATTATGTTGAGTGAAATAAGTCAAACAGAGAAAGACATGTATCATATGATCTCACTGATATGAGGAATTCTTAATTGCAGGAAACAAACTGAGGGTTGCTGGAGTGGGGGGTAGGGTGGGAGGGATGGGGTGACTGGGTGATAGACACTGGGGAGGGTATGCGCTCTGGTAAGCGCTGTGAATTGTGCAAGACTGTTGAATCTCAGATCTGTACCTCTGAAACAAATAATGCAATATATGTTAAGAAAAAAAGAAGAAGAAGAAGAAAGTAGCGGGAGGGGAAGAATGAAGCGGGGGAAATCGGAGGGGTAGACGAACCATGAGAGACGATGGACTCTGAAAAACAAACAGGGTTCTAGAGGGGAGGGGGGTGGGAGGATGGGTTAGCCTGGTGGTGGGTATTGAGAAGGGCACATTCTGCATGGAGCACTGGGTGTTATGCACAAACAATGAATCATGGAACACTTCATCTAAAACTAATAATGTAATGTATGGGGATTAACATAAGAATAATAAAAAAAACCTGATGATTAGTAGTACTATAAGAATGTAGAGAATGGCAAAATCATGTGTGTAGTATCATTAAAGCATAAGGGGAAAAAATGGAAAGGTGTATCAAAATTATATGTGATGGGACTAAGAGTTATTTGTTTCCAACTTTTCCACAATGTGATCATATTACTGAAATAAAATCATTAAAAATAAAAAAATAAAAAAAAAAGAGAGTCGGCTTTTCTTTAGTGACCAAAACTGTGAACACTGAGGCTGTCAGTGACCGGGTGAAGAAAGTTGGTGTGCAAGCAAAAGATCAATGAAACCAATAGGCACCCACGTGCACACACACACATGGACAGAAGGGCAGAGACAGACATGAAGACATTTGAGTTCTTGGTTCTGATATAGCATGGGTATTTCATGAAGAGGGCCCTAAAATCTTTGACCAAGTCCTTCTTTCTGCTAAGGCAAGTCAGGGATGGTTTGCAGTAAAAATGCCCTTTACCAGTGCAGAATGATTGATGAGCCCTGTCCTAATAATGCTAATATGCTGCAGTAAATACCTACTGAGAGGCAGACCTGTGGCATTGTTTCAATGCTCAAAATATAGATATGGCCCAGATCTCCTATCAGAGATGGTTAATTTGGTATATTAATTTTTCAGAAACTTTCCAAATATAAATTTATGATAAGTACTTAAGTATTATCGTAGGTACTTAAGATACATTTAAGATACATGCATAAGTTTGCATAGTAAACTTTTATTGATCTGGCTTTCTAAACAGTAAGAGATTTGAAATTACCAAATTTTTCCTTACCCTACAGAAGCAAGTGAAGTAAGATATGGTAACTAAGGGAACTATTCCAAAAAACACATTTTGGGATACACTACAGGGTCGACATGAACACCTTTAATATTCTGTGCGTTTCAGTGGCTGAATGAATCATCAAAGCTACATGAAGCACAGCTTGACCTTGTTTTGAAGTGTATTTAGTCTCCTATAATTCTATGATATAGCTTGTTTATAATTCATGTATGAGCATCATAGTAATAACAGCTACTACTTTTTGAGTTCCTACCATGTAGCAGGCAGGCACCGTTCTGGGGGCCAAACACACATTAACTCCTTTAACCCCCACAGCAATCCTCTTGGGTAGATACTGTGGTTATCCCTATTTGCAGATGACCGAGAGGTTACACTATTAAGAGGTTAAGCTGTGGAGAGAACAGCCTGATACTACGGTCCACAGCTGTTAGGTAACTAAGATAATCATAGTAGGTCTCAGGTAAGTAGCATAATCAACTAACAAGACATCCTATTTCTCAAGTCCTTTAGAGGGGATTTTAATGTACAAACTTGTTTACAAACTCTTTGGATTTGTAGATTATGGATCAGGTATCAGTGAGGCAGAGATCTATGCAGGAAACCTTTCTTATGAAGGTTTAGGTCCCTGTGACTCAGAAGAGAGCAACATGGTGGATCTCCTCAACCCAGAGACAGCCTGTGCCAGGCTCTCCTCATTTCCTTATGGTGAGAGCAAAGCTTTCCAAGGCTTCTCATCTCTCTTAGGGTAAAAATCAGAACTCTTCCTGGGCCACAGGCTCTGTTAATTTCACCAGTCTCCACTGGGACATTGCGCCTTGCTACTCTGGCCTTACATTTCTCCCATCATAAAACCTTTAGATAAGACATTTCCTCTGACTGGTACGTGCACTTCATCTGCACTACCTAGGCAAACCCTACTCATCTGTTAGGCCTTCCCTGAACCACAGACCACATCTGGTTCCCTTCTTATAATCTCACAGCATCTTGTACTTCTTTCTTGTCATATTTATGAAAGTGGTAACAGAAAAATTGTGTAATTACTGAACGTCTGTCTCCCTGGCTCTAGGGGCAAGCTTCATGTAGGCAGGGGCTGTGTTTGTCTTGTTCGTTGCTGAATCTCCAGCACTTAGCCCATAGCTTAGCAGGTAGTTAGCACCAAATAAGTATTTGTAAACTAAGTAGAAGAATTACCAGCTGCCAGCTGAAGAGGAAATTTTTAAGTCTCCTTGGCATTGACCAGACCTGCTGAGTGTGGAAGACCTGCCCAGACACAGAGAACGCTAGAGCAGCTTGGCTGAGTGGTCAGCAAGCCAGAGAATAAACGAGCATACCTATAATTTTTTTTTTTTCTATACAACTTTTAAGTGATTGGGAGGGGTTAGGGCAAAATTATGATTTTGTAAGCAATAAAGTACAATCCAGTTTTAACAGTGCTAAAATCTTGATCAGAGAAATTTCAAATCAGAACACTGAAGGCCAAAGTAAAAGAAACACAGTGGTTTTGATGGTATTATGTCTTGCTACCAAGTATGTTTCTATGGTTAACACTGTTCGCTTTTAGTTGCAGCCCTTTTAATTTTATGTTTTATCTTTAGTTTTTGCAAAGGTTTTTTTTTTTATCATCTCTTTGCTGATTCCTCGAAACAATCTTATGCCGAGAACTGGTGCCCTGGCCTGGGCGATGAAGAAATGTTTCCTCTTTCAAAGACTCTTATTTTTTGGACGATAAGAATTGCTAAAGAGGAAGCAATCAAACCTATCGCGCTGGCTCTGTCCTCCACCCAGCGCGCTGCTTCCTGGTTTCAGACGCTTTCAGATCCTCCTGTGAAGTGTCATTGGATACATAAAACTGGACTGCCGTGTGTTTCTTTGAGATCCCATCTCTCAGTCTGTTCACCTGGATGACGCCACACGGGAATCGGTCGCGCAAACCCGATTCGTTTCCCGGTGACAACGAACCACAGTTTGCAGCGTTCACCAATGTGACATCAGTCCTAAACCTACGCTGGGAAAATGTGGCTCTACCACTTTTCCCGCAAGCTGGCAGCTGCCTTCGCGGCCGTGAGGTCCTGCACTTGCCTCCAGGCTCCGCCGGGCGCCCCGCGTCCCGGGAGGCGCGTGTCGTGGGCCGCTCCGCGGGACGGTCCCTGCGGATGCCCCGGGGGCCTCCCGAGGACGCGGCGAAACCCCGACGGACTTCGGCGACTGAAAAAACCACCGCAGGAAGTTGTGCCTCCCAAAGACAGGTGCCGCCTTCGCAAGGCTACAGCTCCCCAACGCCTCCAACTCTCACAGGTCCTTTCTCGCCGCGGGTCTCCCGTAGCCCGGAGCCGCCGCCCCGCGCCAACCGCGGAGGACGCGCGCGGCGCCAAGAGCCTCCGTCCGCTCCCGCCACACCCGCCGAGCCGCCGCGCCGCGCCGCGCCGCGCCTCGGCCAACGCCTCCGCCACGTGCCCGCCTCCCGCAGCCAGGCCGCTCGCGATTGGCTGGCGGCGCCGCCCGTCGCGAGGGGCGGGCGCGCCGCCCGCAGGCCGGCGCTCCTATTGGCCGTGGCGGCGGCGGCGGCGGCGCGCGCGGCCCGGGCGAGGAGGGGAAGCCGGTGGCGGCGGTGGCGGAACGGGCGGAGGCTGCCGGTTTCGTAACCGTCGCTCCTCCTCGCTGACTCGCGGGCTGCGAGGCCTGGGTCCGTCGCGCCGCGCCGCGCGGGGCCGCTCGGAGTGGAGGCCGCCTGGGGGCGGGCGGGCTGGAGGCGCAGGTAAGGAGGCCGCGGGCAGGCGGGCTGAGGGAAGAGGAGGAGGCCGCGGCGGAGCCGGCCGCTCGCCTGGTTGCCGGCCGGGCCCGAGGAGACCCGGCCCGGCCTGAGGCGGCCGGCTGGCCGGGAAGGCCCCGCGCGGCGTCTGATGCAACCTGCCGGCAACACCCGGCGGGGCCGCTGAGCTCATCCCTGGCCGCGGCCCAGCGCTGCGGCGCCACCCGCCGACCCCCGCGCTCCCCCCGGGCGCCCCTCGCCGCCGGCCGGGGACGGGGCGGGGGGCGAGGTGTGCCCCCTCCGGAACCCGGCCTCTGTTGGAGCGACGGGCAGTGGTGACAGGCTAGGCGCGTGTGGGCCCCTGGGGATACAGGGTGTTCCCCAGAAGAGCAGTAGGTGGACCGTCCCTTACTGTCGTGCCGCATCGGATCTTGCCCGCCCCTCCAGGACCGCTCGGTGAGGGGAGGCGAGACTTCGGTTCCGAGGTTAGTAGAGCGCTCAAGTGGGCAGCGAAAGGAGTTGATGCTGAAGTCCGTGACTTTACAGAGCTAATCCCGTGCTTGCTTACGGAGCTGTAATTTGAATATCCTGCACTTGACCGCTGAACGAAGTTAGCTGAACGTGCAGCTACCACAAGTGGAATAGAAAAGAGAAGGGCCAGAAACGGAGCCCTTCGTTAGCCTGTCGCAGCGAACACAGTCAAGAAAAGAGCTGGCAGAGGGGTCTAGATGAAGAGGATGGAGATGCATGTTTGAGGGGGAAGGATCATCTGTTCTCCCACGGGGGCTTGTATGTTTTTATTCGTCAGAAGGTTTGATTGTTGGCCTTGTGTCTGAGGTTCATGTTGTAATCTGGCACCTTAAAACGTGTCCGTTTCAGAAAGGTTTTCAGGTTAGTGGGTTACACAAAAATTGGTAGTTCTCTTTCTGAGCCTACACTCAGCGAATCCTTACGTGAAGAGATTGCCCTTGAATTCAGATAGGATAACGCGACTCCCAAATAAATTTTGGAAAGAAAATACTGTAAGGGCTTGCTTTACTAAGAAATTCTGCATCTTAAAGTCCGTGATACTGAAAAGTTAAAATCTGGTCAGCTATAACCACTTGATCAGTATTGGGGATGAGCTATTCTTAAAGTGGAGTCTCTGTTTCTGGGAAAACTTCCTATAAACAAGGCTAAGTAATTACAGGATGCCAGTGAGCTGAAGAATTTTTTGATTTCTTGATTCCTGCTTCTGGTGGGTGCACTTGGCTGATTCAGTCATTTTTAATACCTGCCTGAAAAACAGGAGGAAACAAAATTTCATTTTTTCAGAATATCTTTTAAGTTCTCCAGGGCATAACATGACTGTCAGCAGTTGTCTGATCTTGGAGAGGTGGTTTCTTCTGTAGGGATTTAAACAGCACATGGTGAGTCCCTGGTAAAGACAAATAGGACCTCATGGGGCTGAATTTGGTCTTATGGTCTAGGATTGCCTCACCTGATCACAGTAATGGTAAATGTGGGTAGCCACGATTCCAGGTATATTGTATATTCTTGGGAGTGAGTGCTTCCACCGGTTCTTGTAGGTACATTGGTCTCCTACCTTTTTGACTTTCCAGCCCCTATCAGCTAAAATTTTTTTTTGAGTATGATTTCCTAATAGAGGTATATTTATAAACAATATGTGTACTGTTTTATTTTTGTATGTTGTAAATCCTACCAAAGGAAAATTAAAATGATGATGTTAAAAAAAGACAAATGAACGTACATTTTCTCCATACTCCAGTGGACCACTCATATACTCCCCAAAGGGATGTACCCTCCTTCATGGGCCCCCGTGTTGGGTCATGAAGCAAGCAGTGGCAACTAAATAGAAATCCTGCTCATCTGGGTATGTATTGACTTTGCTTACCTTGACATCACGTATAGTACAGAGTTGTCAGACCCTGGCAAAACATACCTAAGAACTTGAGGTTATTCATTGGAACACATAACTGGCTAAATAGAAAATAAAGGTTAACTGAGATGAAGCAAAGACCAGACAAGAAATGTTCATTGTATAGACTGGGCACTCGAAGTATCAAATGGAATTGTATTTTTATTTTCCTGTTCGCCTTTAAGAAAGACCAAGAACTTAGGGTTGGAAGACTATAAGATCTTACTAACACTTTTGATTTAATTGTGGTTGTTTTAAGAGATGTTAATGCTAGAGAATATCATTTCTATATAGGACATTTATAAAAATAAATGTTTTCTCTTAGCCTCTGAGCCAGTATTGGACAAATATTTCTCCAGCACCACCACTCCATGGCTAGCCCTGCACTAGATGCTGGGCATATGGATATGAAGACAGAGTCCTGCCTCTAGCTTAGTCTACAGGGAGCCACATTATAGAGCTGGCATTGACAGAGAAACTAGGGGAAAAAATTGGACAGCAACACAAAGAAAAGAGAAAGCGTGACCATTTAGGGGATTGGTAGTGGTTCAGTATTATTGAGGTGTGAAGCATAAGGGAGCAGGGGCTGGACACTAGCGCAGGTTTGAGTGCTCCATGGGTCTGGCGACAGTGGTTGGAGGGTGCACTGCTAAACCAGAGGGGACAAGTGCCCCCCGGGGAGATGGTGTCAGCCTGAGGTAATTCTGTGGTGTTAGGATGGAGAGGGATGGTGGTTGTAAGTTCTTTTGGGAGATGGGTACGTGTACAGATTGGGAGTAATGGAGAAACATCTGTGAATATTTTGGAGTGTAGATGCTCACTGAGGAAATATGAGTTAAGAATTTATTTTTTGGGGGGTGCCTGGGTGGCTCAGTTGGTTAAGCATCTGCCTTCCGCTCAGGTCATGATCCCAGGGTCCTGGGATCAGCCCCGTGTCGGGCTCCATGTTCGGCGGAGAGCCTGCTTCTCCCTCCCTCTCTGCCTGCCACTCTGCCTATCTGTGCTCTCTTTCTGTCAAATAAATAAAATCTTTAAAAAAAAAAAATTTATTTTGGGGAGCATGGGGAGGAATATTTGGTTGTATATAATGTGGAGAAAAAAGTGACAGGAGGATTAGGAGAATTCTTGACAAGTTTACTTTCCCAAATGAAACTTAAGAGAAATTTGTTTTACTCATTCTAACCTTGCTGAGTTTTCAGTGTGTTACTGATTTGAATGAACACTACTTGAATTAAGAAATTTGAATTTTAAAAAAATTTACCCAATCAGACCGTCTTTCTTAAGATCCATTGTTAATCTGCAGCATTGGCTCTTAAACCTCAGTGTCAACAGAATCACTTGGAGGTCCCTCTAAAACAACACTGCTCAGTCCTATTCCCAGAGCTACTGATTCTTATGTCCGGGGTAGCCTGAGAATTTGCATTTCTGACAAGTTCCCAAATGATGCTGCTGCTGGTCCAGGGACCACGCTTTGAGAACTGCTCTTCAGTTTTTCTCCTGCTCCCTGCCTGGATGATTCACATCTAAGGAAACGAGGCACCACCCTGCTTCCTGTGGAATGAACTTTGGAATAGTATTTGTCCACATAGGAGCCAGACTTTCATTTAGGGTTGAATATCCAGATTTGAAATAAACTAATTTTTTTTTCCCATTGTAGGTGCTAAGTGTTTGTGAAAGGAACAAAAGCATAAATGACAGTGGAGACTGTGAAATGTGTAACTTTGGAGGCAGCTATTTTGCTTGTGTAAAAGCACAGTTGATAATCTGGAGTTAACTCTCTTGGACCATTTGGCCCTTTGACCCCCCCCTTTACTTGGTTTACTTTCCTTAATGGATATTTTTTCACTTAAAACTTACTTCCCTGGCTTTGGTTGAGGAACTTAAAAAAAAAAAAAAGAATCATTTTTGAATTATTTTTATTATTTCCAAGTTTCCTTACTTACATTTTTACCAATTTGATAGTTTCTTTGTTTTTCAAGCAATGAGCACATCTTCAAAGTACCCCCTACTCTAGTACCCTACCAAAATGAGTCAGGCTGAGGTAGAAGAGCTCTTCCCCATTCCTATATCTTTGGGTACAAAAATGGGCATGAACATCACTGAATTTGGAGCCTGTATTAAAAGTTTTTAGTGACTTAGGAATAAAAAAGCATAAAGGGGTAGAAAAGAGTTTTTAGTGACTAAAGTTCATGGTGTATTTTCAGAGTCAGAAGGCATCTTACCATTCTATATCCCTCATTTGCAGATGGGGAAATCGAGGCCCAAAGAGGGGAAGGGATAGGTCCAGAGCAAAACTGGGGGAGCCAGAGCCAAGACAAGAATTGACCTGGTTCCTGCTCTGTGCTTTTTGGATCATTTTCTCTTTGAGCTGTCTCTAGAGATTAGCTTTAGAGGTTAAAACCATAATTGGTGTATGAGAAATAAAAAAGTTAAATAAGATGACCGTGATCATGATAGTTGAGACAATCCCAGGAGAAGTGTTAAAGTTTTTAAAAGTCAACTAAAATTCTTATGCTCACTTTACACCAAATAAATAAGCAATAATGTAGGTGGCCACTAACACTATTAGTGGTAAGGTGGCCCAAGTTAATACTGAATTGCCACTGTTTAACTGGAAGAAAAAATAGGCAACATAATAAATTATCCAGGGAGATTGTGTAATGTCCTTTATTGAAGATAGACTCTGTGTAGATATCCATCCATGGTTTGGAAGGAAGCTTTCTCTTTTGCCGTACTTTTGGAGTGAGAACAGATGACCCACTAACTCAGGGCTGCACACATGGCTTTGAAAACAATTGAAAGTAATGAAAATATGGACTTTTTAAAAGGAAAATTTTTTTAAAGCAGACCAATGAACAGTGTTTATACAAGAAACACCTGGCTAATGGTTTGGGTGAAGCTACTGGTGTTTACTGAGTTTTTTCTTAAGAGCTGTGAGGTGTACTCATTTGAGGCATCATAATTCTGGCTCCAGGTTTTATCCTGGATGTAGGTTTAGCAGTTTTGTGAAAAGAGAACAGGATAGTCATAACACTGCTTTCTGAATTTCCAAGAGTGCTATGATTTCTTGGTGGACATGGCTCATTCGCTGAGTCAGTTTGTCTTGAAGTGGCCTCATCATCAGATAGGTATGCTTTTGACACATCTTGAGGCAGCTCAAGTGTGTGACCTAGTGGATTGGTCACTCAACTAGTGACCTAGTTGGATTGATAGTAATCCAAGTATGACTAGTTTCTGAAACTGGCTTCATTTCTACGGGCAGCAGTGCAGGAACACTCAAGAGTTGGCATTCCGTCTGAGCCGCGTCTGCCTTGTCAAGTGGGTGCCGGCGCACTTTCTGTCTAGCCTCAGCCCCATACTTGCTCTTCCTTGGGTGCATCATTAGGGCTTTTGTTTCTTTCCTTGTGGTTTCAGGTTGCCTGGGTTGAGATGTGTTTATAAATTATGTCAAGAAGGAAAAAAACCCCACCGTTAGAAGCAGCATGGTGGGATGGGGCAGCACACTGGAGGTCCCAGAGCTCCTACATCTCTGATCCAAGAAGCTAACTTAGGAAATCTATGTAAACTACTATGTGTGAGGTCATTAAAAACAAAAGAAAAAAAATCTCCCCCCTAAAAAAAAAGTCTTTTCAGAATATTCCATAAAGATGTACTCCGGGAGAAAAGTCAAGTCCTTGGTGACTTAGGTCTCTGCATATTGGTGTAAGGAACATGCAGTGATCCCGACGAGTCGGGGAGATCGGGCACTCTGCCGCAGGATTCTGTTTTGACGTGAGCCAACAATTGAAACTTTGTCCCCCTTGCTTTGCAGGTGTCTCTTCTATCATAATTGAACTCAGGTTTTGCATGTTTCACCCAAACAGCTCAAATTTTTTCTGGCAGATTGCCAAGTGCTATTATTTCCTCTCTGCTACCTAATTAGCGGTATTCTTTTGTTTTTCCTTCCATTTTTGATAACAATCACAGACGGGCAGTACCCTCAGGGATGCAGGTGGGCTGAATTTGGCCTTATGTGCTCCTGTACTAACTTACCTTTCTAAATTAAATGATTTAGACTTCTGAAACATTGGAACAGTTGGCAGTTGCTGTAGACTTTTCTCAGCATAATCAATGAATGTCGGCCTGCTGTTAGATACATGCAAGTTTAATCTCATTTGATCTTGTCATTTCAAACATTTTAATGCAATTTATTTTTTAACTAGGTACATGTGAAGATTTCTTGGCAGCTTAGTGTGGAAACCATTGATCACCTTGCCCTCATTTCTGCCTGTTCTGTGTCAGCAAGAGAGAGTGCCCAAATGAGCAAGATAGCCCAGCAGAACAGTACTCCGGGAATAAGTGTTATTCATACTCAGGCTCATGCCGGCGGCTTACAGCAGGTTCCTCAGCTGGTGCCTGCTGGCCCGGGGGGAGGAGGCAAAGCCGTGCCCCCAAGCAAGCAAAGCAAAAAGAGTTCGCCCATGGATCGCAACAGTGATGAGTATCGTCAGCGCAGAGAGAGGAACAACATGGCTGTGAAAAAGAGCCGGTTGAAAAGCAAGCAGAAAGCACAGGATACACTGCAGAGAGTGAATCAGCTCAAAGAAGAGAATGAACGTTTGGAAGCAAAAATTAAATTGCTGACTAAGGAATTAAGTGTATTGAAAGATTTGTTTCTTGAGCACGCACACAACCTTGCAGATAACGTGCAACCCACTAGCACTGAAAATACAACTTCTGATAATGCAGGACAGTAGACCTCACCCCTTCCAAACTTCACAACTTGTGGCTTGAACGTTAAAGGTGTGACTACCTACATCACTCATATCAATGGCCGAACATTGTCTTGTTCCATTATTCAAAGACCCACTGAAGGTTGTTTTCTAGGATCAGCACTGAAGAGTTGATTAGCTAAAAATGTTAGCCATGTAATTTGAATATCTAGTTTTAAATGATATGGATTTTTTTGTGGGGATAAAACCAATTTTTAAGGTATATGGTAAAAAAAAAAAAAAAAAGCCCTGGACCTTGATATTCTTAATAAATCCTCACTTCCCAAGAAATGCTTCTTTTGTAGGTTGATCAAAGGAATGGGGAACTGGCAGGTCCTGCAGAAGGGTCTTGGTTTTATTGGAGATGATTAATTAGACTAAGAGAAGTTGAATGCCATCTGTGTTAATCTATTTGTGTTTTTTTTCTAAATTATGTATTAAAAATCCTTAGGGCTATAGAAATCAATCACTTTGTAATTTGGAGTGATTTTATGTATAACATAAACCTGTTTTAGCCTAATTAGTACTGTTTTCCCCCAACAAGTATAAGTTTTTGAGTAGCGGTGCCAGGTTAAGTAAATTCCATTACGTTTTAAAGGCAGTATACAGCCAGTGGCTTGAAAATACTAATGATTAGGAGACAAATAGGTTTCTTAAAAATAAAAGTAAAGCATATTAGAATTATGCTTTCGGGATACCTTTGGGTTATTGGATTGGCATTATTTTGTTTTCTAACAACAAAAAACCCCCAGGAGTTTAGAGAAACTTGTATCTGTAAACTACAATTTTTGTTTCTGTAGATGCTGGTCAAGTTAAGTAAATATTTTTTGTTTCTGTAGATGCTGGTCAAGTAAGTAAATATTTTTAAAATACCATTTTGACAGCCAAGTTAGTAGACAAATGCCTTAACAGTTTACTGATTGGGATTTAGGTAACTTCTCCTGTGTCCAAATATCTTCAATGGGGCCATGATTATTAAAGGCAAAAATTTCTTGTGAAGGATCATTTGGCTTTTGATCTTAACCAAGTCATTATTAGAAAAATACGTCATCAACTCTATGCCGTCTCCCAAAATAATAGTCTAAGAAAACTTGAAAGTGTAAGGTTTAACCTTTAATTTATTTCACTTAAATACATCTTTTTATATTGTTTTTGTGACATTTCTTTTTCTAGTTAGTGGGCTCTTCTAGACTTTTGTACCACTGCTTCTGTTTGTTCATTTGTATGCTTTTGTGTCCCATAAATTATTTTAGAAAGAAAATACTGATAAAACTCAGGATATTGACATTTTTGTTGAGACTAAAAAATGGCAGTCGCTAAAGTCGGGGATCGCTAGGGTCTGGTTTATATCAGTGTTTGTGGTTTTGATTGTCCTTGTTGATTTTTTTTTTTAGCACAATCCTAGCTCAGATTTGTTGGTTTTTGTATATTTCTGTGTGTGTGTGTATGTGTGTGTGTGTGTCTAGGCTGGTGACAAGAGACTGAGTCACATCTGATTAAAAAGTTTGTGTTACCAGGTATCTTATTTGAACATGGTCACTTAAGTTTTTGGCCATATTGTTTCTTACTAGGACTTGGAACAGTGTAACCAGGATGTGACTCAAGTTGCACCCTTGGGTTGGTACAAAAGTGTGGTCTGTGCTCTTCTGGGCAGGTGAAAATACCACCGTGACCTGCAACTCAGCAAAGCCATTATTAAGGCCATGAGCCTCTTCCACATGTGACTGGAACCCAGCGTTGTTCCATGAGAGCCACTGTCCCAGGAGGGTTAGCTCCCTGGAGAGCCAGGAGACAGGATCAAGGTTTCTCTTAGGGTCTGACATCGGTTTACTTTGGCTGCAGTATCAGTCTACTTCTAGGTTGATAGATGTTTTGACTGACTAGGAGGTAACCCGCAGAATCCTACTGAATCTTTAATAGCTGATTGATGTTATATAATTAACCTATTTAGAGGTACAGTTAGGTCACTTGAATCGTTAAGCGCCTATAAAGGTGTTACAGACATTGTAATCTCTTGTTTACTAAAAAAAAAAAAGTTTCAGAAATTGATGTCCCTATGGAATTTATGGTTACCATTTATATGAACTGACTTAACTGTCTTGGAGAAGAAGCTTCAGGGAAATCATCAGGGGTGTGCACTCGATAACTTCAAATCCGAACATAAGATTGAAACTTGGAAAAATTGATTCAAGCTTTCCTGTTAACCTATGCAAACCAGAACTTTAGCACAAGCCGTCATGTATGCGTAGAACAAAAATGTTAACCATTGTCTTGACTGTCTTACTGAAGTGTTTGGGAATGAAAGTTTGCAGTTTGATAGATTTATCAGTATCAAATTGAGGGAAACCAAGTATGGGGAATGGGTAAGTTTAGAGCTTTGGGAATTGTTAAGATGACTTTTGTAACTTCTGTTCTGTAGGTTACGTATGCACCGTTAGGGTTTGATCTGCCTTTGCCGGCAGGTCCAGTGGTTTAGGAAGTAGGCTTTAGTGTAAATGTCTAGCTGCATCTGAGTCATCCGAGATGGCTGCTTTGTGGATGGGGTTGGCAGCACGTGGGGAGATCAGAGCAGCTCTTCTACCGTCTGGCCCCTTGCGGTGACTGGAATGTGAGCTCAGATACTTTGGACATTCTTGCTAAGAGGTAGTAAGATAGTAATAAAATATGACCAGATGTTTGAAAGTTAGGTCACAAGTGTGAAATCTGAAATTTACATAAAAAAGTAGTATGTGCACTTTAGTATTTGGTATTAAAAGAAATCAGCCTTTGGTGTTTCTCAGCCCCCATTAGAGGGCTTGAAACATACCTGGACAACCCAGTTAGCACTCAGAGTGCTTTTTGATGCCTTAGAAATAGGAAGCAATTTTTTGTTTGACAAAAGCTAGGGAGGAGAAAGTCCATTCTAATAGCTGTTAGAGCTGCCTCTCAGGAAAAAGTCCTTACCTTGTTCTTTTTGTTCCTGGCTTTCCTCAGTTTGTGAGATTACTCTATTTTTTTAAATATAATTTTATTTCTTTCAATGAATTTGAAATAAAAAACTTTGGAATAATGACTGTATTTCCTTGTGGGTTTCTTTCTGTTCGTATCCCGAGGAAGTAGTCCAGATGTCCAAGAGCTCTGAAGAGCAGGCAGATGGTCGGCCGTCTTCCCTGCTGTCCCAGCCCAGGGCAGGGGTGAAGGTCGCTGAGGGTCGGGGGCGGGAGGTGCTTTTGTCCAAGTCTAGATTTCCCTGAATGGATGGGAACGTGAATGGATTTCCTCTGAATCTAGAGGGCCTCTTCAGTGCTGTTCGTTGTCACGTGGTCTAACCCGGGAATGGGGACCAGGGTGGAGAAGGCAGCGGCGGGCTCGCCTGCTCGGGCACCTCGTGTCTCAGTGTGTGGTTTCCAGTCACACGGTGGTGGTAGAGAGGAGTTCTTGAGGCTTTGAGGCCTCGGGAAGGTCGAAGTAAGGCCTTTCCCCTAGCAGCACAATTTATAGTGTGTACCTCCTCATTGACGTGATGCTGTGGAGTGTCTCTGCAGATGAACGAGGCAATACTGAATCCATGCTGATTTGAGTGTCTCAAGGGAAGATGTCATTTAGAGACTCTTCTGTGATGCATCAGCTTTTTTCATGTGTTGGGACATAGGTTTCTACTTACTGCATCTTAATGACAGTCGTAGTACAGTAATTATTTCTGTGGGTAGTGCATCCTATTTGGTTTTTACAAAGTAGTTGTAATTTGGGAGCCCATAAATAGTTTGTCTTGGGGAATTGTATATAGAGATGATTTGTGAAGGTGCCAGCTTTTTTTTCAATAAAAGCACCTTTGGACCTGCTCTGTCACTGCCTGGGAGCATCTAGAGTCCGTGTGCATTGTACGTGCACTCGAAGGAGATCGCCAAGCCCGAACAGTCTCGTACTGCCACGCGCACTCCTCGCACAACTCTAGGCCTGGAAGCTACGCAGCGGTGCGCACAGGGTCCGGGGTGCAGAACTGGGCTTGGAAGCGAACGGGCCTGTTGTACTTTTCGTGTCGCCCAAATGACTACATCTGGCCCGGGCCTTCCCGCTCCGCCACCTTTCCCTTCTACCCCCTAAATGTGCTTTCCTCCCTCCCTCCCCCGCCGCCCAGAACCATCGTCCTCTCTTGCCCGGACTTGGTCTCCTTGGACCACTGCCTGCTCTCCAGAACCTGCTGTCATTCCCCACTGCACCCAGAGGGAGACCCCGTCTCCTTGTGACGTGGCTCCCCTCATCTGCGGCCTTGCTTTCCCTCCGTCCTCCGTCCCCCGTTACTTGGCTTTGGCTGCAGGGCTTCTCCAGGCTCGTTTTACTCCAGGCCGCCTTTGAACAACAGTTCACGTCTGGGTGCCTCATCTTGTCTCGCTTTTCCCTTTCACTCCTTCCTGTCTCAGCGCCCTGGCTTTCTAGACAAGGTCAGCCGTTCCTTCACGGCACTTTGCGGTGAAGGGATCTGTGCTTGCTTGTTAAAGGCGAGGCCTCTCAGGATCCCCGAGGCTCGGAGAGCAGGGAGGGTGGTTTCCTACTACACCGGCCAGAGTGGCTGCTCAGTTATTTATTGAAGGAATACCCAGACCCTTCCAGGGTTTCAGAAAGGCTTTTTCAGTGCTGTTCTGCTTTCTGGAAGGGTCTCTAAGGAGTTTCTGAAGCTGTATGCCTTTCTGCAGAGGTCTGGAGGCATGAGGAGTTGGGTGCATCCTCTGGACCATGGGGTAGAGGGGGCGCTGCCGGCCACCCGAGCCCCGCACCGCCGGAGGGTGTCCTGACTCCGCCCTGAGGCGAGACCAGTCAGACCTACCCTCCCAGTGCCCCTCTGTGACGAAGAACATGTAGTTAACGGGATTTCCCCTTATTCTTCTGACCTTCTTGCTTGGTAATCACAGAAAATGTACGTGAAACGGGCAGTTTTGGTATGAGGCGTCTGAAGGAAAGGAAGGAGAAAGATGTGACAACAGGCAGCTGTGTTTAACACAAACGAAACTGTCCATTTAGAGCGCTAGCCTCACTGTATCCGGGCTTATCCGGGCGCGGGGGCAGCTGAAACCCCGGATGCCAGAACGGGTCCCCCGCAGGTGCAGCCGGGGCAGAGAAACATTGGTGAATGGAGACTCCTGACACTCAAGTCCATCACTGCCAACCGCTCGAGGTCACAAATAACTTAGGGACTGCCTGAGCACCGGAGCAAACCTGAAAAAATGGGTGTGATCGATCTGAGGAGCAAACCAGGTAAACTGATCTGGAACCGAGGTGGTCTCATTTTAATGTGGTCACTTTGCAAGCACTTTTGTGTTACTGCCGCAGGAAGAAATCGGTTTGGACTCAACGCTTCAGTGACTTCTCAAAATGTCTAGCTTGGGCTACAGAGTTTCCCACCCCATCGTGGTTTCATCTCTGGTGTCCCTTCACCTTGGCCCGGAAAGTCCTGGATGAGAGGGCTGTGGAGACACAGGCCCGGATCGGTTTCTCACCGAGCTCCCCCGCTCCCGGCGGGGGCAGGGCTGCGGGACGGGGGACCTGGGCCAGCAGAGGGGAGGACAGGCATTGCGCATTCGGCGGGGACCAGGCCCAGCTGGCCCCAGAACACTCCCTGCCTGCGTGGAGTTTGGTCCGCGGGTTCACACTTAGGGAAGACAAATGGTCTCAGCAAACGGAAGCCACTAGAAGGCTCACCTCTACCACGGAGCGGCCCTAGGTGGCTGTGTCGCTCAGGCGGATGCCGGCTTTGCTATGAAAAGGGCATCGAGGACAAGGCATCCCTGCCAAGTCTCACGTTTTATAGAACTGTGCCTTAAGTGCTGCATAAAAATTGTTCCCTTCAGAAATCTAGCTTTGAGGCAGTGCCCCGCCCTCGAAAAGGCTTCTTCCTCTAGCGGTTCACCTTTTCATGTGCAAAGGCCCGTGTAGGGTGGCTCCACGCCTGCGCCCCAGCTCCCCGCTCTGCCCCGGCAGCTGCTAGGTCCCTGCGTGCCAGGCTCCGCCGCCGAGCGAGAAAGAACAGAGAGGAAGCTGTGCACAAAGGACCATTTTGGGAAACTTTTTATTGCAAATCCGACTCTGCACATTGATTTTTGAGAGGAAACGCTGGAAATGGATCTTCCCGGAGCAGAAGAATGCAAATGACGAGACATATTTTAGTTGCTATCAAGGAGCAGAATTCTCTTCCATTAGCACTTTAAAAGCCACTGTCATTCAAGCAGAGTAAGAGCAGATTCAGGTGTGATCTTGCAGAAGGTTAAGAAAGAGACCCTCCCCCCCTGCCCCCCGAGGAAACCACAAGCTCAAACATGGACGCAGCCATGGGATTTCTGAGCACGCATCTCTCGCCGCTCGAGGGCCAGGCAGGAGGCTGCGCATCGTGAAGACAGGTGGCCAGGCTGGGTCCCTGGTCCCACTGGGCACTCCCAGCTGGCTCTACTTGGGGCCAGAGAAGGGAGTAAAGGCCTTGTCACTGCCTGCCATGCACGCTTCGATCTCCTCCACCGTGCGGGGCACACAGGTGAGCAGTTCCATGCCACTAGCAGTCACCACGACGTCCTCCTCGATCCGGACCTGCGTCACAATGACAGACACTCATGGGGGTGCCTGGGTGGCTCAGGGGGTGAGCATCCGACTCTTGGGTGTCGGCTCAAGTCATAATCTCACGGGTCCTGGGATTGAGCCCCGTGTCGGGCTCCACGCTCAACAGGGAGTCTGTTGAGATTCTCTCTCCCCCCTGCCCCTCCCCCTACTTGGGCATGTGAGTGTGCACGCGCACACTCGCAAATAAATCTAAAAAAGAAAAACTCGGGGGAAAAAAAAGAAGAATGACAGACACTATTTCTGAGTTGGCCTCACGCACCAGATTAGAGGCTCAGACCAGCCGCTGGGTTGGAGGAGCCCCTTCTAAGGAGCGGTCTGTCTTGCCTGTGATGGAAGGGGCTGGCCTCCAGGCCTCCGTGGGAGGCTGTTGGGACGAAGGCGCCTCCCATGGGGCCATCTGCTCCTGCCACCTGCCCACCCAGTCCTTGCCCCTTGCCCAGTGGACGGGGTCCCAGAGTGGGCAGGGGTTTTGTAGAATCTGTGTCTGTCTTGCTGAGGAGCGAGGCACTGGTCCGTGACAGACCATGAGAAGGCACATGCCGGGTCCTTCTCAAGGGAGGAAGTGAAGACCATCCCCACCCCCACTAGGGCTCCTGTCTCGAGACAAAGGGGTGGCGCGCCGCAGTGTGCGCATGTCGGTGTCCAGGGGGCCGGGATGCGGGGCCTGTGGGCACTCACCCCCCCGAATGCCCGGAAGCGCTGCAGGACCTCGCGGTTGAAGAAGCAGGCACGGGCCGGGTCGGCCAGGGCCTCGTCCAGCAGGTGGTCGATGAAGTAAATGCCCGGCTCCACGGTGAGCACCATGCCCGGCTCCAGGTGCCGCGTGGTGCGCAGGCTCCGCAGGCCGGGCTCATCGATGCGTTCCGCGCCCTGTGAGGAGAGGCAGGGCCCGGAGGACCCCAGCGCTGGCACGGATGGAGGGTTCCCGCCGCGGCGGCAGCCAGATGGCCCCCAAGGCCCACCTGCTGAGCCCTCCCTGCTCTCACTGGAGCTTCGGATGAGACCCTCCACTCTCCGCAGACACCGCCAGACTTGGCCGGTTCCTGCCTCTCCTTAGCCCCCACACTGCCTGCGGGGGCCCTGTGGACACCTATGTGCACGCCGCCGGGGCGAGCTGCCCGAGCCGGCCGCCCTCACCCAGGCCCTGTCCCCGCCAGAGAGGGCGGCAGAAGCCAAACTCCGGAAGCCAAAAAAGCTCTTAAGGCGGCTGCAGGGCTTCCCGCGCTGCGTCGTGTCTTCCAGGCAGCTGGAGTGGGAACCGGCCCCAGAAGCACTGGGCCCCGCTCCCCCAGGCCAGGACCCAGGTTTTCCGCGGGGCCTTCCAGGAGGAGGGACAGGTGCTGTCCCCAGGACAGGCGTGACGCTGCTGTGCACACGCACAAACGCGCACGCGCGTGGAGCCTGGGGGCGTGGCCCCAGAGGAGCACACGTGGGGGGCTGGCCCCCGCCCTCGCAGAGCAGGCGACAGTGGCAGCGTGCTCCCTGCAGAGGCACCCTCTCCCCCGAATGCCCACCTGGCCTGGGCCCCTCGATTCACACGGCATCACCAACACCTGTCTCCCCGGGTCCCCGAGGCCGCCGTCCGGCCCCAGCCCCGGCCCGTGAGCACGGGTGGGCAGCGAGCAGGCTTTCCGGTCGGGTCTGAGCCTGCCCCGCCCCGCTCGCAGCCTGGAAGCCCAGCTGCTGGAGACGGAGCTGTCATTTCGGACTGTTTGGGGGCCAAGAACATCAGACTTCAATTAGTGGTTCATGTAAGGTAACCAGAAACAGGCTGGCTCGGCCTCCAGGGCCGGGCACATCAGGGAAGCCTGTGACGGGGATTCCAGGAGGGTGGGGACAGCAGGGCACGCAGAGAAACTTGTGCACGGCCACCCTGACCTGGCATGAGCCAGGCTGGGGCGGAGGGGAGGAGGGGACCCCCAGGCACCGTGACCCCTGATGGCTCGCGCTTTGGGCACAGATGCCCATCTGGAGAAGCTCCCGACTCTGTGCCACTTTGTGCCCGGAGGGGCTATGCAGGAGGGCCCGGGACGCACCCCCGTGCTCGGATGAGAGGTGCTTGTGGGGCCGGCCAGTGGCCTTCTGCCATCTCAAGTCTGTGCCTGCCCTGGACACGCCCTCCCTGTCCCTCACCTACTTGTTACCCGCTAGGTGCCTGTCCCTTTCCCTCCACTCCAAGGTTGTCAAAGCCGGGGGCCCAGCAGAGGCAGCAAACTGGTACGGTCAGGTCTCCCTGTACCCCCTCAGTCACTGTGGGCCCACGTCGGGCCACTCCATGGGCGCGCCCAGGGGAGGGTGGTCTGCTCAGGCTTGTATAGAGACAAGCCCTCTGGAAAATTTCAGGACCGCCCATCCAATTGTGGGTGAGGGGAGAGCGGGAGGGGGCCCTGCCGTGGCCCCCCGACCTTTATCCCTTCAGAGCATTAGCTCCCAGGAGTCTCCCACCGTGGGCACGGCCCGAGCAGGTCTGGCGAAGCATGGGGGCTGGGCAGTGGAGAGCAGGGCCCCCCCCCCCAAAGGGGAGAGGCCAAGCCCCCCCGCCCCTCCAACCCTGAGACCTTCCGCCAGGGCAGCAGACCTCCACTTTTACTGGGTTCTGAGCAGAGGAGACCCAGATGTGTCTGGAGGCCTGAAATAAAACAAATGACTTTTATAGGAAAAGCCATATTTTTTTCTACAATGTTTATCTGTCAAAAGAATAGACTCTGTGAGCACAAAGGGCTGCTTACTGGAAAAGATAAAACAGTTTGCTGCCAATTTTCTCTGGTGGAAAAAAAGTGCTCTGGCGACTAATGAATAACGAACCTCAGTTAACAATGTCTGGAAGGCCCTGCTCTTGGCTCCCTGTACACAATGTGATGGATAGAAATTAGGAAATTAAAACTGATTTTGTTTCTCCAAATTTAACTGTTTACACTTGAGGGAAAAAAAAAATTGAATAATAATGCTCCTCTTGAGCAATTTTTTCCCCCCAAAAATCATTCTTCGTGCTTTCAAAATACCCTGCAGCCAACAGGCCCAGCCTAGTCTTGGCTAACTGGCTGGTGGGCCCCAGGGCGTGCACCGATTGCATAAGCAGCCCCCTGCACCTTGGGCGCCAGGCCAGGCGGCAGGGCCGGGCTCACCCCCGCCCACCCGGGGCCCGGAAAGGCTGCAGCCACCTGCCGGGCAGGGCCTCCCCAAGGCTGGCTGCAAGCGCCCGCTGGGTGGTCCTTTCAAGAGTCAGTGGGTAGGGAGGGGAGGGAAAGCCTTGTCTGGAAATGCCCACAGAAGCCTCCCTCCCCTGCTAAGGGTGCCCGGAGGGCCTGCAGACGAGGAGGCCACGGGGGTGTGCTGGCCCGGGGGGCTGGGGCTGCTGCTGGGCCTGTGAGGGGCGCTGGGCTCTGCTAGTCCCAGGAAGGACCCGGGTCAGCCGCCTGACGGCAGTGCCTCACCGCCCCGGCTTGCATGAAGCCAGAGGCAGGAGGACACCATGGTGGCGGGGTCAGCCTGGTCACTACGACCCAGCTTTGGGGTTCCCACTGCTCTGTGGGAACTGCGCGCTGACCTACCACCCCGCAGGGCAGGGGCTCCCCCCAGTGCACAGCCCGGGGCCACCAGATGAGGCACACTCTAGGGAGCCCCCCACCCCGCCGGCGCCCACAGCGGCCAGGGGCCAGGAGCAACCGCTGGGTGCAGGGCGAGGAGGAGCAGGGGACCCTGTGGGACCCCATTCCTCCTCCTCTTGCTTGTCCTGCTACAGCCCAGTTGGCTCCCGGAGCCCCGCCCCGGGGGGGGCCACTCACGCGGACGTGTCCACACTGACCTCGGGGTAGCCTCCCACGTCGTGCACATCAATGCCCAGGAAGTGGCCGAGCCCGTGAGGCATGAACACGGCTCCCAGGTGGGCCTGGCCCATGGCGTCAATGCTACCGCTCAGGATGCCAAGGCGGGTCAGCTCCTCCAGGTGGATGCGGTCGGCCAGGCGGTGCATGTCAGGCCACCACACCCCTGCGGCTCCAGAGGAGGCTGCAATGAGCTGTGGGGACTGGCCGTCTGGCCGGGGCTCCCCGAGCCAAGGTTTGGGGGGCCCACGAATCCCCTGCGCGGGCTGAGGCGGGACGGCTGCAAGTGGGTGGCGAGGGGGCCGTGCCGGGCCAGCTGTCCAGGCCAGGCTTTCCCCGCCTAAGTTGGGACCTCGAGACCTCTCCTCTCTCCCGATCGTGCCCTCTGGGGGAGGCTCCTGTGGCCCATGGCCAGGCGCCCAGCCTAGGGCTACTGCGCAGCCCACGCCACATCTGCCCTCGGCCAGAGCAGGCTTCTGGGGCCAGGGGAGCCCGGGAAGACCCCTGAGCATCAGGAGGAGAAAAGCGTCTGTCCCCGGCAGATGGGGGGCGGCCTCAGAGAGCCCCAGACCAATGCTCGGAGCCTCAGGCTGTGGGGTGAGGGCATCCCTGCGCCCCCCGAAGTGGGCCTGAATCACCCTTGGAGCTGCAGAGGGGAGCAAAGGTTTCCAGGGCGAAGGTGCAGCTGGCGCGGCCTCACGGCCCGGCTGGCACGGGTCTGCGGCCCCGCCCGCTCCGAGCAGGGGCGGACCATCTCCACAGCAGCCCAGACATCCAGGCCCCAGACTGCTGCTCGAACTCATCCTTGCCCCATGCTTCTGAGGCAAAGGTCACCGTGGGGAGCACGTCCCCAGGCACCGAGTTTCGGGGTGTGAGCAAGCTCCGGGGCTCTGCCCAGGGCTCTCAGGCAGCCACCCGCAAAGAGCCTCGGCCAGTGCCAGGGCACGCTGGCCCTGCCCACGGGGCTGGAGAGTCCCCACCGTCAGCCTCACTCCACAGCACTGGGCACTCAGCCTAAGCACCAGGCGAGGCTCAAAGCCGGTGGAGCTCCCTGGCCGGCCCTGCCCCACCGGGCTGAGTTTGGGGCAGGCCACATGCTGGCTGCGGCCAGTGCGCCAGGCCGACAGACTGGGGGCACGCACCCCTCTGCCATGCTCCAGCCAGAGAGGGGGCCCGTGCTGGCCCTCGTGGCCCCCTCCACGTGGGGGGCAACCCTGGCTCCTAAGAGGCATCCCCACGATGCCCTGCCCTGCACACCCTGCATGACTGATGGTGGCTGCTGCAGAGGGGCACCCCGGCACCCTGCACCATCGGGGGCCTGCGCGGGCCCCGTGCTGGCAAGGGCTGGGCCGTCAGGGCTGGGCTCGGGGCTCTGAACCTCTTTGGCTGGCAGGAGGCAGCCCAAGGGCTCCATGCAGGGCGAGAGAGGGGTGAGAGCCCACTCGGGGACACGGGGCATCGCCCCTCAGACACGTGCTGGGTGCCAGGCCTGCAGGTGGGCCCCCTTCCCCACCAGGGCAGAGGCCCCACAGTCGGGGTCTTGGGCTGGCTGGAGGCACAGGGCTGACCCAGCCTCCTGGATCCCCGGGGTCCAGCTCTGAGCGGGCGGCTGGGGCTGCACCCTTGGTCCATTCGCAGGGCAGGGGCCAGCCCATGGCCCCAGGCGCAGGGAGGCCGAGGGGAGAAGACCGGTCTCTAGAGACAAGAGAGCCTCCTTGGAGTCCAGCTCCTGAGGCCAGTCCCGTTCTGTTCCACCTGCCAAGGACCACAAGGTGCCACGGTGGAGGGGGTGTCCTGGGCTCTGGCTTTACCGTAGCACAGGAGGGGAGGGCTGGGTTTGAGGCCGTGGAGGCGGAGCCAGATGGGCGGCTCTCCTCGGACGCTCGGGCATCCTCAAATGGAGAGCTGGGCACCGGGTCCCTGCTCAGCTGCTCGCTCGCCGCCGTGAGCCCCAGATGCCTTTGTCACACACAGCTGCGACGCTGGTCTTAGAAAGCCAGCCGCAGAGGCTCTGGCATCTACCGGGAGACCGGGTCAGTATCCCCCCAAAACTGTCATTGGCCCAGCCAGACCCCGGTTCAACCCTTGATGTTGGCTGTGCTCTTGGGGCACCAGCCCGAGCCTTGTGTCCCCACTCCGCCCCGAGGCCGACCCGCTCTACCTCGCCGTCCCCAGGCCAGGCCACCTGTCACACATGCTCACGGAGGCCTCTCTGAGTCACCCTGCCGCCTGAGACTCCTCAGTCCCCGGGGCTCGGCCCCAGTGGGCCCTGCCCTGGACAGCCCTTCCCCAGCACACTCTCCCCCCCGGTCCCGGTTAGGCCTCTCCCTGCACCTTGTCCCCTAGGCAGGCCTGCCTGCTCGCTTCTCCTGTCGCTGGACCAGAGAGCCGCTGCCTCCCCTGGGCACCCCGGGCCTGGCCTAGCGAATGCTGGTTCAAGGGAGGATGCACAGCAGGCTTGTCCCTAAGTTCTGCTCCTGCTCGGAGGCTCTGGGCCTGAAAGCGCCCCTGCGCAGCTCTGCACACTTGCTCCTGGCTGGCCTGGCCCCCGGGGCTGAGGAAGGGCGTCCCGTGCGCTGGCTGACACCCCAACTCCAAAGCAACTCCGCTTCTCTTGGGCAGGGGCCTTTTCCGGTGGCCAAAGGGGAGCCCCAGGAAGCAGCCTGACGTCAAGCCCGGCGGACTTCCAAGTGGGCTGCGGCCTCGGCATAACGGGGAGTCAGGTATAAATCAAGCTCCCTGCCGGCAGCTCGGCTCCTCTCCTGTCCTCCTGGGGCCGGACGCGAGGGCCGGGGCGGTCCCCACGGCGCCTCTAGTCCTCCTCGCCTGCGCTCCTCAGCCGGCCTTGCAAACGCTCTCGTGGCTGGCAGTGGGCGGCTGCCTGCATGTGGTTAGGGTTGTGACAGTGATTCAACCTCCAGCAACTTGGCCCCAGTGTCTGGCCCGGATGGTGGTTACGACACCCTGGGCCAGGGCAGGGGCCCCGAAGTGTGTGAAGGTTGCTGTCCTTGGGCTAGGCTGGAGGAGTGGATGCGAACCAGGGGACTCCAGCGGCACCCCCCAGGCTCCCCCCCAACCTCAGCAGAAGGCCCAGTGGTCCCCTCAGCCTGCTCATACTGGTGATGGGTGCCACACTGGGGAGCACACTACAGACTGTGGGTCACCAGTCCTGCCCGCCCTCCCGCCTCCAGCAAGCACTGGAGCTTGTCCCCTTTTCCCCGGACATCTCCTGAACCTGGCCCCTGACCTCTCCTGGCCTCCCGCCACCTTCCTGCAATGCCTCATTCCCCCTGCATCCTGTCCGAGTCAGGTGAGGCCAGTCCCTGCCCTGAGGACAGAGCCCCACATTCCTCAGCCTGGCCTCCCTCTCACCCGCCCCTGCGCCCACGGCCCTTGGTGGTGCTGGCACTGCCCTGTGTCTTCCACCTGCTGGCCCCTCAGCTGGGACCACCTCGCCAAAGCCTCCACCTGCCCACACTCACTCCCATTCTTGCTGTGGGCCTCTGTTAAGGCTTTCTCCAGGAAGCCCTCCCTGACCGCCCCTTCCTGTGCTGCCAGAGCTCTTCCCGCCAGAGGACAGTCAAAGCCCCTGCGCCGAGAGGAGGGACCCGCGTCCTGCTCCATGCCTGACCAACGTGTGGCCTGAGGAGGAGCCCCAGCCTCCCTCACAGCTCTCCTGTGTAGTCAGTGCTGTGACCTCATGGGCCCGGGATCTGGGTGTGCCCCTGACCCTGCTCCTCCGGGCACTCAGACCCCAGGGTGCCAAGCTAGCAGCTGGGTTTGCGCCCTGCCATCTGGCTGTGGGCTCCGAGGGACCAGAGCCCTGGTGCCCGGACCCCAGCGTGTGTCCAGACCATCCCCGGGTCACAGGCTGGTCTTCCATGCCCACCTGATACCCCTCAGGCCACACCTTCCCCCGACGGGGCCCAGGCCCGGACTGGGAGCCTCCGCAGCCGCCCTCACAGCCTGAGGCCTCCTGCCCAGAGCACGGCAGCCCCAGGGGCTCGGGGCCCCAGCTCAGCCAGGAGGGCCCGGAGAGCTGACTCCTCACGGCTACTTCCAGACAAAGAACTCACTTCATCCAAAGACAATGGCCCTCAGGAGACCCTGCGCGCGCCAGGCCCTGGGGGTGCTGTAAGCAAGGCGCAGGGCTGGGTCCCGGGGCAGGCCCCGAGGGCTGCAGGGAGCCGTCTGGTGGGCCAAGCTGGCGCGGGGCTGAGGGCCTCTGTCCCAGCCACCGCCCCCCCAGACCCGCCTGCTGCCAGGACCTCCGGGGACCCACTCACCCTGCGGGAAGGGCAGGGGGCAGTGTGCGCCCCGGACTGCAGGCGCCTCTCTGCCGAGCGGAGCGTGGCCGGCTCTTGAAGCCTCTGCAAGCAACACCCCCCACCCCTCCCGCCTGCAAAGGCCAGAGGGAGGAAAGGAGGCCAGGGAGGGTGGGAACTTGCCCACCGTCCTACAGCCAGCAGGGGGGCCTCTCAGGACAGCGAGGGCCACACGGGGCCCTCACCAGACAGCCCTCCCTGCCCTGCCTCCTGCCACAGGGGAAGCCCGCGGTCTGAGTGGCACCGTCCCCGCACCTCCGTCTGCGGCACCCCGGCACCCCTCTCTGAGGAGGAGCCGAGGGGAGTCCGGCCACTCCAGCCCCCATCCCCGTCCCTGCCCGGCAGGCAGGCAGAGCTGGCTGAGGCACCCCAACCACAGGCCATAGCAGACACATGCCGGGCCATGTGGGCCCGCACGGCTCCGGGGCCCCGGGTCCTGCCTGCCGTCCGGCCCGCTCCGGGGGCAGCCTGCTTCTCACTTCACATCGGCTGTGCCTCCCCTCCATGCAGGTGGCCGGGACCCTGACCACAGCAGAGTGGGAAGTGGGGGGAGCTACGCACACCTGCTAGGGTGTGGGAATGACTGGGGGGGTCGTTTGCATAGACAGAGACTCCACCGCCTTTGCAGCCCAGAAGCAGTGGGGCCCCCGAGCACAGCGTGCAGTCTGCACCCCCTATGCGGGGTCCCGGTGGGGGCATGGGCTCAGAAGTGGGGGAGGGGGGCTGCAGCCTAAGCATGGGAGGCGGAGGTGGGCAGGTGAGCACAGAGAGAAAGGAGCTGCTGGGAAGCGGGACGCGAGGCTGCAGGAGACCTGGGGACTTCCAAGTGACCTCAGTGCTCCACAGTGGCTGGAGGGACAGAGGCTACAGAATGGCCCCGGCGCGGCGGCCCACGGACACCCTTCTCTGAGGTGCTCTCTGGGCACACTCCCTGGTCTGCTCAGGGTGGGCCGCCGGGCCTGACACACAAGCTGGGGAGAGCTTCGATTCCAGAAGGCAGCACAAGGCCCCTTCCGCGGGGCTGGCTCGGGTGGTGGGGGTGGTCCCCAGGGGCCACGGCCTCGCCGGCCTCGCCACCCTCACGCGGCCCCTCTCCGTGAGCTCGGCCACCTTTCCCTGGCTGTCTGGGGGACAGGGAGGGGTGCCCCCCCCCGGCTGTCCGCTCACTGCTCCCTGCAAGGCCGCAGGAAGCAGTCATGCAGTCTCAGCGGGTGTGTGTCTTGGCGCAACAGCTGAACCCACAAACCAGGGGCATTTCCGCTAGGACAGGACATGGGGCTGACCTGGCCACGGCCTCCTTGCAGCTCTGAGGAGGCGACCTGCCCCCATCGGAGCAGCTCTGTGGGGACGGGATGCCCATCCTGCTTGGCCGGTGCGGCGTGGGACCCGGCGGGGTCGGCCCTGGGGAACTGTCGGCAGGGGTGTCTGTGTGTCTCAATCCCCAGCACCGGTAGGAGAGGTGGGGGCTATAGCAGGGACTCTGCTCCAACCCCCTCACAAGGGAAGCTCAGGGCCGCAGCGAGGGCCCAGCCTGCGCCCCGCTGTGTCTGGGAGGAGGCCCACCTCACATGGTGTGCAGAGACCAGCTCAGCTGAGCCCAGCCTGGCCGGGCCTCAGGCCTTCTGCCTGCCCCGAGAGTGACATGGCCAGGCAGCCTTATGGGATCAAGGTGCCCAGGGGAGTGTGGGGACAGAGCATCAGGCCTTTCTCAGTGCAACTGGGGGCCCTGCGGACTAGCCTGTGGGCCTGGCCACTTTCTGGGCAGAATCGGGGTTGCTCTGTCGGCCGACTCAGTTGGCCAGGACACCGACTGGGGAAGTGCTACCCGGGTCCCAGCAGACTTTGCTGTGTGTGTGTGGGGGGGTGGGCAGGTGGGGTAGGCCAGGCCTGGGCCTTCACCCCCATCTCAGCACCGGGCAGAGGCTAAGCAGGGCCAGGGGCTTGAAGCCTGGAGCTCTGAGTTGAACAAAGCTTTCCAAAGCTCCGCCTACCATCCCTCCAACCCTCACCCCCCCCCCCCCCCACCAGGGCCATGTTGGCCTGACTCTGCCTGCCCGTCTCTCCAGTGTGGACCTCGGAGCCCGCCAGCGCAGCCTCTCTGTGCTGCAGCCCACCCCCACCGCCTCCTCGAGGGACCCACCATGGGGCATGGGGGCTTCATAGGCAGCAGAGCGTGGCTCCGACCTCAGAGGGCGGGAGCACCAGGCCCTTCCAGCCCCTGGCCTGGACTCCAGGACATCTAAATTCACAACTGCCCGTGCGCAAGTGGACAGTCCACTCAAGGGAAAGGCGACACGGTTTGCTCACCCTGCGAGGTGATGGCCCAGCGGGGGGCAGCTGCCAAGTGGCCTGGCATGGGGAGCTCGAAGCAGAGGGAGACCCCTCCTCAGCCGCCGTGCTCGCAGACACCAGGGAGCGCCCCACAGCCCATGGCTAGCGGCGTAGAGAGAGCAGGAAGGGTCATGCCCCTCGGGTGACGGGACTGCGTCTCCAGGCTGGACTTCACTGGGAATGGGTGATGCATTCCGTGCTTTAAAGGCTAGATCCCCGCCCCCCCAGCCCCCCCCGCCCGGGGCTGCAGCCCACTCCTTCCAGCGCCCCTCCTGCACCTCCCCCACGGAGTCACAAGCACTGTTACACTCCCTTCTTCCACACAAAAGGAGGACTGGCCACCCCATTCTGCACTCTTCTGTCTCCATGCAACAAGCATCCAGAAGGCTCCCTGTGTTAGCGCTCCCGGAGTGACTAGGCTTTTCAAACAAGTGATGAACATGAGATGCTTTTTCCTTCTGCAGCCAACAAACCACGCAAATCCTGTCACCTTGTCACCCCAGCAGGGGCTTAACTTGTAGGTTTTCCTTTCTTATCTTCCCTTGGGGGCTGAGTTGCCTGGCCTGGGACTCCCCGGACCGCCAGTTTCCCTCCATGGCTCCCCTAGCCTCTGCTGCGGGCCCGGTGGCTGGATGGGGGCCGTCCGGAAAGGCCTGCTCGGTGTGCCTCTCAAAGTGGCACCTGCTGAGCGTCCCTCAAAAACAGCACCTTGCTTGTGCTGTGACTCATCCCAACACCTGGCCGAGGGGCCCCGGGGCTGTTTAGCCAACACAGAGCCAAGAGGCCTCAAGAGGCCACACCCTGGGGCTTTCACAGTTTGGGGATCTTCTTTTCCTAAGTAAGGGCTCCACAGAGGGACGCCAACGTGACTGCACGATCCCTCTGATTTCAGAATGAGCTTGGAGTCCAGCCTTCGAGGAGGTCATGGCCAGGCCCCCAGAGGGCCCTGCGGCAGCCACCCACCATTCCCCAGACACCGCGAGACACTCGGCCCCCACCAGAGCCAGTGGCAGCCTGAACAAAAGGGTGCCCCAACACCCAACCGAACGCCAGTGTCGGCGTCTGCCGGTCAAGCTCTCTGGAGCGGCCCCTGCGGGACAGGACAGGGGACATGCTGACATCCCACTGGCCCCTGCGAGCAGGGGTTCTTGCTGGTGGAGGATGTCCGATGGGATGTGGGGTGACTTTGGGCCGAGCTCCCCCATTCCCAGCCCTGTCCCTCCGTGGTGGTCAGCCCCTTTCCCAGGGCTGCTCCTGGGGATCCGATACCATCTGGAGTCTCAGCCAGTTGACCGAGCGAAGGGGGACAGAGTCAGGCTGTGGCGTGCAGGACCTGCCTCAGGCCACCAGCGTCCTCACCTGGCTTCATGGCGCTCATGACAGCACGGCAGCTCCGCAGCACCGCCTCGTAGATGGCCTTCTGGTCTGCGGTGAACTTGCCATTGGCCGGGAAGGAGCACGTGATGTCGGAGGAGAAGCAGTAATACTCTCCACCCATGTCGAACAGGCTGCGGGGAGAGGAGGCTGTGAGGTTGGGATGGCCCCACCCCCACCCCCCAGGAGGCTCAAGGACAGCCTGCTGGGCCCTGGGGGTGTCAGGGTGCTGAGCCCGAGCCACCCTGTTGCATCACTGGTGCGGGCAGCAGTGTGGGGCCTCCCGCCCTGCTGCGTCCTCACGCTGCCATCTCGGGAGACCTCCGACCCTGAGCAGGGAAGCCTGGAGGGAGCGGGGCCGATCCTGCGCACATTCCCCTGCCCTCCCAGGCATCTGGGGATGCCCAGCTGCGGGGCCTCACCTGGAGAATGAGGGAGGGGCAGAGATGTCTTCAGGCCCCGACTCACCATGTGGCCTCCACAGGAGCACTCCCAGACCCTCCCATGACTTCCCTGCCCCAGTACTGCTCAGGGGCCTTGGGATGGATGAACCCACCCGACAGACAAGGTGGACTAAGCCACACCACCCAGCTCTCCTGGGCCCCAGGGTCTGAGTGAAAACCCAGTGGAAGGGTCCCTCTCCCCGCTGGGATAGGACCGATGTGCTCTACCGGGGCGTGAGGGAAGGACCGGGAGGACGTGGCAGACAGCAGTCCTCACGTCCAGCAGGGCGCCCCCACATCCCCAGGGGTGGAGAGTAGGAAGCTACGGAGACCCTGAGCTAGGGTCTGAGAGCCAGCAGAGGCAGGAAGGTGCTGGTACACACAGGCAGGCTCCTGAGTCAGGAGGGCAGCCCAGCTCAGCCTGCCCGCTGGACCCCCTGTGACTGGGCCCAGTGCAGCAGGGATAGGAGGGTGCTGGGTGGGCCTCTCCGACACCTTGGCGGCCTGCCAGGAGCCAGGGCCTCCGGGGCCTCAGTGATCAAGGGCAAGAAAGAATCCTCCCCTGCACCCTGCATGCTGGGATGTGACGGGATACATCAAGTGCTGCTGGGTCACCATGCTGACGGGACCCCAAATGAGAGCAGGAGGGGTGTAGAGACGGAGTGCCCCCCTCCATCCTGTCCCTCCCCGAGCATCTCAGCAGGCCGCTTGGCAACAGGCATACAGAGGGGACCCCTTCATCAGCCAAGCATGACGCTGATGGAGACAAAACCGAGGGACAGTGGTCTAACACCAGGCCCAGGATTCTGCTGCGTCCTCAGGGCCAGGTGACCAGAGTCGGGGGGAGCTAAGGGGCGGGGGGCAGGCTGCAGCTGCATAGATCCTGGCAAACCTGAGCCCGGGGCAGGGCTGTGCTCTCCCCAAACCCAAATCCTCGTGGTGATCATAGCCGCTCAACAAACATTGCAGGGGCCGCCTGTGCACCTGCCTTTGGGGCCCCAATCCCCCACCCCGGACGACAGAGGAGGGGGTCCCTGCCCCTGCCGGTGGAGGAGTCGGGCCATGTGGCCTGACAGGCAGCACCCGCTACTCCAAACAGAGTTTTAAAGGAAAAACTTGAATGCTCAGGATCCCCGGACGCTCTGCTGGAATCCAAAGTCCCCAGCCGAGCGCTTTTTCATCTCCTGTCTTTTTCCGATTGCAAAACGCCATAAACAGTGTCAACAGTGCAAAAAGCACCAGATAAACACCTCAGGTGATTCTGAGGGGGTGGGGGGAGAGCCCCAAGCAGTATGGCACGGGAACTTCGGGCCGGGTCAAAGTCACAAACTCTAGGGGACCCTGCCTGGGGCAGGCTCGTGGCAGGGCCCTGGGCCTCACTGGGGGTAACCCGAAGACAGGACAGGGAGGCCTTGAACAGACACACCCAGGCAGCTGTTCCCCAGGAGGCTCCAGATGCACCCGGGGGTTTGGGTCAACAGCCGCCTGCAGGCTGACTCCTGTGCGGGGGGTGGGGGGTGGGGGGACGCTGGCCCTACAGAGCTGGCCGGGAGGGCAGGGAACATGAGGCTCTGAACAGGGACCCAGCAAAGCCTCATGTCCAGGGACAGCAGCTCAGAGCCCAGTGACAGGCCCTGTTCTGATTCCAGCGCTGGGCCCCCTGGGCCTCAGCACTTCTCCCTTTAAGCTAGGGGCGCCACCGCCACTGTGTCCTCTCAGGGCCGGCATGTAGGCAGGCGTGGGGCGCGGATCTGTGTGGGGCCATGGCCCAGGTCCACCCTGGGAGCAGAGCATTCTCATTTGGGCCCCTCCAAGGCAACAAAGGAACACGGTTTGTGGTTTGTTGATTCAGAACGTCCAAGAATGGTCTGAGCAGACAGGATGGAGCTGGGGGCCTGGGCGACACAGGCCCGTGAGGGCCACCCCATCGGGGGGCAACCGCCGGGGCAGACGGCTCTGCTGGACTGTGCTGATCTCAAAGAAAAACAGAAATGGAACTATTTAAAAAACGAGGAAGCCCACAAGAGCACACTGAAGGCTGGAGTCTTCTAGAGCGGTGGAGACAAGACACTCCTCTGCGGCAGCCACACTCCTGACGGAGTTCTCCAAACATGCTCCTCAGAAACACAGTGAGAACATGGGACAGGGGTGCTGGGAGCCCCTCGGCCAGCCTGGCTTTACCGTTCGGACTCTAGAAGACCTCGCTTATATTTGTTGTGTGAGAACCGTCCGCTCGCTGCAGAAGGAAGTGTTCGCCTAGGTGGCCAGCTCCATTCTGCCCAGCGCTGCTCGGGCACGGGGCTGGAGTCTATTTTCGTGCTCTCAGTTCCCTATCTTTCTCTGCTTAAAAAAAAAAAAAAAAAAAAAAAAAAAAAAATCCCCCTCAGAGTTCCTACACACGTAAGTTATTCAGATTCAAGCCAGTCCGGAATCCAAGGACGAAAGCGGCCTCTTTCATAAATCATCTCCCTCCAGCTCCTCTGTGTCCACGTCACCCGTCCTCTGAGCGCTAAGTGACAATGGGGAATTCGGTCATCCTTTGGCTCCACCGAGCGCTCAGGATCCTCCTCCCCCTGCCTGGGGACACCCACCAGGGCCGCTACCATCTTTGGCCGAGTGAATGCGTGTGATAATCTAAGACATCTGGGGAGCTGTTACGCATCTCCAAGCAATACACTGGCGTCTCTTTGCTCATATGTGTTTATCTGGTTCTATTTCTGGCCGGGATGAGAAGTTCTGTCTGCCCTTGGCTCCTCCCGGGCAGCTTCATGCCCGGGCTGCCCGCCACCCTTGGCTCAGCAGGGCCCTCCCCAAGCCCCCCTCAGCTCCCCGGGCCCCACCGCAGGGACCGGCCGGCCCACAGGCAGAAGGTCTCCGAGATGGGCTAGTGACAGAGGCTTGGGAAGCATTCTGAGGAAACGCTGCTATGCACGTACAAGGCTCTGCGCTCAGCATCCCGAGCTGTGGCCTCGCCCCCGGCCGCCTCTCACCCAAGCCCGGCCAGCGCTGGGCCTATTCACCGTGGCAGGAGCATTTCAGACCTCAATTCGCCGCCACCCCAGCCTGTGTTCCAGGCGAGGCCAGGGGATTTCTGAGAAGCAGGAAACTCCTGCTTCCCTCCAGACCTCAGCGTGAGAGAGGAAGACGTGCTGCTGGCTTTCCCGTTTGTGTCCTGCAGCCGGCAGCCCCTCCGGACAAGGCACGTGGCCCGCCCCCCAGCCCCCACTGTGACCGGCGGGGCCGAGGCCATCACTTGAAGGCCACAGGCTGACTCACCAAGCAGACCTCTCCCCAGTACCTTCTAGGCATCCCTGCTCCCCACTCCAGTCATGGGTCGGCTACTCCTGGGGGGCCCAGGCAAACAGAAAAGTTGCCCAAGCGACCAGCCCCCAGAGACCCAGAGCCAGCAGTCCCTGGCACACAGGCTCGGGCCGGGGGCGTCCTGCATGTCTGGAAAGAACTGTTGTTCCCATTCTACAGATGGCGTGGGGAGAAGCAGAGCCCCCATGTGGGGCCAAGTCCCCTGAAGGGCACGACATGGCACCTGGCCCGCTATGTGGGTGGGACACAGTGACCATCTAGCCAGGCACTCTCTGCCACCACGGCACAGCAGACAAGGGCTGGGCATCAGGGCAGTGGCCTCCATCGGGGAGGGACGGAATCGTGTCACGAGCCCAGCACATGCTTCATTTCACTTTTTTGGTCAGCAGTGTCCCATGATGTCTGTGACCACCCAGGCTGTCTGGACTAGTGCTTTTCAAGCCGGGGGCAGTAAAGTCAACTGAGTGGGGTGCAGGCAAGGAACGTAAAGTACACAGAACGGACAGATCATGCAGAGGGGTACCCGGTTCTAGTCTGGGTAGGTCTGCGCACATGGGATGGGGCCAGAATGTGAAGGTGCTTCTCACTGGGACGGAAGGCTGACGGCTATGGCCACTGGTCTAGCTGTCCAGGCTAGTGGGGTCTGTGCCCCCCAGAGAGTGTTCTCTTACCCTGAGGCCTGGGCATGTCTTTAAGACCACTGAACCCTCGGTATGGGGCTGCTAGGTGAGAATCAAGTGTTCCTCTGAGGAAACAGCCAGGGGACCGGGGTCAGGGAGCAGGCTCTGGAGATGACACTCTTTCTCTGAAGTCAACCAGGACATCGGGCACCAGGACAAGTGAGGCCTGGAGGCTCCCTCAGCCCAGCTCCACCACCAGCTGTGGGGGGAGCCCCCCTCACCCCAGCTCCGCCACCAGCCCTAGACACTCGCCCCTCCGTGGGGCTGCAGGTGCCAGGCAGACATCAGAGCAGGCGGCTCCCAGGAGCAGGCAGGACCATCCCATCACAGCCTGCGGGACACCAAGGGAGCTGCTGGGGCCCCGGGTTAGCGGCGGGGGGGCCCCCTACAGCCTGCAGGCTGGGGGCAGGGTGTCCGACAGAGATGCAGACTGCTGCCCACGGCATGGTGGCCTGGGACGGAGGGGGTGAGGTAGGGTGACTTCCCCCACGCAGTTTAACATCTAGTCCACGTCAAGCCTGTGGAACTAACTGGGAACGAGACAGGGGCAGGAAGGAGCCGGCGGTAATGGCGCTGGTGGCAGGAAGGGTGGCCAGCTAGGGAAAGAGCCTGCCTTGACCACGATCCCTCACAGGTCTGTTCCCCCATCTGTGGAAGGAAAGGACGAGGCAGCTTGGGGGTGTGACATGGTCAGCATGTGCCACTGACACGCCGGTGACAGGTCAGGTGTCTCCAGGGGCTTCCCTAGGAGGGAAGCCCTTATTTCTCTGGGCAGAGAGAAGCGGGGCTTCGGTCACTGCGTGCTGTGTCCCCACCTCTGCCGGTCAGCAGGGCAAGGCAAGCGAGAGCCAGGGCATCAGGCCGACCGTTAGCATGGCAAGAAGAAATAGAGGCCCCCGACCCCTGACAGGAGAGGAGAGGAGAGGAGAAGGGGAGCGACCTGGCATGGGGCTGGGACAGGCCTCTCCCCCTAACTGGGCTGGCTGTCCCCTCCCATGCCCCAGGGGCAGCACAGACAGAGGGCCAGCAGGGAGTAGGCTGGCCCACACATCCTGAGACAACTCTGCCCTCTTCTGGCCAGTGCTGGGACATCCGGCACGCCACCCACTGGCCACATCCTGCCTACAGCTGGACAACCCAGGCCTGGGCATCCTTAGGTGCTCTAGAAGGTTCTAGAAGTATACACAGGGTATCCTACCTCAGGAACCACTCCCCCCGCTCCCTGATCGGATGGTAGGGTGGGAGGCAGCAGTGGTTGAGGAGGGGTGTCCCAGCTGTTTTCCAAATCAGGACCCACCGGAGGCACAGCCTGGGCCCCTCCTGCCTCTGCCCCTGGGGTGATCCTGCCGAGGGGCCCCGGGGAGGTAGGAGGGCTGCAAAGGCCAGCCTCAGACCCAGGAGCCCAGCACAAGGGAGGATCCGACTCCGATGCACTGCTTCCCAGTGGATTTGAACACGGACAGCAGCGCTCCCTGGTAGCCCATGGGTGGCACACCAGCCCCTTGGCACCTCCACCTGCCTTGGGGACTCTGGTTTCCAAAGCCCAGGCTGGTTCTGGGAAGCCAGGGCAGCCCATGGGGGCCACATCTGTCTTCACAACATCTGTGTTCACACCCACCTGGCTGGGGCTGATTTGGTGGGGAGGGGTCTTCCGGGGCTCCTACCCAGAAAGAGTGTCCAATGACAGGAGCCACCATCCTTTGTGTGAACACGTGAAGAGCATGCATCAGCAAGTGTACTGCACTCCTACCACCCTGTTTGACAAGGTGCCACTTGCCTTAAACGCCAGAACAAAAAGCAACTAATGGCTTCTCTAGGACCGTGGCTGGGAGACGGGTTCCTGGAGAACCTGTGAAAGGGCTCTGAGAGCCAAGGGCAAAGGCCCAAGAGGTACCCCCCAAGAGGCCTCATGGCTCTGAGGGAGCTGAGTGTGAGGCCCCCAGGGATCTGAAGCCACATCAAAGTCTGGTTCTCCACCTGTGGCTCATGCTGAGCAAGTGGGGCTGCATCCAGCAGGGAGACATGAGAAGGGGCCCATGGAGCGGGCGTGGTGGGTGAAGCAGCCCTTGCTGTTCAGTCCTAGGAAGACAAGGTGGACATGGAGGGCGAACCAGTGTGCCTAACTCACAAGCCCTGTTCCCAGGGCAATGACTGAGGCCGACAGCAGCTTCGACCCGGCTCCCGGGAAGGTGCTGGTCCTGGAGGGACGGAGGCATCGGGGGGTGGGCCTGGCCAGCCTCACGCCCCACCTGGCACTCACCTCGAGGACAGTGCGAGGCTGAAAACACAGAACAGGCCTCGGTGCTCACGAGCTATCTGCCTCAGGCTCGGCAGTGCCTCTCACCGCCCGTCTGTCATGGAACCCGCTGCTGGAAGGTGGGCCTCAGGGCCCCAGAGCACAGGCAGAAGCGCAGCCTGCTGGCTCTGAGGACGGCCACCACTGTCCCTCTCACCCGCCAAGGCCACGCTGTGCCAGGCTCCCCACTCAACACTGCTTATTCTCGCTGAATCCTCCCAGAGCTGGGTGTGGATGGAGAAGCTGAGGCTCGGGGTACCAGCCACTCAGCTAGGGAGGGGGAGGGCAGGGGCAGGAACTAGGGACCCTCCGCGCTCATCATCACACAGCCCAGGCTCTCTGAGGCTCCCTGTGGGGGGCTGTGGGCACGTCTGGGACCGGAGGGAGAGGGATGCAAAGGTTGACCGCCTCTCAGCCCCCACTCCCACCTTCTCCAGTAGAGCCTGACTGCGCTGGACCAGCTCTGGCCCCATGCAGCCCCTTCCTCAATGTTCAAGTATCTCTGGGGCATTTTCACCTGACTTCAAGGGACTGGAACAGTTGTACTCTGGGAGACACTCAGCTTCAGGAAGAACTGCACCATGCTCATATTTTGGTTTCATACCTTATGATGAAGTAGCGTGGCTTTTACATTGGGATAACAGAGTGATTTATTATTTACCCAACACAGTAGGCGCGGCGGATCCATTTCAATAAAACAATGGATTATAAGCGCCACCAGCAATCTGGCAGTAGCAGTAATCAACAAAACATGTTGTTCTAAATGCTGCATAATAAATTGACTATAATAAACTCATAATTATTCTACTGGCTACGTTTCAAAGTTACCACTAGAAAAATCAAATCACCAATTTGAACTTGGCATTAATATCCACGGGATTCCTGGATCAGCCCTCAGTCCTCCTGTCTTAGCTGCAAGCAGGAGCCGCAGTGCCACACGCTGCCAGGAGGGCCGGGGCCACATCTGGGCCATGTGGGAAGTGGATATATGCTGCGCCTTGGTCAGCCCAGCCCCACCCCAGCAGCGGCCAGTCCAGGGACGCAGCTGTGACCAGCCTCTCATGGGGTGAGGACCGTAGTGGGGGCAGACAGAGAGTGGAAAAGTAGCCACTTCCTCTGGGGTGTGCCAAGTTCACACGGCCACATGGCATGGCCACAGGGCCCTCCAGGCGGCCAGAGCTGGCCCCGGGACAGCCAAATCCCACTGGTATGGCGAGGTCTCTGCCTCTGCCCGGGGACTGGTTTCCCACATCCTGGCCTCGTGGCCCAGGCGGAATGGGCGGCACAAAGAGCATTAGGAAAGGTTCCAGGATGCAAAAGTCCCTGGAGACACCAGGTGGTCTCTCTTTGGCCCAGAGGGCACGGTGCTCCCGTCTGCCCTTAGTCTCCAGCTGAGCCACATCTCAGGCAGCCACCCCCCTCCCTAAATCCCTCTGGCTCTGTACCTGGACATTCCTTGTGTCTCAGTGACCTCCCCTACACATGGCGGGGGGGGGGGGGCATGGGGTGGGGGCAGGGTGAGAAAATCTACCTGAAGAGACGTCCCTGGGGCCAGGTACAGGAGAAGGTCCTGTCAGGGTTTCTGCATACCCTTGGCCCCTGTGCCAAGAGGACACCAGCCACTCTGGGAGGAGTGCAGACACTTTGGGTGTCCCCCTCTGTATGCTCCCATTCCCACTCTACTGGCCCAGACTCCCCAGGAAAGGGCACATGAGCTCAGCCCCTGCCTTTCTGACACATTTCTTCTGCCCCTTCATGCCATTCTGAGAGCTGTGTGTTATCTCCACTGACAGAAAAGTAAACTGAGGCTCCAAGAGGGAACTCAGGGGCTTTGTTTCCTCCCAGAAGGTGGAACTAGGCTCTGGGCGACAGCGGCCCTAGCCAGAACAGCCCGTCCCGCTACTGCCCCCGGGTGATAGCAGAGCCCACAGCCAGTCACCGAGCCCAGTGTGCCCTGCGGCAGGGACGGACCCCCTGGGGTTGGGTGGATGTCTGAAAACACTTAGCAGGGACAGCTCAGAACACAGCTCAGGCCCCCCAGTGGATGCGGGCCAGGGCCTCCTGAGTGCAGGTTCCCCTCCTCCCTGCCTCAGGGCTGGGCTACACGTGCGGGAGGCCAGGTTCTGGCCGCCGGGCTGCATGGCCGGAACTCCAGCAGGGGAACGGAGCCTAGCTGGGCGACACCCACAACCCGACGCGAGGCACGATGCTGCCGGGAAGCAGGCTGGCAGGATTCTTGCTCAGGTGCCCAGCAACTAGGAGCTGCAGGCCCCAAAGAACCAGATGCAACAGTGCGTGCCCCCCACCCCGGCCATGTGTTGATGACCGTGGCAAGATGTCTGAAGACCAAGACAGGGTGGCCTCTGGGTGGCTCTCAGTGGCTCTCAGCCCGGCTTTCCTGAGCACAGGAGACATGTGGTGAGTGAGGCCAACCCCTCACCACATGTCTTCTGTGGGCTGGGCTGGCCCTGCCTGATGTCTGGGAGGTGGAGAGGAGAAGTGGGCAGTGCCCAGTGTCCGAGTCAAAGAGAGAGCTGGTCCAGGTCAGCGAGGCACCCACAGACCCCTGCCAAGACCCGGGGCAACTGCCCAGAGAGGTGCGGCCTATGCTCAGTATGAGCCCTCCACCCCGGGGGGGGCGTGAGCGGGAGTGCAATCCTGCCAACAGGGGAGAGTCCATCTGGGGGCTGAGGGCTGCAGATCCTGCCCACATCTGCTTGGTCGGGGCTCTAGGAGGTGCCCTGAGCACCTTAAGCTGTGCTCAGGAAAGCCCCGCAAACAGTCTTGAAGGTCAAGAGCCCCCTCTGACCTCCTGAACTCATGGCCGTTTATGGATGGCTGAGGCTGGCAGGATTCAGAGGGTGGGAAGCTCCCCACGGGTCTTCCCCGCTCCAGACTAGGTGCCCGCCCTCCTGGTACCGAGACAGAGGTGTGAGTGGCGAGTACGGGGCAGGTGCTGGGGGCCAGCTCAGGCCGCCTCTGAGGCTGTGCCTCAGCAACCCGCCACCACCCGGCACAGGGTCCCCCGCACCCTCTCTCGGTGCTTCTCTGGCCTTGCAGAGAAGGAGCCGTGCAGGTGGGCAGCCCTGGTAAAGAAGTCTGGGCCCAGAGCAGACCTGGGGGCCTCACTGTGCTCAGCCCTCTCAGGGTGGGACCAAGAGGCTCCCCAGTCAGTCCCCCTGGAGGTGGAGACCCCCTGCGACCCCGCGGGTCACATGCAGAGCCAGGACAGGACCGGCTCAGAGCTGGCCTCACTCACCACATGTCTCCATCCTGGATGGTCCGGTCGTTGGGGGCCCCGGCGTGTCCATAGTGCAGAACCGCCGAATTCTCACCACTGCGGAGGACCGGGGGAGGTCAAGAGCCCATCCTCACCGGGATGTGCCCCTCAGAGACACAGCCATGGTGACACATGCAGACACGCAGACATGCACACGGCCATGCACACCCATTCTCAGGGGCAGGCCCCGGCCCACGGGCAGTACCATCCCCCCCTCCAGCAGAGGCCCGGGGGTGGCCGGCTCAGGCCGTACAGCTGGTGGCCAGCCTCGTGGCTCGCAGCTCCCATGCTGACACGTCAGGGCTCCCCTAGACGAGCGCTGTGTGGGCAGATGCCCTTGGGGCTCAGCATGTGGGACTGGTGGGGGGACAAGGGTCTGAGGCCCAGGGAAGGGACCCTGAGGAAGCCGTCTTCTCCTGGTTGGGGGGGGCGGGGAGGCCCAGGGGAATGGCCCGGACCATGGAGGGGCCGCCATGCTGTCAGCCTCGCTCCTCTATTCGAGCTTGCTTCCCTAATGAGCGATGCCTTTAAGAAAAAAAGGACTTTTAAGTCTGTCCAAAGGAAAAAAAAAAAAAACCCACCTGGGTGTAATATTTATGGCCCTGTTCGGGAGTCTCAGGAATCATAAAAGTAGAAATAATGATTTTTCTCTCTATCCACCAGAGAAGAACATTTCCAAAGACTGAGACGTCCACATGTATTATTCATGTGCCGAGGACGTGCGCATCAGCAGAGCTGCTGGTTCCGTCCTGGCTGGGCAGAGGCCAGACCCTCTGACCCAGGGCGCAGAGCTGGGCGAGGCGAGCTAGGGTGCACCCGGGAGCCGAGGGGGCCACCCCCAGCCAGGATGTGCTCCTCAGAGACACACGCACGGTGACACACGCAGACACGCAGACAAGCATACAGCCGTACACACCCACAGCCACGGGCTGCCCCGTTCTCAGCGGCATTTGACCCCCGTGGCCTCTAAGCACACTCAGCCACGTGCAGCTGACACACACAGACACACACAGAGCACCCGCAGCCACAGTGTGCCGCACATGGGGGGATACCCCCCCACCCCAGAGACCCGGACCCACCCACCGTCAGGATGTTCCCTACACAGCCACACTGATGGCCACACACACACACAGACACGGAACCACGGCCTCCTGCACCGACATGGCTCCTTCCGCCTCTGCTGCACACAGAAGCCGTCACAGCCCTAAGTCACACCCTGGGGGAGGTCAACAGCCCATCCTCACCGGGATGTGCCCCTCAGAGACACAGCCACGGTGACACATGCAGACATGCACACGGCCATGCACACCCATTCTCAGGGGCAGGCCCCGGCCCACGGGCAGTACCATCCCCCCCTCCAGGAGAGGCCCAGGGGTGGCCGGCTCAGGCCGTACAGCTGGTGGCCAGCCTCGTGGCCAGCCCCACATGCTGGCTGTGTGTCTGTGTGGAGGGGAAAGGAAGGCTAGCCAGCAGCCCCAGGGGGGCAGCCACCCTAGAGAGGGCGAGGGAGGGCATGGCAGCGAGTGGGCCGGCTCCCTCCTGCACCCCGCACGGGCCGGAAGCCTTAGGAAGGGACAATGGCTTAGCTTCAGTGGGCACTGCTGTGGGCATGGTAGCGAGCAGGTGTGTCCAAGCTCAGGGGGCGGGGGGGCCCTCACCTTCCCACAACCCCCCCTCTCTGTCATCCCCACTTACCTGCCACAGATGCAGGTGTAGGAGCTGTGGCGCATGCCCCCCCGGGAGTAGCAGTAGTGCTCGAAGAGGCTGCAGGGGAAGAAAGGACGTCAGGACGGAGGTGCCAGAGGATGCACGCCCCCCGCCCCACGCAAATCCTGGGCCCAGCTTGGCTTGCTTGGCTGTGCCCGCAGCAAGACCCAAGCTCCCCGGCATTGCTCTGCGAGGCTTGTAGCCCGGAGCCCAGGATCGGCGCAGGCCACAGAAGCAGGGGCCAGTGAGGAGAGGGAAAACAAAACAAGAGGCACACCACCTCCCATGCTGGGGGGCTGCCCAGCGCCCCAGGCCCATCGGGAAGTCAGCCCTGGTCTTGCAGGAGGACGGATTGGGGCAGGGGCCACCGCTGTATCCCTGGGACTCCCGTGTCCACTGGCCACAGCCCACCCCACCACGAGGGGCTGGACACGAGCTCTCCCAGCCCCAAGCTAGCCTCATATGGCCCTGGGCCTGACCCTGGGGAGGGGCACAGGGAAAGGAGAGCAGAACCGCTGGGCACTGGCCTGGAGGACAGGGTCGAGGGGCAGGCCCTCACGGAGACAAAGCAGGGCAGGGCGGTCTCTGGTTGGGGGCAGAGGGGATGGAGAGATACAGGGTCTGAGGACAGGTCCTCCTTCTCCTTCCTAAGGCCAAGCAGCAAATGGCCCCATGGACAAGCTCCCACTCTGGGCAGGGGAGGCAAAGGTGAGACCCTAGAGGGGGTCGCTAGCCCCCAGGGTGAGCCCAGAGCCAGAGCCTTGGGAGGCCTCCAGGTGCACAGGATGTCAAGGTCAGAGGGTAAACCACCCCTGGCAAAGGCCTGAGCCCTGCCCCTGGGCCTCCTGGGGCAGATCCTGCAGATGACTACAGGGGCTGATGGACCAGACCAGCCACATGAACACCACCTCAGCAGTGCTGAACTCTCGGCGGGCCTGGGCAACATCTGAGAAGCAGGTCCAGGGGGCCCCACCCCACCCGCCGACCCCCAGGGCAGGGGCCCAAGCACAGGGCTGTGCCACAGCCCCCGTCCTCGGAACACCAAGGCTGCCCGTGGGCATGCTGAGTGGCAATCCTGCCCTGCTCACTCGAGGCCTGTTTCGGGGAACATCTGTATGGAGCAGTCTAATCTTCCAGGCGCTGTAAACATCAATTACGTATAATTGTTATGATTGGGTATTAAGTAGTTGTCATGCAGGAACGGTTCTGCTCCGTTCAATCGGCTTCCAGACTTGCTTCACAAACCTCCCAGGATAATTGGGTATCTGTGAGTGAACGATTTCCTCAACAGAAATAATTTCAGGAAGTGCCAGGGAGGCGAGGAAGGGCGCACACTCCCCCCTTATCAGTGCCCTGTATTCACAGCAGGGGCACTCTAGGGGCTGCCACCAACTTTCACCTCTGTCCCGGGGACCACGGGGGTGGCGAGACCAAGTCACAGCCCCGCGTGCGGCTACAGCCCAGCCCGTTCCTTCCTGGGGCCAGCCTTCCAGTGCCAAGCCCCGGCAGGCAGCCTCTGATACCAGGGCCTCGGACACGGGGCCCCCGCACAGCGAGCCCACATGAGGGGAGGACGCCCGATGAGCCGTGGAGCTGCTCCCTTATAAGGAAGACCCAAGCCTGTGCGGACAGAAGCAGATCTCAGGGCCGCATGGCCATTCTCCAGGGGCTGGGGACAGAGGGCCTTTCCTGGGGCGGGGACAGGCAGACAACTGTGGGAACAGCCAGGAAGGCCAGGCCGAGGGACAGCTGTGCCACCTGCGTGCACAGATGAATAACCGGGAACATTCTGCAGAGGCCTGAGGACGTGGGGTGGGAGGGCGGCTTCCCTCCCCTACAGCCTCAGCGGCCTGCATTTCCCGGCCGTGTCCTCTGCTCAGGAGAAACGGCCTTCATGGCACACTCCGGCTTCCATTTAAGAAAAAAGCACTTTAGGGTAAAAGGCACAGCTTACAGAAGCACTAGACTGTGCGAAGGCTGACCCAGTTTTCACCTGCGGATTGCAGCCCGGCCCTGGGGCAGTTTCTAGCCACAGGAAGAGGAGAAATGCCAGAAGCTGAAAAGTCACTCGAGCTGAAAATGACTTGAAGTTATTCAAATTGGACTTCAGCATCTAATTTTGGTTTGAATTAACTTTTCTGACACGACGTGAGGACCAACTGGGGCTTTGGTGGCAATAACAGGCGAACGCAACAGGCCCACGTTTTCTGCTCACGCGCCTCGGAGGTCCCTCTCTGAGCCCTCAGGCCTGGGCTGTGGACACATGCAATGGTCAGGGGGCCCATGGAAAGATGGGCATTTCTGGTTTTCAAGGGACAGGGGTACTGAGCAGTGCATGCTGCAAACTGGGGCCACATGGGTGACACGGAGCTCCTGTGGAGCCTGGTAGGAGCTCGGTCAGAGATGCACGCGTTCCCACTACACAGCTCACAGACCGAGGCGGTGATAGAAGGGCAGTTGATAAAGACCCCTCTGGAACTTTATGGAAAATATGGCCAACTGTGAACCAGATAAGGATCAGGTGACCCATAGCCAGAAGGGCCCAACTCCTGACAGACACAAGTCTACAACCAGATTCGGCTGGAAGCTACCCGTTGGTCCCTCTGGAGCCATAAGGAGACAATGGCAGAGTAAACTGAAAACCGGAACTGTAAACCGTCCCACCTCCCCCACTCAAGAGGTGCTACATGAAAGACAGTACACAGAACCACGTTCATGGGACAGGAAGGAAGATGGGGCCGGAAGGAAGGAAGACGGAGCTGCCAGGCTTGGGAAGCTGGAGGCCTTGGCTTTCACTGCCATGTGGGGACAGGGACAAGGCCTCAGGGACATAAGAAGTAGCAGAAGAGAACGAGACCCCACCCTCACATACAGCTGCGGCCCAGGCCGGGATGCACCCTCAGCAGAAGGCCAGACCTGGAGAAAATTCGCCAGCATCAAAACAGGCCATCAGGGAGCCTGCCTGGGCTCTGGGGAAAAACAAAATACCAGCCTTCCCTCGGAGTTCATAGTGTGGGTCTGTCCTCCGTGGGGTTCAGGGTCCAGCGTGAACTACCTGCATGGTTTGGAGTGACACAAAGCCAACTGGGTGGCCACAGCCTCAGGCCAGCCAGGGTCTGTGTGCACGCTATGTACACAATACACACACACACACACACACTGAAGATGAACTCACAACCCACACTTCGTCCACAAGAGTTGTCAGACACAGCCAGCAGCAGGCTGGGACCCCCAAGGATTTCTGGTAACAGAATTTCAGGGACTATACGCACCCATGAACTGACACCTAACCACAGAGCATGAAAACACAACAGGTAGATCCTATGAAGAACCACCTCAAAACTTCTGGAAGTGAGCAGTCTACCCATCAGCAGATGGGGGCAGGAAGCCAGGCAGCAGGGCCGGTAGCTCAGAGATCACCTCCGCCTGCTCTTTCATCTGTGACTCTCGCCTGTGTGTCGGTGTCCCGCGGAGCCTACCCGCCCCGCTCCCTCCTACTCACCTGCGTGGAGCATGAGGTGGGGAGCACCCGACCAGGCACCAGGCCCGTGGCCCAGCAGCAGGGGGGGCTTCCCGATGCGCAGAGGCAAGCCGGGGTCTCACACACACCTGCCACAACATGGTCTCTGAAGCTCTCTCCGGCAGGGCCGTGCCTCTATCAATTTACACCCCTTGCCTATAAATTTCTCCCAAGCAAGACACGAGTGGAAAATGCTTTGTCTCCAGACATCAGTGAGAACCTTTCAGTAACCTGGGAGAGTCTGTGCTGTGAATAACGAGGTGGATGGAGCTACTGCGGCGACAGAGGGGCAGACCCATTTGTCAGTGCCTAGAGATGACGAATGGGGCAGGGCGAGCAGATGCCGAGGCCCAGATCTGCAGGAACGGTGTCTCTGGGGACATCACTGGGGCCTCCGCCGGGGCCTGCACGTCTAGCCCGTGGAGCCTTCCTGGGCTCACGGCCCAGCTCCTGCCCTCGGAGGTTTATCACCTGATGAGGAGATAGCCACGGCCCTATAAAAATGCATCAGCTGCCCAAGATAACGGCAGGAGGGCTGCCGGGGGCAGAGAGTGTCAGCGAGCTACCAGCACAAGCGTGAGCGCTGGCAGATGGGCCAGCCGGGGAGGTGAGCAGGGGCTGCATCAGCCCCCTCCTGATGCACGGCGGTTCCAGGGCATGCCGCGCCAGGAACAGGAACGTGGAAGGGAAGATGGGCAGGCCGCTTGGCTGAGCTGCGGGTCTAGGAGAGTGAGCAGCTAGGACACGGGGTTCTCGTGTGCGGCCAAGGCACTCCAAGCTACACGCAGGGGCAGGTGCAGTCCACACCCACTGTTACTGCGGTCCCCAGCGGGTGCCCCACGTTCTCTCCTAGCAGAGGCAGGCTCCTCGTGGCGGCCCCCCACGTCCTCAGGCCTGTGGATTCTCCACCCTGTGCCATGTCCCGTCATCCTTGCTCTGGGCCACATGCCCAGCCTCCTGGGGGCACTGCTCAGTAATGACACTGAAGCCAAATCCCAGCTCTGCCATGTACCAGCTGTATGGCCTGTCCGTGCCTCAGTTTCCTTGTCTGTAAGATGGGATAACAGTACCTTCCACAGAACTGCTGTATCACTTACATGATATGATACATAGAAAGTGCATATAACAGCGTCTGCCACATGCTGAGCCCTACGTGCAGGACACATCAGCTGTCACCACTGTGGTCGTTCAGGGGCCTCAAAGGGAGTGCACACAGCAAGGTCCCCTTGAGGGAGGCCGGGCTTAGACAAAGAGTCTCTTGTCCTTTAAAGCCAAACAGAATCCCTTTGTGGCCCGGACCCCGGCGCCCACATGGTGCAGTGCAGCCCCACGTGCAGGTGGACACACGCTGCCTCCCCAGGACAGACACGCACACGGGTGTCCCCTGACACAGGGCGTCTAACTGCCTCTGTCCCGCTCACGCATCCGGAAGTCTTGCCTCCTTAGGGAAGTGCCCCGGCCTCGAGGAGTGAGAAAGGAGGGAGTGGGGGTGTCTCGTGATGTTTTGGGGCTAATGACTATGTTCTGTGCAGTTATCACAGCACTGAGTTACTTCGGATTCACATTTATTGTTTAATTAACTACCCTTATTTTTGGGGTATAAATGACAGCTAGGTAATGAATGGGAAAGGCCTTCTGGAGACCTGAGTACTTACTAAAAGAAAATTCTCAATAGTAAGAAAATCACAGTCCCACAGAGAGGAGCCCTGAGACTCACCCAGAGGCGAGTGGAGTGTTTTCCTGTTTTCCTGCTTCCCCCAAGTGGAGGCAGCAGCCAGAGACGACTCGGATCCAGACCCCGAGGAGGGGTCTCTGCTAGGAGTCAGCAGCAGGAGAACAGCTTGCCCACGGAACCAGAAGCACATACCACATTACTGTTGAATTTCCAGGGAAGGGTGGATGCTATTCCACTAATTTCTTCTGGGGGTGATCAGGTGTCGTCAGAAAGTACCCAGCAGAAGAGCCTCCATCCCGCCCTGGTAATCGCTGCCACCCATCCCAGCCTCTGCCCAAATTCCCAGGAGAGCCCCAGCTCCTGTAACCGAGTTCTCTGTGGGCCTTCTGAACGGCGGGTTCCGGCCTGTGTGGTGAACCGAGAGGCAGCCTGTCCCTCTCCTTCCCCAGGCCCCCCAGGGAGGAAAGACAGAGAGCAAGTGAGGGAGCCACCACTGAGGCTTGAGGGTGTTTTAAATGAGCAAGTAGCATTCATACAGTTTGTCACCAAGAAGGGACTGACCTGGACTAAACCCAGACATATATTATTAACAAAACTAGAAAAGGAGAGGAAAGATGGCGGAGGAGTAGGGGACCCTATTTCAACTGGTCCCCGGAATTGAGCTAGATATCTACCAGACCACTCTGAGCACCCGCGAAACCAGCCTGAGATGTAAGAAGATCTGGATCTCTACAAACAGAATATCGCAGGCGGTTGGTTTCCAGGTATGAAGCAGGGAGCCGTGATTCCGCGGGGAGCCGTGATTCTGCAGGCAGAATCGGAGGATAAACGGCAGCGGGAGGGTGCCTGGCCATGGGGATCCTACACCGCCCATGAGTGACAGCCTCGCGTGCTGCGGACAGGGCACAGACTCGCAGACCGGTAGCAGCGGGGAAAGGACTTCAGGGCAGCCCCCGGGGGCGGAAACCCAGAGCAGCAGGGTCGGGCCGGCGAACTGCTGCCCTGTCCGTCCTCCCCCCCCCCCCCCCCCCCCCATAGAAACCCAGAGCGGTGGGGTCGCGTGCGCGAACTGGGAGCAGCTGGGCACAACCCAGGCCGCTGCAGTTTATAGCAGCTCGGACAGAAACGGAGACCGTGTGGCCTGGAGAGCTCACTGAAGAACAGACTGCGGTCTCTCTGCTCTGAGGCAGAGGGTTGGAAACAGTCTCTTCTGCTCTGACTCACGGAAGAGATGCGGAAAGCCGCCAGGGAAAGCCGCCAGAGAACAAAAGCCCCCAAAACTGATTCCCACTGAGCCCATCCCCCGCCACAGGGGGGCAGGGCAACTCCGCCCAAACAGGGTTGCCTGAGTAACAGCACGGCAGGCCCCTCCCGCAGAACACAGGCTGGGAAAACAAGAGGCCAGCAACCCTAAGGTCCCAAGAAAACAGGTGCATCTTGCTTGGGTTCTGGTCAATAATTTGGACTCTATACATTCCCTCAAACACCCATCAACAGAATGACTAGGAGGAGGAGCCCCCAAAATAGAAAAGACTCAGAGATTATGACTTACGCTGCAGACTTACAAATGGATGCAGATATAACCAAGATGTCGGAGATGGAATTCAGGCTAGCAATTGTGAAGACAATGGCTAGAATGGAGAAATCAATTAATGGCAACATAAAGTCTCTAAGGGCAGAAATGAAAGCTGAACTGGCAGAACTTAAAAATGCTATCAATGAGATCCAATCCAATATAGATAATCTAACAGCTAGGATAACTGAGGCAGAAAAACGAAGAAGCGACCTGGAAGACAATATAATAGATAAAAAAGGGAAAAGAGGAGGCCAGGGAGAAACAACTCAGAATCCATGAAAATAGAATCAGAGAAATAAGTGACACCATGAAGCGTTCCAATGTCAGAATAACTGGAATCTCGGAGGGAGTGGAGAGAGAGAACTAGAAGATGTATTTGAGCAAATCGTAGCTGAGAACTTCCCTAATCTGGGGAATGAAACAAACATTCGCATCCTAGAGGCAGAGAGGACCCCTCCCAAGATCAAGGAAAACAGGCCAACACCCTGGCATGTAATAGTAAAAACTTGCAAATCTTAGAACCAAGGAAACCATCTTAAGGGTAGTTAGGGGGAAGAGATGCCTTATGTACAGAGGGAGGAACATCAGAATAACGTCAGACCTATCCACAGAGACCTGGCAAGCCAGAAAGGCCTGGCAAGGCATATTCAGGGTACTAAATGAGAAGAACATGCAGCCAAGAATACTTTATTCGGCAAGGCTTTCATTTAAAATGGATGGAGAGATGCAGAGCTTCCACGACCGGCAGAAACTGAAAGAATATGTGACCACTAAGCCGGCCCTGCAAGAAATATTAAGAGGGGTTCTATAAAAGGAGAAAGACCCCAAGAGTGATATACAACAGAAATTTACAGGGACAATCTATAAAAACAATGTCTTCACAGGCAACATGATGACAATTCATTCATATCTTTCAATAATCACTCTCAATGTGAATGGCCTAAATGCTCCCATAAAACGGCACAGGGTTGCAGACTGGATAAAAAGACAGGACCCATCCATATGCTGCCTACAAGAGACTCATTTTGAACCTAAAGATACATCCAGACTGAAAGTGAAGGGATGGAGATCCATCTTCCATGCCAGCGGACCTCAAAAGAAAGCTGGGGTAGCAATTCTTATATCAGACAAATTAGATTTTAAACTAAAGTCTGTAATTAGAGACACAGAGGGACACTATATCATTCTTAAAGGGTCTATCCAACAAGAAGATTTAACAATTGTAAATATCTATGCCCTCAACATGGGAGCAGCCATCTACATAAGCCAACTGTTAACCAAAATAAAGAGTCATATTGATAACAATACGTTAATTGTAAGAGACCTCAATACTCTACTCTCAGCAATGGACAGATCATCTAAGCAGAAAATCAACAAGGAAACAAGAGCTTTGAATGATACATTGGACCAGATGGACCTCACAGATATTTACAGATCATTCCACCCTAAAACAACAGAATACTCATTCTTCTCGAGCGCACATGGAACTTTCTCCAGAATAGACCACATACTGGGTCACAAATCAGGTCTCAACCGATACCAAAAGATTGAGATTATTCCCTGCATATTCTCAGACCACAATGCTCTAAAACTGGAACTCAATCACAAGAAAAAATTTGGCAGAAATTCAAACACTTGGAAGCTAAAGACCACTCTGCTCAAGAATGTTTGGGTCAACCAGGAAATCAAAGAAGAACTTAAACAATTCATGGAAATCAATGAGAAAGAAAACACATCGGTCCAAAACCTATGGGATACTGCAAAGGTGGTCCTAAGGGGGAAATACATAGCCATCCAAGCCTCACTCAAAAAATAGAAAAATCCCGAATTCACCAACTAACTCTACACCTTAAAGAACTAGAGAAAAAGCAACAAATGATGCCTACGCCACGCATTAGAAGAGAAATAATTAAAATTAAAGCAGAGATCAATGAATTAGAAACCAGAAACAGTAGATCAGATCAACAAAACTAGAAGTTGGTTCTTTGAAAGAATTAATAAGATCAATAAACCAGACTTATCCAAAAGAGAGAAAGAACCCAAATTAATAAAATTATGAATGAAAGGGGAGAGATCATGACCAACACCAAGGAAATAGAAACAATTATTAGAAATTATTATCAACAACTATATGCCAATAAACTGAGCAATCTGGATGAAATGGAGGCCTTCCTGGAAACCTGTAAGCTGCCAAGACTGAAACAGGAAGAAATTGACAACCTGAATAGGCCAATAACCAGTAACGAGATTGAAGCAGTGATCAAAAACCTCCAAAAAAACAAGAGTCCAGGGCCTGATGGATTCCCTGGGGAATTCTACCAAACATTCAAAGAAGAAATAATACCTATTCTACTGAAGTTGTTTCAAAAAATAGAAACAGAAGGAAAACTTCCAAACTCATTCTATGAGGCCAGCATTACCTTAATCCCCAAACCAGGCAAAGACCCCATCAAAAAGATGAATTTCAGACCGATATCCCTGATGAATATGGATTCCAAAATCCTCAACAAAATCCTGGCTGATAGGATCCAACAATACATTCAAAGGATCATCCACCACGACCAAGTGGGATTTATCCCCGGGATGCAAGCGTGGTTCAACATTCGCAAATCAATCAATGTGATACAACACATTAATAAGGGGAGGGAGAAGACCCATATGGTCCTCTCAATTGATGCAGAAAAAGCATTTGACAAAATACAACATCCTTTCCTGATTAAAACTCTTCTGAGTATAGGGATAGAGGGAACATTCCTCAAGTTCATAAAATCCATCTATGAAAAACCCACAACGAATATCATCCTCAATGGGGAAAAGCTGAGAGCCTTTCCCTTAAGATCAGAAACACATCAAGGATGCCCACTCTCGCCACTATTGTTCAGCATAGTACTAGAAGTCCTAGCAACAGCAATCAGACAACAAAAAGAAAGAAAAGGTATTCAAATTGGCAAAGAAGAAGTCAAACTCTCTCTTTTCGCATACAACATGATACTAAAGTATCATGGAAAACCCGAAAGACTCCACCCCCAAATTACTAGAACTCATACAGCAATTCAGTAATGTGGCAGGATACAAAATCAATGCCCAGAAATCAGTTGCTTTCTTATACACTAACAACGCAACTGTAGAAAGAGAAATTAGAGAAATGATTCCATTTACAATAGCACCAAAAACCATAAGATACCTCGGAATAAACCTAACCAAAGCAGTGAAGGATCTATATATACTCTAGGAACTACAAAACACTCCTGAAAGAAATTGAAGAAGACACAAAAAGATGGAAAAATATTCCATGCTCATGGATCGGAAGAATAAACACTGTTAAAATGTCTATGCAGTCTACACCTTCAATGCCATCCCGATCAAGATTCCAACGACATTTTTCAAAGTGCTGGAACAAACAATCCTAAAATTTGTATGGAATCAGAAAAAAACCCGAATCGCCAAGGAAATGTTGAAAAAGAAAAACAAAGCTGGGGGCAACACATTGCCCGATTTCAAGCTATATTACAAAGCAGTGATCACCAAGACAGCATGGTACTGGCACAAAAACAGACATACAGACCAATGGAACAGAATAGAGAACCCAGATATGGACCCTCAACTCTATGGTCAAATAATCTTTGACAAAGCAGGAAAAACATGCAATGGATAAAAGCCAGTCTCTTCAATAAATGGTGCTGGGAAAATTGGACAGCCACATGCAGAAGAATGAAACTCGACCATTCTCTAACACCATTCACAAAGATAAACTCAAAGTGGATGAAAGACCTCAATGTGAGACAGGAATCCATCAAAATCCTAGAGGAGAACGTAGGCAGTAACCTCTTTGACATCGCCCACAGCAACTTCTTTCAAGATACATCTGCAAAAGCTAGTGAAACAGAAGCAAAAATGAACTTTTGGGACTTCATCAAGATAAAAAGCTTCTGCACAGCAAAGGAAACAGTCAACAAAACAAAAAGGCAACCCACAGGATGGGAGAAGATATTTGCAAATGACACTACAGATAAAGGGCTGGTATCCAAGATCTATAAAGAACTTCTCAAACTCAACACCCAAAAAACAAATAATCAAGTCAAAAAGTGGGCAGAAGATATGAAAAGACACTTCTCTGAAGAAGACATACAAATGGCTAACAGACACATGTTCATCATCATTAGCCATTAGGGAAATTCAAATCAAAACCACATTGAGATACCACCTTACACCAGTTAGAATGGCAAAAATAGGGAAAGAAACAACAAATGTTGGAGAGGTTGTGCAGAAAGGGGAACCCTCTTACACTGTTGGTGGGAATGCAAGTTGGTACAGCCACTTTGGAAAACAGTGTGGAGGTTCCTCAAAAATTTAAAAATAGAGCTACCCTATGACCCAGCAATTGCACTACTGGGTATTTACCCCAAAGAAACAGATGTAGTGAAAAGAAGGGCCATATGTACCCCAATGTTCATAGCAGCACTGTCCGCAATAGCCAAACTGTGGAAAGAGCCGAGATGCCCTTCAACAGATGAATGGATAAAGAAGATGTGGTCCATATATACAATGGAATATTACTCAGCCATCAGAAAGGATGAATACCCAACTTTTACATCAACATGGATGGGACTGGAGGAGATTATGCTAAGTGAAATAGCATAGGTCAAGCAGAGAAAGTCAATTATCATATGGTTTCACTTATTTGTGGAACATAAGGAATAGCACGGAGGACATTAGGAGAAGGAAGGGAAAAATGAGGGGGGTGGGAATTGGAGGGAGAGATGAACCATGAGAGACTATGGACTCTGAGAAACAAACAGGGTTTTAGAGGGGAGGGGGGAGGGGGATTGGTTAGCCCGGTGATGGGTATTAAGGAGGGCACGTACTGCATGGAGCACTGGGTGTTGTATGAAAACAATGGATCGTGGATCATCACATCAAAAACTAATGATGTATTGTATGGTGACTAACATAACATAATAAAATTAAAAAACAAAACAAAACAAAACTAGAGCTCACGGCACAGCCTGCAAGACTCGGCACCACCTGGGACACGGGCCACATGCAGTGGCTGCAGTGGCCATCTCCACCATCAGCAGCTCCTTCTGCCTGAGGCTCGCCAAGTCCCCTGCCGCTGCCCCACCTGAGTCCCCGCCAGGGGACAACGACACCTTCCCACCCAGGGTCTCTGATAAGGCCCTGCCAATAAGAGAAACTGATCAGCCCCTAGCAGCCTCCAGCGTTGTCAAAAATCCTTGGTGGGGAAGGAGCGGTTTTCCTACTTTGTGGGAAAAAGGCCCTGCAAGGGAAGACTCCACCCAACCGGAGGCAAGGGCGGCAGCAAAGACAGGGTCACGGCAGGAAGACGAGGAGCACCAGAGAGAAGCCACTCACTCTCTCCCCAAGAGCAGCGTTATCAAGGTACGAGATAATTAGCATTTTAATTGGATAATTGGGAATTCTAAATTGCCTATCTTGTATTAAGCATAACTGAGGACATAACATGACATTCAATTAACAAATATTCCTCTTTATCCTTGACATGCTTGATTAGGTTGAATTTCCGAGTTCTTCGGTATCAGCAACAGGATAAAGCCCCGGCTTATTAGTCAGACGGCTAATAAATGCAAATCATATATATATGGAAAAGATTTTAGAAATTCTCTACACAAAGGGAAAAAAACCTCACCCAGAATCTTATCCCCCAGAGATAACCTCTGTCAAATATGCTGTTGAACATCCTTCCAGGCATTTTTTTTAAATGCATAAATACGGATTGTTAAAAATAATAATGAGCTGTATGTTAAAATAATAAAACCTTTTTCGAAGCCACTTTTTGACTGAAGTCTGACGTGCGTAGAGAAGAGGACTACGACCATAGGGACCCAGCATGGTGACCTGCCACAGAGTGAGCACGCCCTTGTGCCCGGCAGGTGGGGCCCCTCCCAGCCCGTCCTCCCTCCCGAGGGCGCCTGACTTCCATCACCGCACGGGACTTCTGCCTCCTTGTGACCTTTGCATAAAGGGAATCAAACAACAGGCCCTCTCCGTGGGGCTTCTTCTGCCGCTCCCATCGATGCCCATGAGACCCGCCCCGGTGGCGGGGAGCTGGCACTGCTGCTTCTCTCTGTTGGTAGTGTTCCATTGGCTCCGTTCTCCTGCTGCCGAACATTCTGGCGGTTTCCAGACTGCAGCTAACACGAACAGGGCAGCTGTGAACACGCTCGTCCGGTCTTCTGGGGCAGTGTGCACGCACCTCCACTGAGCATACTCCAGGCCTGGAAATGCTGTGTCACTGGATTTTGTATCCGTTCGGCTTTAGCAGGTAACTAACGCAAGGCTTTGTAGGTGACTGTATCAATTTATTCATTGGCTCGTAACTCCTACTTCACACCTGTGCATGGGGCCCCACTGAGCTCAAAAGGCACCCCCTCCAGTCCTGAGACATTTCTCTTGCTAAAGCAACATCATGTTCCCTTGTCCATAAATATATGTCTATATTTTGGGGGGCCACTCTGTCCAGAATCTGACTACTTCTCCCCCCTAACGCTGGTGTAGGCCACTGTCTCTTGCAGGTCGATGGACACAGTGGTGTAGCTGGTCTCCCTGCTTCAGCCCTTGTCCCCTACAGAGGACTCCTTTGATGATCTAAGTAGGAGCACACAGCGTCCTGGCTTCATTTCCCTGTCTCCTCTTATCTTCTCCATCTGCCTCCCTGCTGCTCCTGGGGCTGCCGGGCAAGCTCCCACCACAGGGCCACCAGAGGAGCCCCATTCTCTCCACCTGGAATGTCTGTCCCAGAGATCCATAGCTTGCTTTCTCCTTCAGGACTCTCCTCCAATGTCCCCTTCTCAGGGACACCTGTCCTCAGCTCCTTGGACAAAGTACTCCCTTCCCTCTAGCCCTCACCATATGACTTTCACCCATCCATCCATCCACCTATCCTTTCTCACCTCCATTATGTGGGGTTTTGTCTATTTTGCTTGCTCAAGTGTCCCCAGAGCCCAGAATAGGGTCTGGCCCACCGACACCCCTCCACACATGTCTGCTGAGTGACTGAACAGTACGTGGTTGCGTGGGCAGTACCACAACCTATAATTTATTTACTCCCCCAATTTCACGCTGTTGGATATCTAGGCTGCTTCCACCTCCATCTTATGCTGGACACCCGTGGCCACATGCCTGAATTCTTAGAAGGAGAATTACATGGGCACATTTTCAGTCTCAGGGCCCGTTCTGCCCAACAGACCCCAAAAACGTTCATAAGGATTTTCAGCGTCTTGAGCAGCGTACTATAGGGCCTGCCTGCCCACTCAACTGCGAATCTAGCAGGCAAAACCAAAAAGTATTTTGTTTCATTGATTAACTGGCAAGTTTACATGTTTACGTCCTCATAGTTCTTCCTTTCTGAGTGGCCCGTTTCTTTTTTTTTAGAAAAATGAATGTTCATCTTTCTCCTATTGATCCGTAAGGGATTTATATATGAAGGACACTAGCTAGTGGTTTCGACCATCATCTAGGTAGCAAGCAGCTGGCCCATTCTGACCCTCTGCAGGACCTTCTTTGCTGATTTCCTAAAAGAAGGGCAGGGCAGTGGGGGAGGCACTGCCGACAACAAGGGCAGGACGGACCGGTGTCTGGAATGGTGATGATATACAAGAAGACAAAACCTGGAGCCTGCAGCATGCAGCTTAAGTGGAAAATTCTAGATCTGTGAATCCAGATCCCTTTGGGGCTGATGCTCTTGAACAAGTGAGAGGGCCCCAGCTTTGGGAGGCCTGGGGAGAGCTGCGTAAACACAGCCACTGCCAACAACGTGCCTTCATCTGGGATCAACATCTGCTCACATCTGACCCAATCTCACCAGCCCTGGCTGATGTCAGCAATCACAGCCTTTTTGGCCCCAAACCAAAACCACCCCCCCTTTAAAAAATGCACCAGGCCATCCTAGGAATCATCCATGGAGGATCAATGTATGACCAGGAAGGGATGGAGGGAGATAATTCTCATTTGACACAATCCAGAGGCTACTTTCCCTCTCAAGGATGCCTGCACCCCTTCCTCCCCTCCCCAGGAAGGTGCAGGGGAAGGAAGCCGGTATGTGGGGAGCCTTCTGGAAGAGCAATAGCTAGTATTTCCCAAAGCATGACAGAAGTCCACGAGATGACATTAAGGGATACACTGATACACGTGTCCTATGCACTACGTATTTATTTTTAAGTGTTCCATTCCATTTATGGCAAATTATACTGAGTTTCACTCACGACAGGGATATAAAGCTTTCTTTTAAAGGACATTTAAAGAAAAAAAAAGTATAGGAACTAATAAGCAAATAGTACTACAAGTGGGACAGGAATTTGGCAGACAGTGTGAGGGTGTCACGTGACTGATGCTAGGTGATCCTGATCTAAGGCTTCTCTGAAGAAAAACCTTATTTTAGTTGTGGGAGTACCTTGGTCCGGAAGCTCCCTGAGCACTTGACTGTCTTCAGAAAACAGCTGGTGGGAGAGACTCAAAAGAACCCAGATTCTTTCCTATTCCCCCTCTTGCTCCTGTCCCTGGCTTGGCAGCCTCAGACACCCAGCCAGTGTGGACCCTCAGGGCAAATGCCAAACGGGGCCCTCTCCTTAGCACCCGGAATGCTGAGGGGTCTCGGGGGACGATGCCACCTCCAGCAAATCTGGCTGCTAAGGGCCTTGGACCAGCAGATGCCGCTCAGCTCTGCCGCTGAGTGAAGACAGGGAAGCGCTTCCCTTTGGCCTGAGTCCTGGCTGGAGCCTTACTTGGCAACGTTTCTGTCTTCCTTTATTTAATAGCTCATCATAAAGCCAGGTCATTAGACGGAGGCTGTTCAGGGCAAGGACTCTCCCAAATGCCCATGTGGGTCCACGGATGTACAAGTACCTCGGGGCACGTGCCCGGTGGCCACCCCGCTCCGCCTGCGGTGTCCTTGGAGGTACCACTTGCCACGAGGCCCCACTCCACAAATTCCTCCCACCACCCGTGGAAGAAGCAAAACTTAAAATCCTTCACCACAAAGGTGCTTCCTAAATACCAATCCTGCAGAGCATGAGGGTCCCGGATCCCACTCGGCGTGGCCAGGACAGGATCCCCTCGTCATCCCTTCTACTGGAAGAGAAGGCTATGCTTTTTGAATCCCTCCAGTGTGTCTTTGTTTCTACAGAGCCCAGTGCTACCTTATTTCCAAATATCAAATTTCTTTCTCAGCCTCATAATCTTAAAAGTATATCACAAATTTGCCGTTTCAGATAGAACTCTCTCTGGAAAGCACCTTTTTATATCAGTGCCTCTTTAAAGTGGCGGTCCGAAGCATCAGCTGGCTCTCTGCATCCCAGCTCCAGCTCTGGCAAGCCCTCTGGGGCTCTCCTCTTCTGACTCAATCACCTTCTGGGCCCCATGTCCACATTTTCTCTCCCAAAGGCCCTCTGCTCAAGGCTCTGACACCAGCCAGGCCCAGACGCGCACACACAAACCATTCTAGGTATTCCAGGCACAGGGCATGAAACACAGGGAACCGGTTCCCTGGGGGGTCAGGGTGCCTGGGGCCACCTCTCAGCTGGAGGACCCAGGAGAGCTGTGTCACTGCAGCCTAGGATCCCGGCCACCTGCAAGAAGTGAGAACGATGGCCACCTCACCAGGTGAACACTACCCCAGGTACCTAAGACACAAGATGTCCTCTTTGAGGACATTCTCCCAAGCTCCAGGGAGCCACAAAGCCCAGGTCAAAGGCAGACTGTCAATGGAAGGAGGCCCAGACACCATCCGGCAGGCCTGGGCGGGCCCTTGGTGGCAACAGCCCTCTCCGCCCTGCAAGTGCTTGCATTCCACGGCAGCACCCTGGCTACTTAGTAGTGTGGGCTGCCGAAGATCCTCTCCTAACAAGCCTTCATGTCCCCGCTCAGAACTCCAAGCATTATTTTAGACACACCTGGCTGAAGGAGCAACAGCAATGCTATTTATCACTCTGGAAGTCTTTATCCACTTACGATGATGACTGGGGAGAGCACCCACACCGCCCCTGTAGAAAGATCAGCCCTGAAAAGAGGAGACGCTGCCAGTGGGGGGCGCTCTCCAAGCATGGAGCCAGGTGGGGTGACCAAAGGGCTCCACTCTCCAGGACCCCAGGGCCTCAGCACCAGCTCGCGCCACATGGGTATGAGGTGGCTGGGTGGCGGGGGGACAGTCATGGGTGCTCCCCACCTGTCCCCAACATGTTGCAGGATGTCCACCCTGGGTCCGCAGGGAACAGGTGAGGCAATTTAAGAACTCACTCTCGTACTCTGAGCCTTTCCCCTGCTGACTTCCCGAAGATGCAGGGCAGGTTCCTAAAAGTACTCCTCCAACCCCCATGAATTAAAAATTTTGGTAACTTAAGCCTATTTATCAATAGCTAATTAATAAGGTCTAAGTCCTATGATGACAAGGTGATTAAAAGGTTTTTGAAATAATGCATTTTTAATTAAAATGCTACCCTCTCTTGGTTTCTGGATAGATTCAAAAGAAAGCCTTAACAGATGTTTTGTTTTCAAATACACATTATATAAAGCCAATAATTAGAACTCATGCTTTTAATTACATTTTAATTATTCTTTGCCTATTGATGCAAAGTTAAATATTCTTTCTTCGTGGTACTAATAGTGCTAACCAAAGCCAGCAGATGACCAGCAGGAACTGTTCCGTGTGCAAAGCCCTGTTTCAGAGGGCTGTATCGTGAAGGTGCCCTGGAACTCTTTGCCCTCCTCCTGGCAGATGGCGATCCATTTCTGGTGAACTGCCTGGTCCAGAGGCGCTCTCCTGCCTCCTGGCCTGGAAGAGTCATGCTCCGAGGCCAAAGCACCAGCGATGTTTTGAGGGTCTGCATTTCCCCTCCTCCTGTCCACAGCCACGAGGCCAGGAAAGTCTCGTGGCTTCTCCATCCCCTCCCTGCACACACTGGGAAGCGTCTTACCAGGGGGACCCACACAAGCAACCAAATCGCCCACCCAACTTCAGCAAGCTTACGAGACACCATGAGAACCTGGAGGAGGGGGCAGAGGGAGTCAGGCTGTGAGGCGGTGCTTCCCCGTCCGCCCTGCTGGCCTCTCCAGGGAACACCCGTACTGCCCAGCGTGCCCAGAGCACTGTTTCGGCCTCTGCCCCCAACCCCAGCCCCGTCCCTGCCGCCAGCACCCATGGGCGCCCTTAGCACCAGGACTGCTACAGCCCCTCCACCCTGCTCCCTTGAGTCCACCTGGCTGCCCTGCTAGCCTTTAACCAGGCCCCCCCACAACCCACCTGCCCGCCCCAGAGGTGGTGGCTGGAGGAGGCTGTCGGTGGCCTCTCCACTCGCTCACCACCAAAAGCCCTCCTAAGGTGAGCCCTCTCCTCTCTCCTTCCCCCTCCCCCTTACACACACACACATGCCCTTCATGGCTTTCACTCTTGCACATGGCTGTGCGCCTTTTCCCTACTGGTCTCGAAGGGAAGTTGTAGACAAAGGCCCAAGGCACCCTATACCCAAGGCTGGGTACAGGGATGAGCATGCAGTAGGTCCTCAGTAAACATCTGAGGAAAGGGTAACAGACGGCAGGGACGGTTGGCTGGAACATCCCCAATGCGCCAAAGAGAACACGAGCACGTGCACGCACACAAACACGTGGCCTTAAACCCCAGCTGCTCCGGGGGCACCTGGGCAGAGACCTGGCCGCGTGCTCACCTGTCCCCCTGTAGTCAGTGGGACTGCGGGACTGGCTCTTGCCAAACGGAGCATGAGCGAAAGTGACGTGAGCCGCTTTCAGGCAAGGCTTTTAAGAGTGGGCATAAGCTCGCCATGCTTTCTCTCTCCCCTCTCAACAGGGGCAGAGGACTTGAGCGACAGAAGTATCTTGGACACTGGTGGAGGACAGCCACAGGGCCCGCCTCACACTGCAACGTGAGCCAGAAATAAACCTGCCCTGTGCTCAGCCACTGAGACTTGCATTTTTGGTGTTAGTGCAAAGGCTTTCCTATGCTGACTAACACACGTAGGAATTTAGAATATGGTAAAGGAATTTTCAGTCAGGGAGGTAAAGACATTATTCCAAAGATGGCGGGCTGACGTGTCATTTCGTGGGGGGCAAAAATGCCAGCATCCTTGCTTACCCATCACTCTTAAATGCATGTTAGGTAGACCAAAGAGTTACACGTAAAAAACAAAACCATGTGGATAACATGGATTTGTCACACCGTACATACCAGTGTGGAAGTATTTCGTAACTGCACAGAAAATTTTTTAAAGAAAATCGTAAAACCATAAAGAGAGAAGAGAGACGCAAGCAGCTGAATTGTATTGAGGCCCATGTGAGGATGCAAAAGGTATGAACTATACAGGAAGAGATCAATTTGACAATTTAAACAGGGCATCAAACTGGGAAAAAATATTTTGACAAATAGAACGGTAATGTGAAGAGTCCTAGAACGAAGTGCTCTTAGAGATCACTAAGTTGACCATGAATGTCCCAACAGGAGCTGTGCCAAGGACACACAAGCCCCAAAGACAGAGAAAGCACCTGCAAGAGAAGATGAACCTTGCCAGCAATCAAAGAAGTGCAAATAAAGATGACTCTAACTTTTCCCTTAACAGTTGGTAGAGATGAAAAATAATAAGAGCAACACAGTTAACTCTGGGGCCCGAGGGGGAACAGGCAATCACAGGGGTGTGTGTGTGTGTGTGTGTGTGTGTGTGTGCGTGCGCGTGCGCACCCAGCTCAGTGGCAGAGAGCACGGGTTCTGGAGGCTGCCTGGCTCCTCCAAGACCCATCTGTCTGCTGTGGGATCGTGGGCCAGTTTCTTAAAGCCTTTATGTGTCCTATAAAGTGCAGAGGATGCCACTCCTCACACCCCTGGTATTAAATGGGAAAATTTCTAGGAAGCACATAGTATGTGCTCACCGGACAATAACGTCACGGGCAGCTATGAGGGAGAATAAGTTCTAGAGGACAGACTGGCTTTGTGTATCAAAAGTCTCCCCAGCAGTTCCATTTGCAGGAATTTACCCCAAAGAGATGACCAGTTAAACACTCGAGAGAGAGACAGATGGATAAGGTTGATCACTGCATTGTTGTTCACACTGGGAAGTCCAAAGCCACTGGGCCAATCCTGGCAGAGGACTGGTGTGAGCAGATTATGGCGGGGCCCCACAGGTGCAGTGTGCCCTAGCTCAGAGACGGAAGAAATATCCACTTGACACAGGGGGAGGAACAGTGTGATCCCAGCAGATCAAAGTCTGTCCATCTGTGCCCCTGGAGAGACCCAGAAGCATGTTGCTAAAGCCACAGGGGTTAGTGAACCTCTGTATCAAGGGAGATTTTCCATACCTTATTTATAATGTTCTGTACTGCCTGAATTTCCTACTGGAACATGTAGTATCTTTTTATCAGAAAAAGTTTCATGTTGAAAATATTTTTTGGGAGAAACGAAAGCTCCTTGTTAAAGACCAGCCGCCCTGTACCAGTCTTGCCCCACTGCCCCTAGCCCTCCCCAGGCCTCTTAGGATGTGCTGGGCCCAGGGGACACAGTCCACACAGCCAGGATCCGGGACTCCTTGAAGCTGCCACAAGGGGTCGCAAGTGCACGCCGCCTGCCGCCCGCAACTCGCGAAAGCTTTGGCCCAGCTTGTGGGACCGCAGTTCAGAAACTCAGTAGGCAGGGCTCTTTGGTATGGGGTGTGGAGAATCCAAGCCTCGAGAACGTCCGCTCAGCCCTGCTTCAAAAGCCCACTTAACTTCCTTCTCTGGAGTCAGATTCTGTGGCGAAACCCCCCCCACCCCCGTCTACACAAAGAGATAGGCCTCCTGCAGTGGGACTGGGGGTGTCAGAGACCCTGCCTGCTTCCTCTGGCTGCCCACACCATCAACGCTGTCCTCAGCAGGCCGCCCGTCCCTCGGGGAAACACGGGCGGCTTGAGATCCCACTGGAGTGGAGGGAGCAAGGGACAGGATGGGGCCAAACAGGCGGCTTGCAAGGACGGACGGAATTAAGGAGCAGATCTGCCTCTGGGGCTCTCTGTCTCCCCTGGCAACAGAAGGAAGCGTCTCTGCCCAGGGGGACGGTGCTCCCTGGAAGTGAGCCTGCCACTGTAAACAGATTCTGCAGATCTATACGGGGCAAATCACCTAGAATGTATACGACGTGACATTCGCCAAATGCCCCAGAAAGAACTCGGATTCAGCTGTGATCGGCGGGGCCTACCATTCGTAGCATCTGGATGCCCCAGTGAAACTCTCTGCCACCGGGGCTCCCTGCACAAGGAGCCTGGAGACAGTGGCCCAAGCCTACATCTTCCAGGGGCACCTCACCTCCCCCCCACCCCCGGCTCCCCGCCCCCGTACTGGCCTGCAGCTGTGCTGGGAGCATCGTGTCAGCCCCCCAGCCCCTGCAGTGCACTTTAAGGGAACTGTTTGTACCCACCTAGTTCTGGGACTAGTTGGGGGGGGGTCCCCGGGGGCCCGGGAGCTACACAAACACTTTTAACCCATGAGAATTGGCTGCCTTTCCTGGCCTTCCTTGCCTCGGGTGGAGAACAAGCTCAGTGATGCCTCAAAGCGCCAGCCAGCCCGGAAACTTCAATAACTAGGGAAGGAGAGTTCTTTATGAAATTTTTGTAGTCTGGTTGCTAGTTCTCACCTCTCTGAGTGTGAGCAGGTGTTTTATCCTTAAACTACAGAGCTAGAGCTCTCCTCTCCCTACTAAGGGGGCACTCCCACTGAACAAACACAGGGCACACCAAGGCCCTTGAGACTGTCTTAGAATAATGATGCCCATTCTGTACCTCCAGGGGGCTTAAATCATTTATAAGGCGATTTTAATAATAACTATAGATTAATTCTGCATTCTCTTTTTACCTATTTCACTGACTACAAACTGTTAGGAATTAGGTAATATATTACAATAGGCTTCTAGGGACTTTTTATTAACTAATGCCCCATATTTAAAAACCTTCCTGCCAAATGAGAAACATTAAGAAATGCGGTCCATTTTATAAATTGCTTCTAACAGATTCGATATTCAGGCCCCGGCCTTAACAGACAGCCCAGGCCCAAATGGTCGCTTTACCGTGTCGGCCTGTGGCTCTCCAGAGGCCTAGACATTTGGAAAGTTCGAGGACCACTCGCGCTGAGAGACAGAGACAGCAGCCTTCCTGCCCAGACTGCCACTGTAATAGCTCTGCTTTGTACGTTTGCTTTTTGCTTTTCGTTTTTTGGGTAAGCCTATTGGTTGAACTGTAACACATATGGTAAAGGACACACATCTCAGGTGTCCAAACTGACGACGTTTCACGACCGGACCCCTGCGATCCAGATCCGGAACCTTTCTAGTCTGGCAGATGCCATGCCCGTCTCTCCCCCACCCTCTGCTACCCCATCACCACGGTTCTGCCTGTTGGAGAGCTTCGTGGACATTGGATGAGACAGCATGGGCCCTGGAGTCTGGCTTCTTCCTCCTGACGCTGCCCGCCTGGTACTCGTCCGTTTATCCATCTCTACAGGGGGCTTTGGGCTCCCCCAGTTTCAGAGTACTCCCGGCCCATGCACAGAATGTTCTGGCGCACGTCTTCTGCTGTGTCTGCTGTGTCGCCGGGTACGGCATGCTCAGCCCAGTTGTCTTCCAGTGATTGTTCCAGCGTCTCTGTTTTTTACGTTTGCTATTTTTTGGCCTCCCAGGGAAGAGAGTTCCAAGCCCATGCCTTTAGGACACAGAGGCGTGAACCTGAGTGTGAGGCATCGGAGTGCCTGGCCAGGCGTGGGAGCTGCCGGGGCAGAAACAGCCTTGTCCTGAAGTCAGACCTTTCCCTGTGGGACCACAGCGCAGGCGGCTTTGCCTCGGCCCCAGAGCAGGATCACACATCTCGAAGACACAGAGAGCTACAGATGGCTTCTGACGCCCCCTCAGAGGTACCTGTCTTTCTGCAAGTAGACACCTCAGCAGCAATAAAAACTTGGTCAGGAATGAGGAAGAGGGAATGAAAAACACAAACAGGCTCACCCAGGGAAGAAAGCTGCGAGCTGGGGGCACCCGGAAGTGGCTGGGCAAGGTCCTGCCCTTCGAGAGAGTTCCTGGGCTGGGCCTCAGGAACGGGGTTGGGAAGGAGCCAGGAAGGGCAGGAGGAAGTCCAGCCAGTCCTCCTCAGGCCTGTCCTCCCTGCTTTCAGTGAAGGACTGAGATGGAGCCCGGGGGTGGGGTGCTGCACAAACACTGGGCAGTTACAGACATTTGAGGACAGTGCAGAGAAGGGGCCAAGATAAACACCAGGTCCCACAGAAAAGAGCTCCAGGGCACAGGCCCACTGCACCATGAGGGACAGGCGCCTGGCACTTGGGGCAGCCAAGTGCGGGCAGTTGAGGGTACAGCTTCCTTGTCCATCCGGCACTTCCAGGCAGAGGAGAGGAAAGGCCCAGCCTCCCAGGACTGTCCCAGTAAAGCCACCAAGCTGAGGATCCTTTGTTTTCATTTCCAAATTCAAAGGGCCCTCGGCTAAGCCAGCGTCTGATCCCGACTCAAAGCCATAGGGGACCCCTGGTGAGCCAGACATAGAGGAGCCTCAGCTGTGACAGCCCAGGGGGCTCGGAAAATTGAGGTCCCAGAAGCCAGTTTTAGAAGTTTATGAATAATAAATGCAATTAATGTGATGGAAAACAGAATTTGGAAGCAAAGCTGAGGCCCTAGGGCGGGTGACTCACCAGGTCACCCTCCCTTGTCACTTCCTGCTGCCCAAGCCCCTCAGAACAGACAGGTGGTCTGGAGGCGGGGGCACCAATCCCCCATCTGGCCATAGTCCAGAACAAAGAACAACTGGGGACTGGGGTCTGGCCGGAGAACAAAGGCCCCCCAGAACCCACCCCTTCTTTAGCTCCGGGCGCTTTGGGCACAGCACGCCCTGGTGGTAGAGTTCCTGGCTCCTGAGCGTGCCTCTCCGGCCTCAGCTTCCTCCCCCGTGAAACGGGAATGTGGCCCACACTTTGCCTGGATGTTGTCACATAAGTGCTGATCCCAGCATCCTGGGGGTCAGCATCTCCAAGGGCTGTAAGCAAAGGACTGCCTTGGGCCCCTCATACCACATTCCCATGGTGGCCCCCACTTGGGCTCTGACACCAGCCCCACACGGAGGTGCTGGTGCTAGTTTGAGGCCAGGGTGTCCCCTCCAGGCTCTCAGCAGGTCCTCTGCCTGCCTGGTGCCTGGCACTGACTATTCCTTCAGCAAACATGGGAGGAGGGGAGCAGGTGTGGAGAAAGGAAGAAGGAGGAAGAAAGGCAGATGGACCTGGGGGAGGAGAGGAAGAGCCTGAGGCTAAACCAGCCCAGAGCTCCCCCTGACTTCCCAGCCCCAGCTTGGTGTCAGGGTGCCGCTCTGGCCTAGGGGAGGTGGGGGAGAAGGAGCAGGGCAGAATGAGGGATCACTGTGGGCGAGGGGGAGGGAAGGGCTCCTAGTGCCTTGCTTGGAGGCTGGCCTGAGCCTTCTTCAGTGTCTCCTGCCGGCCTAGGGCAGGAGGCTACTGCTTGACAAGCTGGGCACAATCAAGGGCTCCAGTGGGCCCAAGGCTGAGAAGCCCCTCGCCCCTGCTGTGGGCCGTGAGCCTAGTGCCCCTGGGGAGGCCCTGGTGGTTGCTGCAGACCCTCCTCATTCTCCCCACTGGGGCTGTCCGTGAAGATGGCTGAGTGTTAGCAGGAAAGTTCTCTCACTTACTACAAATTGCACCTTTATGGGAAAATCAATGACATTGCCTCCTTGGTCTCCCACCCTTGTTGCTGGTCTGAAGTAATTACTCCACAGGGTGACAGGCTGGAACTGGGCCAGCGTTTCCAGGAGCACCTGCCTGCCCCCAGCCCTGCATCTCGGGGGGCGGCCCAGGAAGGGAAACTGTCTGGAGAGATCCATCCATCACACCCGGCTCTCCATGCTTGGCCCTCGGCTCTGCTTGGCAACACCATCACATGCCTACTATGCGCTAGCCATGACGCGCTATGATCGCAGGGTGAACAAGGCAGACTAAGGCCCTCAATCCTCAGAGACATTTCCCTGAGTGAAGCTGAACACGGCAGAAGCCACGTGCTGGGAGAGCACAGCCACGAGGACGGGACTCACTGGAGGATTCCCTGGAGGAGGGGGTCTGCGGCAGAGGGCAGAGCAAGTGGGAAATCCCAAAGCAGAGAGAAGCAGGGCATGTGAAAGGAATGGCAACCAGGCCTGAGGAGGCAGCCGGAGCATGGGGAGCAGCAGGGAAAGCGAAGTGAGCGGGGCAGGCGGGGGAACCCCAGGATGTGGCCCCGGGAGGCTGGGGGAGAAAGCACCCTCCTGCCTCCTACCCTCAGAACAGCTGCGTCGCCTCCTCCTGGCAAAGCGACTCCAAACATCTCAATACAGCCTACTTCTTTCTTTCAAGATTCCTTTAAATGATAGCTTGTTTAAGTACCAACATCAATTGGCCAGCAATTCCATGAACAAATGCTTCTCTGCTTGTCTCCAAGTTCAGCCACTTTTATTTGTCCCCAAGTATTTGGCAGAAACCAGTTACATCAATAAAGAAACGTCAATTTTTAACAGCCACATGAGATGCAAAAGCTTCAGATGGATTTTTTTTTGTCAGCAATCAGGGCGCCTGGAGGAGCAGTTATTAACAGCCACTGGAGACACACGGGCCGGCCCGGGAGACAGGGCTCCAGATTTAGCCTGGATTAAGGAGACACTGCAGGCACCAGACCTCTCGGCGTCATAAATAACACTGAAATTTTACACCGTGGTTGAACTCTTCGTTGTCACAATCGTTTAGGTCACAGAGTGTATGATGCTGTATAGCAAAATGACAAATCTCTTTCTCAACTGCTAAGTACACAGAGCCTATCGGAATAAATCCAACCAAATTGCCCGCTACAGGTGAGCAGGCAGCGACACAAGGGGGAGAGCGTGAAGGGGGTGGTGGCATCAGAAACATCTTGGACAGTGATTTCCAGAGGCACGTGCACTATGTGGAGAGGGGTCTGTCTTCTGGGTGCCCCTTGCCACTTCCTGCCATGTCACCTCATGGTTGGAAGAGGTAGGGTTCCAAACCCTTGATAACACAAGGAGTCTGATACCCAGGCTCTCCCCCAAACAACCAAGTCACAGCTGAGCTAATGAAAGGGGCAGAGAAAAGTGATGCAAGAAGGATGGTCTCTCACCATGAAATATGAGGATGGAAGTGCATTAATGCAGTGGGTGATCCTCCTGGAGAGCCGGAAGTAAGCCTCCAAGGCCTACTGGTTGGACCACCGCCCAGATGTAAGCCCCAACCAAAGACATCACCGGCCAACAAGACTTCAGGAAGCATCGGGGAACTGGGCCGGGATCACAGAGGGCGGCCCCTGGGCGCTGGGTTTCGGGCACGGACACTCAGCTGAGCACGGATAAACAGACCCATCTGCTCCCTGGCCCTGAGGAGTCGTCCCAGAGGCAGGGATGCCACACCCCAATGGCCCCCCAGGCCCATGCCGTGTGTGTTTGGCAGGAGAAACGGCGTCTTACAATCCTGCCCCAGCCCAGAGCCCCAACCAACACAGCTGCCTGCTCCCTCTCCTGGGCCAGACTGGCCTGACTTTGTGGTTGTCAGAAAATGGAACCTGCAGGGCCCTTCAGCCTCTAACATGCAAGGGCAAGACCACTCCAACAGCCCAGCCCCAGGGTTCTTCCTGCACTGGTTGCTCTCCTAGGAGAACTGTGGAGCCTCAGATAATGGCAACTCTTTGGGACTGAGGAGTGGTCTCTCCCCGTGCTTTAACAGGAACACAGCAAACAGAACGCTTTCTAGCAAAAAGGGATCTGTTCTCCAGGACAAGCCAGTGGCACGGTTCTCCTCCCAGAAGTGCAAAAGGGTCTGCTCTTGGAGGAGACCCGGAGGGGTGGTTTGAGGGGCTGCTCCAGTCTGGTCATGGCCTGAGGAGGAAAAAGCATGGTATGTCCTGGCATATCTCACATGCATCCATAGCCCTTAGAGTATATGGGCCATGCCTGGGTCCTGCCCTTCCTGGCCCTTCCTGGTCCCCCACCTCCCCTGGGCTGGGCTCCTAAGCTGCCGGGGGCCATGACCTCTGCCAGGATTGGGAGCAGCACTAGACCCTCCAAATCTGCTCCGGGAAGGGCCAAGCCTCAGTAAAGCTGGGTCAGCACAAAGGCCCGGGGGCCGGGCACAGGCAGGCCGGCCCCTGTGTGGGATGTCCACTGAACCTCCTTGAGCAGCTGGGTCTGCTGGAGGACCCAAGCCATTGGTTTTAGCTTCCTGGGAGCTCTCTACAAAGAACAGGCCCATTTAAAAGGAACCTGGTCCAGGCAGGACCACTACCAGAGAGCTGGTTCCTCAGCTGTCTGTGGTCATGGAGCCCAGCAGCACCCCCGAATGTCAGCCTGCCTGGGACTAAATCAGGTCCCGCCCTCTGAGGTGCTGCCACCTCGGGCCTTGATGAATGCCTTCCATAAACTCCCCAGAGCAAATGCCAAACTTTACAAGATGAGGTTCCAAGAAATGTCCTTAATGATTTTATGCTGGCTTTTTGTCAAGCGTAGCAATGGTCCATTTATAACAACTCTAAATGACATCCAGCGGGCCCTGTCACTGGATGGGAGACCCTGGCTGGAAAAAGACCTTGCCCCACCTGCTCCTCTGTTCTTCCCTCTGCTACCTCATTTTCCTAGGCACAGGGGGTCTGGACTCTTCTTTTGGTCTTCCCCACCTCGTTTAGTGGCAACTCCCTCCTTCCAGAAGCTCAAGTCAAAAACCCTGGAGTCACCCTTGATGTGCCAGCAAATGCTGCTGGCTCCACCTGGTTCGCCAGGCCTGGCATAAAATATGCCCAGAACTTGCCTGCTTCTCACCTCTGACACTCTGACTCAGGGCCAACACCCTGTCACCTGTGGTCCCCCCACCTCAGGGCCTCCTCATTGGCCCCCCCTGCAGCCAGCTCTCACTACCACCAGATCAAGTCTCTCCCCTGCTCGACCCCCAGCCCCCAGCCCCTCTTCTCTGCCATTCGAGCCTCCCTGTGGTTCCTCTCTTGACACCCCAGGGCTCAGCACCCCCCAGCACCCCGGGTTGTGTTCAACCTCTATGACAGGCCTTCAAAGCCACCATATTCAGAAAGGCAAATCACTCCCAGGACTCCCTCTGTTATCTTTTCCTGTTTTTATTTCCTCCCCCTAGTATTTGCTACCACCAAAAATGCTGCACATTTTACTTACTTATTTTGTTTATCTCCCTTCTCGAGCTTCACACACAGGTTTTCCTCTGTTCTGTCTCCCTGATCCTAGAACCCAGTGCCTGGCACCTGTGGTTACCCAATAAATGTTTATAATCCAATAAACTGGCACAAGCAGGCTGGGAATGAGCCAGTACTCGCCGGCCCACAGGTGGCCTGCTTGCCAAGGACAGGCAGTGCATGGCGGGCAGGTGTCGGCCCGCTCGGCCAAGAGCTGTGGGAGGGTCAAGAGCGCTTCTGCTGTACTCCGGGCAAATGGTCAAATCAGAGCTCCCGGAAATGGACAATGCCAACCATAATTCCTAGCAAGTTTCGGCCATACCTACTACATCTGGAAATGATTTTGGAAACTCCTGGTCTTGTAGGGACAGTGAGCCTGGTTGACACAGATTCCATCAAGCCCAGAGAGATCAGCTCTGGCTCGCTCAGGCCTCCTGAGATGGCATCTAAGTCCGCCTGCGAGAACACTTTGCCATTTAACAGCAACTGGAAATGGCCTTGGTCTGGCCCTGGGACCACCAGTGAAGGATTGCCACACACCACATCGCAACACCGACACACGCCCCCTTATCTGCCCTCGCAGGGGTGCGGTCCTGACTCCTTGATAACCACTGGGCTGTTGGGTTCCCCAGGGCCAGTGACCACATCCACAGGAAGGGAGGCCACTCAGAAGGGCGCACAGCCCAGGCTGATGTGGGGGGTGGGTCGTGACCCTGCTCTGACACGCATGACTTCGGCCCCAGTCAGGTGGATGCTCCTTGGACCCCGAATCCTCCAAGGGTTGAGTGAGGAGCTATCCTTCCCCACCACCCGAGGAACCAGCCCTGTTGCTTCTCTTCCTCGGGAACACCTGCTCCGTGCCAGGCTGCCCTCGGCCCAGGAGCGGGCCTGGCTCTCCCTCGGTCCTGACTACAGCCTGGAACCTGCCGGGCCTGGGCTCCTGGGACACCTAGGGCACCGTCCATCCCTGCTGGTGACCTCTACCCACCCCTCCACGCCCTCTTCCATCTCTACCCCACCTCTCCCCCGTGCCCAGCCTGTCCCTTTGCTCCAGACCTGTTATCTCTGCAGGGCCACAGGGGAACAGTTCTAGAGGCTGCAGCAACCTCTGAAGGCCACACCCAGGCTCTCAGGTCACAGCTGCTGGGCTTTCTGGCCGAGGCTGACCCTGACCTGGGGGTCGGAGGGGTGGGGAGGGGGTGGGCTGAGCCTCCTGCCCCTTCTTAGGTGGTCTCTTTCCACTTCGGGGGACCAAAACTTCTTCCTTACCTACAGTTGGCCAGATTCTACCCTGATTCTGGCATTAGCCAGAATCATTACCACACCGTACAATGGTAGCTGCTAGGGTTCGAATCCCAGCTCCTGACCTGCTAAAGGTACAACCTTGTCAAGTTACTTAGCCTCCTGGTTCCTCACTTTGCTGGCCTATGGAAGGGACAAAACGGTAGCTGCTACACTCAGAAGGTGGCCGCGAGGACGAAATGGGCCGTACCCTCATTTGATCACAGAAGAGCAAAGGGCCCAGACTGGGCTGGTGTGTGGTCAGCCCTCGGGACGTGCCCTTGGTGCTGCCGCCGCCACCATAGCCACTCTGTCCTGGAACTCCGCTCCACGGGAGCGTGGCCGTCCTGGCACGTTGAGTCCCCAGGGCTCAGGACAATGTCGGACTCCGGGAACTGGCCCGGCCTCATGGGTTTCATGTTTTACGTGCTGGCCCAAGCACTTCTCGCCCCCCGCTTGCCCCTCCTGGAAACTACCACCTTCCTGTCCCCACGTGTCACTAATGTGTCATTTCTAAGACCCTAGAACTATTGCCTCTGGGTCCTCTCCACTCCTCCACCTGGATGGCAACCCCAGGTTTGTACCCTGTCCCTGGGAGGCCTGTCCCAGGGTTGTCGTAAGACCCACTCGCCTCCTGCCCAGGGCCCAAGGGGACCTACGAGGACCAGGCCTGTGTGTGTACACACTCACTCACTCACTGGAGGCTAGGACATGAAATACAGCCAGGCCCTGGCTCAAAGTGCAGCACCAGCGCCCCGGGGATCTCTCTCCTGCCCAAATTCATGGGCCTCATAAAAGCACAGCCCAAGGGCACAGCCTCTACCATTTTCAGCAGGAAATACACTGACTGGGAGGCAGGAGGCTGCACAGAAAGCAGACAACGGACCTCAGCGGGAGCAAAGCTTGGTCGGCGCCACATGGCCCGACGCCACCAGGTGGCCAAGTGAGACGTAGGGCTCACTGCCGTCCTTCCACCCTCCCCGCCCCAACGTCTGATCCACTACTGGGTCCTGAGCTCCAGCTCCAAACTCATCCTCCCCCCGCCCTGCCGCCCAGTCTGGCCCACAGCAGCCTCCCTGCTGCCCTCCTGTTGTCACCTCGGCCTACTCACCACCCAAAGCCACGGCCTCATCTCCCAGCTCCCTCCCCAGTCACAGAAACCTCTGAGGGGCCTCTCATTGAGACCTGGCCCTGCCAGCAACTCCTCTCTTACCTGCCGGGCCCCACCCGCTGTGCCCTCTCACCACGTGGGAAGTGCCGGCTGGCTCCTCGCCGCCCTCAGCCCCAGCTTGAGGGTCACACTGGGCCATGACAGCTCCCCGTTCTTTCCTGGACTCCAACTTATCACGTGTCATTCTCCTGCTTGTCTGGCTTCCCCTCTGGAATGTCAGCCGTGACCCTGGCCAGCCCCCTAGGGCCAGCCCAAGCCCTTCCGAACGTGGGCACTGCTGAGTCACCGAGGGAGCCAGCAGACAGGACACCAGGCCTGATTTCTCCCAGAAGCAAAGGCAGTTACCGGCTGAGTTGTGCCCCCCCCCCCCCCCCCCCCGCCCCCCCCCCGCCCCCGAATTCATATGTTCAAGTCCTAACCCCGGTACGTCAGAATGTGACTACATTGGGAGACGGGACCTTTAAAGAGATGACTAAGTTAAACCGAGGTCTTCAGTGGGACCCTCATCCAATCTGACTGGTGTCCCTACAAGAAGAGGAAATTAAGACACAGAGAGGCACAAGGATGTATGCCCGTGGGGGGAAAGGCCACGTGAGGACATAAGAAGGCAACCAAGGAGAGAGGCCTCAGAAGAAATCAAACCTGCTGACACCTTGATCTTGGACTTCTAGCCTCCAAGACTATAAGAAAATAAATCTCTGTTGTTTGAGCCCCTCCATCTATGGTACTTTGTTATGGCAGCCCCAGCAAACTAGACACCTCTGGGCCAGAGGGATGAGAGAGGTCCCCAGAGGGAGGGAGGCGGTGGCCACACACCACCGGGGTTTGAATCAGCTATGACCTGAAAGCTGAACTAGAGTCCCACCAGGGTCAAAGCCAAGACCTCGGAGGAGGAGGCAGGACAGAGGCCAGACGTGAGGAGCCCCTCCCTCAAGCCAGCACCAGCCACAGCTTCATGGCCGGCCAGGAGGGACCAGGATCTCTGCAGCAGAAAAGTGAAGCAGACCCCCAGCCAGCCCACCCCTGGCTGGGGTTCTGGCTCCCCACCCCCACAAGGAGGGCTGCCAGTCTGAACCATAACAGACTGCAGCTCTTGGAGATTCATTTCTTGCCTCTTCAAAGCATTATGGATTGATTGCCAAGTCTCACCGTAAATCAAAAGAAAGTCACTACTCATTACCTACTTAGAATTCCCTGAGTTCTTCCTGGGAAACCATTTCTCAGCTGTTTGATCTCTGAGCCACCAGCACTATCTCTAGGCATGCCACCCATCACGGCAGCCACCAGACACTTTTTTCTTCCAGGCTCCTTTCTCAGCACTTAGATGAATTTCTACCTTTCTCCAGTTTCAAGAAGAGCTGCCAGGATAAATGGTTCAAAGACTCCAGCTCACGCTGAAAATATATGGACTGTGTACAGCCGGTTCTGAATAACCCCCACGCTGGAGGGGAAGGCACCAACCACACTCGTGTTGGACGGGTCACACTGGCAGCCAGGCCCCAGACTCACTAGGACACTAGGACACTCTCCTGTGTCCTTTCATCTGTGGGAGAGTGACACTTGTCCAGCTTCAGCCAGCACCAGCTGCCCATTCCTCGGTCAAGCCCCTCCTACCCGAGTAGAATGTCGCCAAGTGCCCCAGGGCTTTGCCAGCTGGCTGAGGCTACTAGGAGCAAGGAGGGGCCCCATTTCCAAACTCTGCATCCTGGAGGAACCTCTTTCCCAGTCCTGCTGCTAGTACCACTTTCCCAAGGAACCTCTGCCCCCAGAAGGGCTCCTTTACCACCCAAGGCGGCAAGGCCCGGCTGACATCCGCTTCCCCCACCCAGGGTGCCCATTTCCATCGCCACCAGCCTGGCTCCAGGAAGGGCAGTCAAACCCCACTTCTGCTGGGGTGAACAGCAAGGCAAAGTAAAACTGCAAAAACAAAGTCCAGCCAGGCCCTGATCCTAACAGCCACCAGGCATCCGTTGTGCAGGGGGCTGGATGGGCAGGGCCCTCCACCAAGGAGCCCCACTCACCCCTGGCTGGAGGGCTGCGTACTGCGCACCTGGCCCTTGCCAGGACACCTGGAATACCCACCTGAGCAGCCCACGGTGCTGTTCCTGCAGGGCATGAAGTGGGAACAGCCCCCGCCCAGGCCCAGACACAGAAGGTCAGTAACTGCCACTCACAAGGGCATCCCGAGTGCTGTCACGAATGTAATCCGTCCAGCTGGCGGGTGTGTGGGGTGTGTGTGGCACCCTCCCAGGGGAAGGCCCCACGTAGTAGTGCAGGGGGCTGGGGAACAGAACAGCCGAATAAACATGAGCGCAGCTGGCTGGGAGGGCAAGCAGTGGTGCCGGAGCCGGGAGAAGCCAGCCCGCGCAGCCAGGGTCTTGCCCAAGGGCGGCGGCTGTCATCTCATTCTGCTCTGAGAAGCAGGGCACAGGAGGAGGCCTCGGAGCACGGTGGCGCCAGAGGCCCAGGAGGAACCGGGAAGGCTCGGCAGTGACAACATGCTAGCCCAGACCCCCTGGCCTGAGGCCTGTCACCGCCACCAGCCATGGGCAGCCTGGCTCGCAGACAGCCTCATGTCTCCTGAACCCCCCAGCGCCGCATGTAGAGAGTCCCGCATCGGTGAGAGCTGCAGGTGAGCGGCAGCTAAGTGAGGCTGTGCTGCCCCAGCCCATCTGACCAGCCACTCCGACCCTGCGCTTTTCCTCACTCTGCGTGGGAGGTGGCATGCCCTTGGACAGCCGCTGGACGAAGCCCAGAGGCTCACACTGACCGCCCATACCACCCAGTCTGCATGCCAGACACCAAGGGTGGCCTGGTACAGGGCTGGGGGGCCGGGGGGACTTGTGCGGGACACAGGCCTGACTCCTCAAAGAGGTCAGCACCCAGAGCCTGAGGCTGGGGCCTCTAAGCGGAGAGCCCCTCTCTGTGGTTTCACCACAAACTACCTCCAGGTTTCAAGAGCAGACATGCCTGCTGGCAGATATGGAAACGGGCTTTCTGAGTTCCTGGATTAAACCCTTCACCACATCTACAGAATCCTGAGTTAGGAGGGGAAAACTCCCAGCCCAGAATAATTGCTCCCACAGGGAGCATCTTTCTGCACCAGCATGTAATAGGTCTGGATGAGAATTTTCTAAAGATCGGTACCAAACCTCGCTGCAAAATCACAATTGTCTGCCTGCTCTGGCCACCAAACCCGGATAACGGCTTCTACAGGACAGTTGTGCGCCGGACGCACGTGGGACTTGGAGCGGTGCCCTCGGCTGGAACTGAGCCGGACTGCCTCCCCTCCCAGATGGACGCTGGCCCCCAGGCCGCACCCCACCCCTCCTATCAGCGCCGGGGCTCCTTCAGGGGATGCAGGCAAAAGGGAAAGGCTCTTCTGCGATGGGGGTGCGGCCTGGGGTACCTGGCAGGTAAACTGTAAACCAGTGAGGCCGACCAGAAATCTACACACGAAACCTGAGAAACAGCCTTTCTTCTTCCCCATAGCGCTCCCATTTTTCTTAAAATACATGACCCTTTGACTATCTTATTTTTCCCTCATTTGATAGAGACACTGGTATGAGAAATCCCTCTCAACTCTAGAAACAGGTGCAGCCTGAGAGCAATGAATACAAAGGGGTGACAGAGGAAAGGGGCCACCTGGTGCTGGAGGAGGTGACAGGGAGTGGCGGGGGTGCTGTGGCGTGTGCCCGCAGCTGCTCAGTTCCCACTGGGTTGCTGCTCCCTGGGAATTCCAGCCCAAGCTTACCAACTATTTTAATTTCTAGGAAAAGCCAGAAAAGTCTCCTGATTTTTCATTAATGACTCAAAACAACCAAAACAACCAGAAAACCCGACTGTGTGAGCCAAACGAAAGCTGCCTGTATACTGGGGGGTCCAGCCCAGAGGCTACCAGTTTACAAACTCTGGCCTTTGTCTTGCTAAAAATTCCTCCTGGGGAGTGAAAAGTGGGGATGCTAGGTGTCCCCCTACCAAGACCCTAGCCTGACAGAGGCTTCTGGAAGCCCACAGGAGTGTCAGGCAAGTCTCACAGGGGCCCCAGCGGGAAGGCAGGCCAGCTAATGGGGTGTGGCCAAAGCCAGCTCAGGCAATGGCCCACTGCAGGGAAGATGTCTCCTACTGCCACCAAGAGAAGGCTCAGTACTGCCACACCCCCTGATTTGGCTCACACCCCCTGCTCAGCTCCTCTGGTGGCTCACCTTGCAAAGTGAATCCACAGACAACCCAAACTTTCCTCCCCCTTTCTTCTGGGCCTGAGCGATTTCACTAGCACCCCATATCTGCAGCCAGTCAGCCAGCTCTCAGCCATGCAGAAGGAGCCAGAGCAAGTCTCCCTGTGGGAAATGGGAGGAATAGAGTCTGCAGCCCGTGTTTTTACAGGATCCACAAGACAGCACATCTGAGCAGACTGTCATGGATGGAGAACAGGTCAAAATGGGAAGGGGTTCTCCAGACGAAAGCTGTGGTAGCCACGTTATAAAAGTGTAATAAGTGAGCCAAAGAGCCGGTGTGCAGGGGTTACCATAAGTGAATGGGAAGAGAAGCCTGAGAACTTTCCACTGGTGCAGAAGTGGGAATTCTGAGAGAAAAGATAAGGGCCAGAGAAGGCTTCCTGGGGACCTGATATATGCAGAATAGGAATTTAAAAGGAAGGTCCTAAAGTAAAAAAAGGTTTCATTGTTCAGATTAAAGGACCGGATCCTAGTCCATCATGGGAGCTCATAGGGATGACTCCAGGCCTGTCTGCACAGCTTCTGGCCCCCCGTGGGTCACCCCATTAGCTTCTGTAACTGAGAAGGAAGCCACAGAGAGACTGGGGAGTGACATGATAAATAATATCACAGGTCTCAGATAACATGACCCAGGAGGATAAATGCTTGCCTCTGGGGAGTGACCAGTGAGATAAAAGGAGACACAGAGGTGTGGCACACCCACTTGGGGGTGCAAAAAGCCAGTGCTGCCTGCCTGTCCTTCACACACAGATCAGCCTCGCTGGTGTCCAAGCTGCTCCTGACTCCACAGAGCTGTTGCTGACATCACTGGACCTGTCACCTGGATCAAAGTTGACAGGCTATGTCCTCCTCCATCTCCTCTGGTCTGTGTGGGAGGTATAACAGCTTCTTTGCTCTACCCTTCATTGGCCTAAGTCAGAAGACACCTGATCTAAGTCTCACCACTTGAATCGTGCAGTCCTCTGTACCCCCCAACCTCTGCATTGACTACTGGCTGAAGAACTGTACTAACACAGAGAACTCACACCTCTTCTCAAGGGGCTGCCTTCACCTGGGCCTCCAACCTGGCTGCCAAGGCTGGTGGGATTCTGACTCCTTTGGTATAGCTGAAGCCCAGGTCAGCACCAAGAAATGGGAAAAATTGTCACTCTCAAGAATAAAGACAGGCTCCTATATACATCAAGTCAAGACAATTAAAAAGTTTCCTAGAAAGGAGAAAGAAGATGATTTGCCCAAGATCTCTGGCAGCCATGGAAGGAATGGTTTCATGGAACCAAGATCCAATACCAGTTAAACCATCCCTCGCAGAGGAGGCAACAGAAAAACTCTCCAATGTGCAAGGTCAAAGTACAAGCATTCAAGAAAAGGGAACACAAGGTACAAAACAGGGGTCCACACTGGATTCAGTATGACAGTGCACATTCTGAACAACTGTGATGAAAACTACAAAATAACACAAATGTTGAAAATAATGGAAAGAGAAGTGAGACAGTAAGAAACTGGAAGGATGGGGGCAGGAGGAGGATAAAGAGTAAAACCATGCTGAATTTCTCAGTTTTCCAAGCGAGGAATCGATATTATTTGACTTGTTCATAGAGGTAGAGACCATAGAGAAATACAGGTCCTTTCTTCTTAATTTAAAAGTAATTCTACACCAAAAATAGGATGCATAGAACAAAGGAAACTTCACCAACTTTCCAGAATGACAGAAAACAATTTTTTTTTGAAGATTTTATTTATGTATTTGATAGAGAGAGACACAGCGAGAGAGGGAACACAAGCAGGGGGAGTGGGAGAGGGAGAAGCAGGTTTCCCGCCGAGCAGGGATCCCAATATGGGGCTCGATCCCAGGACCCCGGGATCATGACCTGAGCTGAAGGCAGACGCTTAACGACTGAGCCACCCAGGCGCAGAAAACAAGAGAAAACAATTTAAAAGCCAGAAAGGTGGTACAGAAACCAGAAAGCAGCACCAAGAGAGCAAACATTCTGGTCATCGCGACAGATGCAAATGGCTTTCCTAACACCCAAGGGCCCTGCATTCGGAACATGTAAACTACAGCCGATAAACAGAGTTAAAAGCAAGGAGTAAACAGAGATACACCAGGAAAATGCAAAATAAGAAAACATTTAATAGCAAAACCAGGAGCAGATAAAGTCATATTCAACACAAAAGGATTACTTAGGTCAAAAGGGGTTCCTGTAAAAAGGTAAAATACACGATTAAAAAACATAACAATCCTCAACCTGTAAGCCTCTTGAAACAACTTGGTATGGAAATGAGTAAAACAAAAATCTACTGGGAACCACAAAGAGGAATTCATAAAACTACCTCTCTTCATCCTAGAGAAAATGTCCAAAAACAGGGGAGGAGGCAGAAGACTGGAATAAGAAGAGAAAGTACATCCAAGTATATACTCTAAAAATAAAAAGTTAAAATTTTCCAATAAATGTTTAATGTTTCACTTTATTCCGTAAAATACTGACAAAAATTTTCTAAATAGGCCACAAGAAAAATCTCAAAACTAAGAAAAACAAAATTTACACAAACATTCTCTAACTACGGTGGAAACTCATAATAACCAAAAGTTAACCAAGAAAATTAACCAACCATATCTATCTGGAAATTAGAAGAAATGCTGTTAGTTCATTTCTTAGGTCAAACATCAAATCCACCAAAACTTCTTAGGACATGGTAAAGGGAGCATTCAAGAATATTTGAGCCAAAATTCATTTATTACTCCACGAGAAAGGATAGGAAAAAAAGCTAAGTTTCAACTGAACAAGTTAAAAGAGGGCTGTTCAAAACAAGGTCAGGAAGGAAGGAGAAAGGAATGAGTAATAAAACCGGGAATCTAGGAGTTAGACCAGCAGTGGAGCTGATGATTACATTTGGAAGATGACTGTATGAAAAGACCAACAAAACGGCTACGATTCTGGCAAAACTCCTCCATATAGAAAAAGCAGACACACAGGCAGGAATGAGAAAGGAAGCACAACTACAGACACAGAGGAGATGTTTTTCAAATTCAAAAGAAGAAAATAACTCAGTTCTAATAAATTCAAAATTCTTGATGAAAAGAAAAACATTCCAAGAACCAAATTTATATTCTATGTCAACTATACTTCAACTTAAAAAAAAAAAAAGAAAATGATAAAAAGAAAAAAAAAAAAAAAAAAACCTTCCAGGAAAATGTACTATATTGACTCTAAGGAGGATAAAGGATAAAGCGAGGCTGAAACAATCCCTTAGGAAAACCTGAAAAGTTATCTGAGAAATGCTCCCCCAAAGAAACAGTAAGCTCTGACTTCTTTCAACGTTCAAGGAACAGACAAGCCCCTCTGCTTTTTTTTAAATTTTTTAATTAAGTTTTTTATTTTAGTTCCAGTATAGATAACATCCGGTGTTGTATTAGTTTCAGTTTTCATTCAACAATTCTATACATGACCCAGTGCTCTTCACAAGTGCCCTCCTTAATCCCCTTCCCCTATTTCTCCCATCCCCCCCACCCCCTAACCATCAGTTTGTTCTCTGTAGTTAAGAGTCTGTTTCTTGAACAGTCAACAAAACCAAAAGACAACCGACAGAATGGGAGAAGATATTTGCAAATGACATATCAGATAAAGGGCTAGTATCCAAAATCTATAAAGAACTCATTAAACTCAACACCCAAAGAACAAAGAATCCAATCAAGAATGGGCAGAAGACATGAACAGACATTTTTCCAAAGAAGACATCCAAATGGCCAACAGACACATGAAAAAGTGCTCAATATCACTCGGCATCAGGGAAATCAAAATCAAAACCTCAATGAGATACCACCTCACACCAGTCAGAATGGCTAAAATTAACAAGTCAGGAAACGACAGATGTTGGCGGGGATGCGGAGAAAGGGGAACCCTCCTACACTGTTGGTGGGAATGCAAGCTGGTGCAGCCACTCTGGAAAACAGTATGGAGGTTCCTCAAAAAGTTGAAAATAGAGCTACCATATGATCCAGCAATTGCACTACTGGGTATTTACCCCAAAGATACAAAAGTAGGGATCCGAAAGGGTACGTGCACCCCGATGTTTTAGCAGCAATGTCCACAATAGCCAAACTGTGGAAAGAGCCAAGATGTCCATCAACAGATGAATGGATAAAGAAGAGGTGGTATATATATACAATGGAATATTCTGCAGCCATCAAAAGGAATGAGATCTTGCCATTTGCAACGACGTGGATGGAACTGGAGGGTATTATGTTGAGCGAAATAAGTCAAACAGAGAAAGACATGTATCATATGACCTCACTGATATGAGGAATTCTTAATCGCAGGAAACAAACTGAGGGTTGCTGGAGTGGGGGGTGGGGTGGGAGGGATGGGGTGGCTGGGTGAGAGACATTGGGGAGGGTATGTGCTATGGTGAGCGCTGTGAATTGTGTAAGACTGTTGAATCTCAGATCTGTACCTCTGAAACAAATAATGCAATATATGTTAAGAAAAAAAAAAAGAAGAAGGTAGCAGGAGGGGAAGAATGAAACAGGGGAAATCGGAGGGGTAGACGAACCACGAGAGACGATGGACTCTGAAAAACAAACTGAGGGTTCTAGAGGGGAGGAGGGTGGGAGGATGGGTTAGCCTGGTGGTGGGTATTGAGAAGGGCACATTCTGCATGGAGCACTGGGTGTTATGCACAAACAATGAATCATGGAACACTACATCTAAAACTAATGATGTAATGTATGGGGATTAACATAAGAATAAAAAAAATAGCAGGAGGGGAAAAAAAAAAGAGTCTGTTTCTTGGTTTGTCTCTCTCTCTCTCTCTCTCTCTCTTTTTTTTTCCCCTTTGCTTGTTTGTTTCTTAAATTCCACATAGGAGTGAGATCACATGGTATTTATCTTTCTCAGGCTAACTTCTTTTGCTTAGCATTATACTGTCTAGACCCATCAGGTTGTTGCAAAGTCCCTCTGCTTTCTAAACTATTCTAGAAAACGGAGAAATGTGGAGAACTTCTCAAATCACAATCTCAAAAATGCTGATCTCAAAATATGGCAAAGAGAGTTAAAAAAAATGTATAGCTTAAGCCCCTATTTTGAATCTTTAATAAAATGCTAGTAAAGAGTAACCACAAAACCATCATGATGATACTGCCTGGTCTATACACTGTCTATGTGCTGATTCACTGAATCCTCCTAACCACCCTATGAAGTGCTCTTATTATCCTTTCCCCAGATGAGGAAACTGAGGCACAGGAAGTGGCAGAGCTGGTACTCAGACGCAGGACACACCAGTCTCTAGAGACCACACTCTAACCACTGCTGTATACTGCCTCCCTATTTCAGTCCTGCGGCGTACCATGGCAGAGATCTGCCATGATGAAGTAGCGTCATGTGCCAGGGACGCCACACCAGCTCCACACCAGAAAGTCTCTGTGTAAAATTCATCTAAGGTACACCTAGTGCCCGATCTTGGTATCTGAGGTCACACTCTGGTAAAAGGAACCGGGGCTCCCTGCGGAAACGGCTCATTCTGGGGCTGGAGTGGGGACCATACAAAATGAGCCTGGAGTGGCCTGCAGTCCGGTTAAAGCAAGGCAGTGCTCGAGAAGCAAAATGACTGGGGGTGGATGATGTCGGAGGGACACAGGAGCCAAATGACGGAGCCTCCAATGCCCAAAGCGAGAATGACATGAGCAAGAAAATAAATAATACTGGATTATAACTCAAAGTATAAAGTAAGCATCTATGGGTCCACATAGGTATGAGTAAATAAGTGATTGAAGAAATACATGAATGGGGAAGAAGAGATAAATCCCCTATACAGCAGAATCACAAATAGTATATATAGATACTCCCCCACCAAGGGGACAGAACATAACTCCCCGCTCCTTAGGTGTGGGCTGGCCAGTGACTTCCTTCAACGAGTATAGTACGGAAGGTGGGAAAGAGCAACTCTCCAGTGGAGAAACTTGACAAACTGCCTCAGGGAGGTGATCAAGGACACCGATGGTAAGTGAGATTCACAGAATGTACCCCTGATATGATGTGGTGCACGCAACACTCTACCTCTGTGGTCTTCCTCCCAATGACCCATGACCTCTATCTAAACTCTGAGAAAAACATCAGAAAAAGTAAAATGGAAGGACCTTGTACAAAATATCTGACCAGTCCTCCTCAAAACTGTTAAGGTCATCTAAGTAAGGAAGTCCGAGAAACTGTCACAGCCAAAAGGAGCCTAAGGAGACAGGACAGCTAAACACAGTGGGGGTCCTGGGTGGGATCCTGGAACAGAAAGAGTATCGGGTAAAAGTGTGGACTTCAGATGATAATAATGTGTCAATATTGTTCATGAGCTGTGACAAATGTGCCACAGCCATGTTAATGATGGGGGTGGGGGTGGGGTAGGCGGCAGCTAACTCATATCCCTGTAACTTTTCTGTGATCCAAAACGATTACAAAATTAGAAGTTTATCAATTGCCTGAAACACATACGCACAAAAGGCCAAGGGAGATGCCAAAAAGGCACCTGACAATATTCAACATCCTTTCCTGATAAAATGTCCTGGTAAGCCAGGGAGAAAACACTACTTCCTTAAAGTGATGATATATATTTATCAGAAGTCAACAGTCAGAATCAGGTTCAATAGTGAAATACTACAGGAAAATCCATAAAGATGCCACCACTCCTACTTACTGGGATTCTCGGGGCAATTCGCCAGCATTTGAAAAGGAAATGCCTATGTCCCTTGGCTTTGTTCCCAAAAGCTCTGATTAGGACTGCATCGACCAGGCTGCATATTTGCAGGAAGCCTTTGCCTCTGATTCTTTGTCCACCCTTCTGGCTGGATACAAGGCTGCTTTGTGCCCTAAATGTACCCATTTTCCGGTTACTCTTACAGGCAAAATGAGCTACCCTGGCTTTAAGCCCCCGAGCCCTACACCCCTTTCAGACACGGGCTCTGCTGAACCACACAGAGAGAGCTACTCCCTCCCGTCACGTCAGGTCGTGTGCACAGAGCAGGCTGGGGGGCACACGGGATCTGCCCTGCCCAGTATGGGGTGGTCCGGGAGGAGGTACAGCCTGTTCCGAACACTGAGGAGTCATCTTTCCCAGGTGGCCCTGGCTCTCGGAAAGGGCTCAGCTCACTGAGGTGCGGCCAGCTGGGTGCAGTATTCGTGGGCTGCCTTCCTGAGGTGGGGCAGCAAACAGAGGGGGTTTCCTGACCCCTCTCGTGGTAGGCCATGTGGGGCCTGCCTCCAACAGCCAAGGAAGCACTGGCAGGAAACCTGCATCAGCCTCACAACACAAGGCAAAGAGCAGGTTCCGCCATGCCTGGACCTGGGGTCTCAGCGGGCCCTTTTTGAACAAGCCACGCTGTGGCTTCATCCCTTAAGGTGGCCAGCGGAGAGAGGATGTCTACTACGGAGGGGACAGGACACTGCCCATGACAGTGACCAGGCCCATGGAGAAGGCTCATCACATCCATTCTCACCCGTTGGGGCTCAGGGTCAGAGGCTGCTTGGACCCACACCTGCCCCAAAAGCCCCAAGCGAAACTCCAGCACCTTCATGGGGGAAGGTAAACTGTGGGTGGCCACACTGATGCCCAGGCTTGCCTAGACTGAGAGCACACTAAGTCAGACCACTCCCAGATGACTGAAAGCTGCACATCTCCAGAACCTCCCAGAAGGAGGAAAATACGGGCCTTTTGGTGACATCCATCACCAATGAAACCTGGATCCTCTGCATGACCCATGAGGGGCACGGCCAGAGCCATACACGGTCATGTCTGACCACCATGCCCAGCATGCCAGGCAGGGAGAGCCCTGGGAAAGACCCATAGCCAGAGGGGGGCATGCCAGTCCAGGCACCTGAGGGATGGCCCTTCAGTGACTACAGCGCACTAGCAGGGATGGACAAAGAAGAGGGAGGAAATCTGAGATGGGCCAGTGGTCTCCGGAGACCTGGAAACGCAGCCCCTGCAGAGGTAATGGAGAAGCCAGTCCCACCATCTGGGGGCAGGGTGGCCTATGGGATCTGTGGGGGGAGCTGGGAGTGAGGGATGAGCTCAGGGGTCAACTGTGTCGGGCGAGGCCTGGGGCTTGGGCTGGGGGTGGGACAGGAAAAAGCAGCTTCTTTGTGTCAGCAGCCTGTGCTTTCTACAGCCATAATCACCACGAGTTAGTAGGCTTGTGGCTGTGGGGCTCCCTATAAGCCCTCCCATCTTCCAATTATCCTCACTGGAGTGAAATGTTTTAATCCTCAAAAAAGATTTTAAAAAGGGCTTTAACAACATAGCAAGGGTTTTACAACTTGCTCCCTGGGGTGGGGGTGGGGGAGTAAATTGAAAGATCAACTACTTGACCCAGCACCCCACAGCTTATGTGGAATGTGTGTATGTGTGTGTGTGTGTGTGTGTGTTTATGTCTGTGGTGTATGTGAGTGAGTGGACGTGTGGTGTCAGTGGGTGGTGTCTGTGGATGGTGTGTGTGTGTGTGTGTATGTTTGGGTGTGTGTGTGTGCAGTGTTGGTGGTATCTGTGTGGGTGTGGATGTGTTGTCAGTGGGTGGTATCCCTGTGTGTATGTGTGTGGGGTCAGTGGACGTGTTTGCGCACGTGTGCGCGCAGGCGCACAGGATCAGGGCAGGAGACCCCGTCCCCTCGGCCCTTAGGCTGCCTCCCCCACTCCCCAGCCCTGACTCAGTGGGCACACTGCACACACAGGAGGTGCCTCGCTCCGTCCAGCCAGGGGGCAGGGAAAGGCAACGGGCCCTCAGCACAGCACAGATGGGCCAGTGCTTTATTAACAAAGGACTGGAAGAAAACAGGAGGCTACGGGTGTGGGCTGTTGCCTGGGACAGAACGGCAGAGCAAACCCAGGCCTTGTCGACGATCTCCGGGCAGGGTTGGGGGTACAGAAGGACCCCGGCCCGGGGAGTGGGACAGCCCTTTCCCCCTGCACACCTCGCAGACCCTCCGTCTTGTAACGCCCTCCTACAACCCCCACAGAAGCTGTCACGGGAGGGCCCGAAATGACCCAGTCCCAGCCTGGAGAGAAAGATGGTATAATTTCAATTAAGGTCCCAGGCTGTCAAATACATCGTTATTAATCTCTTTGTGGCAAATGTGAGCCGGGACCTGCTTACACAGCCAACTGAGCATGCTCTAAATTAGTGTTTGCAGGTAACGGATTCAGTTGCCAGCCCCACGCCAGCCGGCTACAAGCTGATTACGCCACTAACATGAAAGAATATGAGGCGGTAAAATGGACTGCCTGATTGGGCCTGCAGTCAGATGCTGTTCGCGCCCGATTTACCCACATATTAACGTCTTATTGGTTTAACACAATTTACTACACCTCAGTCGTGGAAAATGATTTTCATTTCCTCTGAAAACCCTACTCACATGCACAGCACAAAGGAGGAGGGATCTTAAAAAAGCCATCAGTTCACTTTTTTTTTTTAACATGCCCTCAAGATTTTATAACAAGCCTCTGATAATAAAACAACAACAAAAAACGAGGCTTAGGACCGGGTTTGCTAGCCAGCATCTCTTAAGCTTGAATCTGAGCACCACTGCCTTGAGGTTGTGCCCTCTTTTGAGAAAATCAGCCCCATCTCAGCCTCCGGTCCCCTGCTCCCACCCTGCCTCCAGTCCTGACACACGAGTCCCTGTTCTTCTTACCCTGTGTCCCTCTGTGGGGCTGGTGCTGGCCATGCTCCTGGCAGAACGTCCAGAATGTTCTAGGGATGCTCTTTTGACCCCTGTGGGTCAGCGGCCTGCATAGGAGTCTGGCCGCCCTGGGCCTTCCTGGGCATCGGTCCAGCCTGCGTTACAAGAGCCACACCCCGCGGGGAAACAACACCTGCTCTACAGGAGATTTTATACTCCCCACCTAGTTAAGAAAAGAATTCTAAAAGTTCACAGTGGTACAAAGGATAGCAAAAAATAGCTCAGGACATTTCCCTGTCTCCCATCCATCCAGCCAACCCCCACACACATACTTCTTGACACCAATTGTGGGGCCGACACTGTGCATAAAGGAGACGGGACTTCAAGAAGCCTCCAGCCTCCCAAGGACGCAGAACACAAAACTGTGTCACAGAGCCACCCGGGCAGTGACAGAGATACACGCCTGAGAGGAGGAAGCTCAGGGCAGAGAGAAGTCGGCCCCCTGCTCACCACTGCAAAATGTTCCTACGGGCTTCGGCTGGCACTGGCCGTAGGGAGCGCCCTCGTCAAATCTGGCGAGGGACACCCCAAGATGTCCCAGGACAACCATCTTCCCACCGCCTTTGGGGGTGACCCCGTCTGCCCCCACCGGTCACCCTGCCCACCTGTCCTACAGGAACAGACCCCGTCTCTTGTTCTCATCTTCTCTGCCTCAGCTTTTCCCCAGCACTGCCCGCAGTCCCCCAGGCCTGCACCCCAGGAAGGTCCCCGCTCTCAGCTCTCGGGGCAGGCACCGCTTCCCTTGCGTACCTCCTACAGCCAGCCGTGGGAGGGCAGGGCATACAGTAGGTGCAACCTGGCACGTCCAGTTGAGCCACTCGGTAATGCCACTCGGCACCCTCAGGGCGGCTCTGGTGTGAGCATCAGGCTCATTTCCCCTGATCCACAGAGGAGGCAGCCATGGGGCCGGGGGACTGGACGGTGGGGGGCACCCAGTGGTTTGAAGACAAAGGGACGATGTCCCCACAGCTCAGCTTAACAAAGGCCCCTTCACATGACTGCCAAACTCCATGTGTAGACTCTGGATCCCAACACAAACAGACCAGCGTGGACCAGGTATTGATAAGATTAAGGAACTACTGTTAATTTGGTTAGATGTGATGATAACGTGGTGGTTTCGTAAAGGGCAAAAATCCTCAACTGAGACACCTACTGCTGTTCTTACAGCTGAACAGACATGACATCTGGGGTTTGGTTTTAAATATGATGACAAAACAAGACGAAACAAAAACCTCGGTGGGGACTTCGAGGTTCATTATCCTCGGGGGGGGGCGTGGATATTCGAAATTTCTCATAATTTCGTAATTCAAATCTGATATTTGAAATTTCTCATAAAAAGAGAAAAAAGACCTCCATGCCCTAGGTGGGGGTGTAGGGAGCCGGCAGAAGTATTCCTAAGGCCCCTGGCCAGAGCTCACACGCAGGCCCGACTGGGCGGCGGCAGGCTCGGGCTCTGGACCCAGGGGGGCCGGGGGAGGGCGGCTCCTGCCCGACCCGGCAGCCAGCTTTGGAGCTAGACTGCTGGCAGCTGAGGACACAAGGTCACCAGCGTGCAGAGGACAGCAGGGCTCCACTCTGGGGCAAGCCAGTCCTGTTCTAATTTCTGGGTTATTTTTGTTTGAGGCATAGTCATGGGCCAGTTCAGCTGGGAAGAGATTTGTGGGGCAGTGCCAATCTGGGGGACTGCTGCCCGGCCCACCTCCCAGGTAGCCCTGCAGACCTCCCCCGTCCCAGGTCCTGGTAGGGGGCGAGGACCCTGGGACTAGCAGAGCAGATACCGCACTGCAGCAGACCATGTGAAGGCAGAGGCTGGGACACCTCTGTGTGCCCATCCCCATCCTCCTCCCGCGTGACAGAGCTGGGTCCCTAATGAAGCTCTTGTTCCATGCCCCCTCCCAGGACGCCACAGCAATGAGCGCCCTCAAGGCCATGTTAACCTCTTCCTACCCAGGCTAAGAGGAGAGAAATACAGAGGCCCTCTGTTCCGGACTCCTTTCAGGGTGAGACCTTTGAAAAAGATGCCTCTCCCCAAGCTACAGGATGGTGAACATACATGCCCGCTGTGCCCACTGTGGACTCTGTGTGCACCTCGCCCTCACCACACGCTGACAACACGGGCAGGCCAGAAAGGCTGGGAGGGGCATGAGGAGGCAGAGTGGGCCCTGAGGGCACCCAGGTGGGCTCTGCAAAGTGGGGAAGGGGGGGCAGCACCAAGCTCCTACAAGGCCAGGTCGGAAGAGGCAGCCCAGAATGGGGGTGGCAGTAAAGGTAAAACTCTTTTCCTGGACTCACAACACTCTGACACCAAACGTGTGGGTTTTCCACACCAAGCAATTTTCCAGTTCTCTGTGGTCACCAACCGGATGTCCTACAATTTAATTCTGACGCTAACTGCCAGAGTTAGCACAGACCTCCCAGGTTAAGGGCTCAGTACTTATGACTGACTGGCTATAACCTGGGGGTTTCCATGACCCCTTCCTTGGGTTTGATCATTTGCTAGAATGGCTCACAGAACTCAGGAAAGTGCTTTACTTACTATGAGTACTTTATTAGAAAGGATACAACTCAGGAAGAGCCAAACAGAAGAGAGATGCACAGGGCAAGGTGTGGGGGAAGGGACAAGGAGCTTCTATGCCCCGCCCCCCGGCCCACCACCCTTCCGGCTCTCCCACTGCTTAAGGTCCTTTGGAGGTTCCCTTCCGCAGGCACAGCTGAGTAAGTCACCGGTCAGAACTCCACCTCTGGCCCCTCTCCTCTCTCCCTGGAGTTTGAGGGCAGGGATGAGAGTTCCAACCCCCTAATCTAGGGGTTGGTTCCTCTACCAACCACCCCCACCTTCTAAGAGTCACTCAGGTGCAAGTGAAAGGGGCTTATTATGAATAAAGACACTTTCACTGAAGGAACTCCAAGGGTTCTAGAAGCTCTGTGCCAGGAACTGGGGGCAGAGACCAAATAGGCATTTCTTATTCCATCACAGGGGGAGAACTGGCTGCCTCTTCGGTGTCCTCTCCCCAGTGGAGCTTCCAGACAGTACCATCATTGGGGGGAGATGGACTGGGGGCCTCCTGCCCCCGGACCTGGGTGAGAGGAGTGCCACTGGGGCAGTTTGGGTCTGACCCCAGGGCTTCCTCAGGCCATGGCAGCACGTGCTGAGCCCTGGGTCCCAGCACAGAGTGGGGCTGAGGAGCTGGCCACGTCACACCCATCGTGGCTGGCCACCCCAGGAAGTGCTGAGGGGCGGAGGGGACAGTGGCTCGCTGTGGGCCTAACTGGAGCCAAAGGCCAATGGAATTCTCCAGAACACTTTATGAGCCACTTAACTATTCCTCGACCCAGTCGTCCAAGCACAGCCGACGTAATGGCAATGTTTACACATAAAAATGGCAAGCTGCTTTACTAGAGGCTTTCAGAGTCACAACAGCAGTTTTCTCTGCAGAAACAAAGTCCAAGTGGGGAATGATGGGGCACTAAACCATCCCGAAAAGTCATCAAAGACCATTACCATCAAACACTCTGCCCAGAGCCAGGCAGGTGGTCACGGTCCAAAGACAGACGCCCAGCCCACGGTCCCCACTCAATTCTGCAGCGGGCCTGTAGTGCTCATCTGGTACTGGCTGAGGGAACATCAATTACTGTTTTTTACATTTTAATCTTTACCCAGAGAAACACAGCAGCTTACCTCTCCATCTCATATTCTTTCATTCCCACTTTTACGGCCTTCATTACCTGGAGAATGGATATTAAGCAAAGACGTTTGTATTAAGGAGATAAGTAACACTGCCTTATAAATAATGTATAGCAGTTTTTCAAAAGAAACTCTTCTTTTAAAAAAAAAAAAAAAGAATGGTATGGGCGCACAGCGGTGCAGACATGTGACAAATGCGAACTTTTTTAAAGCTCCAAGAGCCATACAGTTTATTTAAACCACTCTGGGGGCGCCTGGGTGGCTCAGTTGGTTAAGCGGCTGCCTTCGGCTCAGGTCATGATCCTGGAGTCCCGGGATCGAGTCCCGCATCGGGTTCCCTGCTCAGCAGGGAGTCTGCTTCTCCCTCTGACTCTCCCCCTCTCATGCTCCCTATCACTATCTTTCTCAATAAATAAATAAAAATCTTAAAAAAAAAAAAAATAAACCACTCTGGAGCCCTTCCATCTGGGAGCCCGTGAGCTGCCGGCACCAAGCTACATGGCCAGCTCAGGTGGCGGCCAAGCTTCAACCAAGATGTCTGGTGAACACTTAATGCTCAGAAAGCGATGCCTAGCCTAGAAGGTTTCCTTTGTTTAGCTGTCATAGAACACACAGAAAATGAATTCATGCAAGCAACTGTGGCCCCCAAACAACCCTTGCCTGTCTCCGGACACAAAGCCGTGGCTGTCACTATACAGGCACCAGGCTATCCCAGTCACCCTGAACATCCTACAAGACATACACTTCCTTATTCGCTCTTGCTCCTCAGGTAAAGTGGGAAGGTTTGGGAAAGAGCCTCATGAGAGAGGCTGTTTTCGGAAATGGAGGACAGTAATCACTGTGCCTGAATGATGGCTAAGGACAGGAGAGCCTTTAAAAGGAGCTGGAACCGCCGGAGTGCCAGGAAGGAGAGCCCCACACTCTGAGCGGGGACTTCTTGCTGGGAAATGTCCTCAGGGTGGGTGCCTTAAGGTGAGGGACTGGGGCAGAGCCTCTGCTGTCCCTGCCCTGCCCCCACTGGGGAAGAGAAAAGAGCCATGACCGTGTCTCTGCCGGAAGCAACACTTGCTGCCTACTCACATGGCACCCGGGACTGGAGCCACCACGGGACCGTCCATCTCAACGAGGCCCTCCCAGCCCACTCAGAGCCCTGCTGCTTGCCCACCCCAGCTAGAACAGCGCTCCGGCGAGCCCGTGCCCAGCTTACCTCCCGGTGGGCCTCGCTGGAGATTCTGTTGGTGTAACGCAAAACCTCCAGCTCCATGTCCGTCTTAAAGACTCGGCTTCAGAGAGAAGAAAAAAGGGGCAAGTCAGTGATGCCCAGCGTCAGGGGCTGGCCGGACCCCCCCACCCAGGGAGACCTCGGGGCCCACCATACCCAGCACGGCCTGGGAAGCAGCACAGGGCTGGCTTGTGCCCAGCCAGGCCACTGGGGCATGGGGGTGGAAGGGCCACCAAGCCCCCAGAAGTGATATGCTGCACCAAGAGCTGCCCATCCTGGTCTCATGCCAGGCTTGGGTGTGCAGGCTGTTTCTAGTTACAAGACCTGGAAACCGCTGTGGGTGCTGGACGAAGCCCAGATTCTGCAGCCAGACATGTCCTGCCTCACCGAGACTCAGTTTCCCCGTCCATAAAATGGGGATAAAATCTACCTGGCAAGGAGGCTGTTGGACCTGAATCAAGTGTGCCAACTCCCAGGGCTCTGCCCAGTTGGCTGAAGAGGGTTACCGTTTCCTCCCACCCCACCCACCTGCCCCTGGGGCAGCCCAGGAATCCTCCTCCACCCCAGTCAGGCCCCCTGCGGGATCCAGGGATGGGGGTGGGAACAGTGGGTGGTGCAGCCACTTCCAGCCATGAGTGCAGGAAAAAATGTGGAAAACAGCCAGTCTGCAGAGAGGAGGAGACAAGGAACAGACAAGAAGAGAAGGGGGCTGTGTGGGGCAGGCAGGCGCAGCCAAGAGGCCCTGCTCTCCTTCTCACTCAGCTGTGCCTCCTGCAGCTGGACTCTGAGGGTCCTGGGGGCCCTCACAATAAATCCATGTTAATCTGCCCAAATGTGGTCAGGTTTCTGGTCTTTGCGATCAACCTCATTGCCAAGTACGACTCAGCTAGAGAAGCTACGTAAATATTTGTTTTCAACCTCCACTTCAGATGAGCAACTCCAGGCCATGCGGCATTTCAGTGGCAGCCGTGACCAGTCATTAAGAGCTCAGCGTCCCGGTGCGTGCCCCGTGGCCAGCTCTGCGTCCTTCACACAAGGTGACACACCTTCACCAACGCTCCCACACGGCCACCTCTCCCTCTCGTGAAGGGAACACATTCAAGCACCCTGCAGACAGGCAAAGCCAGTGTCTGATGATGGCAGACCAGTGCCTGCCCCCCCCCCCCCCCCCCCCCCCGTTCACTCTCTCATCCAGCTGCTGTCTGTGTCCTGAAGCTGGACCAAGGCCAAGGACGGCAGCGAAGAAGCTCCCACCTCCATCAGAGGCAGCGAACCTCTGGGGACTTCACAGAAGCAGCCCAAGCCAGCCACTGACTCACACCGTCTCCATGGTGCCATCCAGCTGGGACAGCCAGCCATCTGTCACAGGGAAGTGACGAAGGCATCTTGCAGCACCGTGACGCCCTCCTAAGACCGTAAAACCTTCTGGGGAATATGGAAAAGATAAACCCTTCAGCCCAGTGAGACTTTTTCCACATGAATAGCCTCTCTTTCCTGAGGAAGCAGACCCTGAAGCCTGACACTCGGCTCTTTATCATCAGAAGGCGTCTCTGATTCCCCACCAGGGGGCTGGGAGCAGTCCCACCTGGGGAACAGGAAGCTGCTTCCTGTGCCCTGGAGGTGAGGGTCCAAAGCCTGGGCAGGACTCAGATGAGCAGCTCAGCTCCTGAGGCCCAAATCCACTCACAGGATAACCTAGCGGCCCCTGCTGCTTCACTCCCCACTGCCACCTGCTCACTCCAGCCCGAGCAACTGGTAAGCGGGGAGTGGGCTCCTCTGTTCTCAGGTGCAGTGATGACCAGAATGACAACACAGTGGGGAACCAGGCCCAGGCTGTGCCCGCCCCCAGCCCTCTGCCCCTCTATTCAGCTTAGATCCCTGGTTCATCCTGCCAACATTTCAGACCCCGAGGCCCTGTGCCCACACAGCCATAAGGGCTCGGCCAAACCCCCACGAGGGATGAGCCAGAGCCTGGGCCTGCAAAAGCATGATCCGGGGCCACAACGGCCGCAGGAAAATCCGCGACTGGGCAGTCGGCACAGCAAGCTCCCAGTCACCGGCCCCACCGGCCTCAGCACCATCCCAGTTCTGCTCTGAGCTGCTTGGGGGCATGCAAGGCCAGAGGGCTCCTCTCAACTTTATCTCCCTCAGATCTCTCCCCTCCCTTCCCTGGGTCTCCTCCCCTTGTCAGCAGACGAATGAACTGTATCCCTCCTCTCTGAACTCCCAAGCCTTCCCCTCCACACTCGGGTTCTCCTCCCCACCCACTCACAAGGGAAGGAGTGGAGCAGGCTCAGCACCCCAACATACACAGCTGGGCTCAGAGCCCACGTGGCCCCTATTACTGGGAGCTCCATGACCACCCACTTCCCCTTCCTCCTCCTCCTCCGGGCAAGCTCTATCCCCCACTACCCTGCCACTTTCCGGAAGGGAAACCATAACCACCTCTGCTTTGGGAGTGGAGAGAGAGCTGCTTTTATGTTTCATCTCAACCCTCTTGTCCATCTCCTCCCCTCTCCTCTTCCCCTTTTGGCCTACCACTACCCCCCACCCTGCCAGCCCCCATCTCACCAACGTGTGGGAGAAGGACTCCAGGCTGCCAAATCCAGAAGCGTTCCACGACCGCCGAGAGGAAGCACAGGGAGCCCTGCATCCTCTGGCACCACTGGGCTGCTACCCCTCCTCCATCTCCCTTCCCTGCTCCCAAATCCCCGTCTCTGGCACAGGGCTCTTCGCTGCACCTGCCCCTGTAAGCCCCCAGGCTCCTACAGCTCAGCCTGACACAAACTCCCCCACCTCACCCCACAGCTCCACCACACCCCTGCTACTTCAAACAGACACCTGCACATCATCCCAGACACTTTCGTGTCATCAGTCCATTGCTCCCACATCCAGGTGATGACCAAGGGCTTCAATTCTCGCCGCTACAACCTCTCTCAGACCCTTCGTTTCTCTCCATCCAGACCCCACCGCCTCCAGCCTGGACAACTCTCCGGCCTCTTCTTGCCTCCAGGCCTCTGTGCTCACTGACAGCGGCTGGGAACCTTTAGGAAACAAATGTGACCACGCTTTTCCTTGCTTAAAAGCTTCGGGGGCCTCTAAATGTCCTCGGGATGGAGTTAAAACTACTCACGAGCCTTCCCATGCCTGTCTCCACCACCTACCTCCCCTCAGCCCCACAGCGACTCTTCTGCTCAGGCCCTTTCACCTCCAGCTCCCACCTGAACCACACCTTTCCCGAAGTGGAGGAGGGGCTCCCCCAACCCCTTTCCCTACGTTTCCAGGGCAGTCTATAGGAATCCTTGGAGAGCTACCACACACGTGACTCTTTTTACATTTAAGTCTCTTCCCAAAAAGGCCGTGGTCCTGGGGGGTAGGGTAGCGGCACCCCAAGGGCTTGGCCCAAAACAGACACGTAGGAACCAGGGTTAGAAATAGTACCTGGGCATTGCACCAAAGCTGGAAAATGCCTTAGTTCCAAAAAGGAGAGCTCATGGCTCTTTTCAAAGAAGAAAAAGAGGCTTCCTCCACCCCACCTGGAGGAGTTTGGCAGACATCGTGGGATGTGGCTCAGCCAGGCCTGCCCTGCGCAGGACAGGGGCACAGCCTGCCCAGGCTCCAGCAGCCCAAACTGCCACAGCCACCGCCTTACCCTGAGCCACGCAGCTAGGAGGAGGCAGCCCTAAGAGTTGAACCCCAGGAGCCCACTGCACAGGCTCTCCCCACAGCCCCTCCCTGCAGTGGGAGCGCCCCAGTCTATAGAGGGGCCGGGAAAAGCAGGCCACCAGCTTCTCCTCCAAGGACACTTGGTGCCCAAACCACACTGTCTTCCCATCAGAGACGCCAGCACTTCCGACCATTGATGCTGAGGCCTGCTTTCCTTCCCAATTTGAATTTGTGGAAGATGACAAACCAGGACTTTACCTGGTTTACTCAGGACTTATTTTTGTTTTCTTTTTTTTTATTCTTATGTTAATCCCCATACATTACATCATTAGTTTTAGATGAAGTGTTCCATGATTCATTGTTTGTGCATAACACCCTGTGCTCCATGCAGAATCTGCCCTCCTCAATACCCACCACCAGGCTAACCCATCCTCCCACCCCCCTCCCCTCTAGAACCCTCAGTTTGTTTTTCAGAGTCCATCGTGTCTCATGATTCATCTACCCCTCCGATTTCCCCCGCTTCATTCTTCCCCTCCTGCTACCTTCTTCTTCTTTTTTTTCTTAACATATATTGCATTATTTGTTTCAGAGGTACAGATCTGAGATTCAACAGTCTTGCACAATTCACAGCGCCTACCAGAGCACATACCCTCCCCAGTGTCTATCACCCAGTCACCCCATCCCTCCCACCCCACCCCCCACTCCAGCAACCCTCAGTTTGTTTCCTGCAATTAAGAATTCCTCATATCAGTGAGATCATATGATACATGTCTTTCTCTGTTTGACTTATTTCGCTCAACATAATACCCTCCAGTTCCATCCACGTCGTTGCAAATGGTAAGATCTCATTACTCAGGATTTATTTTTAAGTCATGTTTAAAAAGAAATCACACTGAACCAGGACAAATTATGCCATAAAGGCGGTTCTCCAACAAAACCGGCCTGGCGCAACTGAATCCGAGCTTTAAAGGCCCTCAGAACAGGCGTCTGCCGTGTGCCGGCTCACCTGACTATCCATAGGGCGCTCTGGGTCTAAGTCTTGCCCAGGTGCCAGGCATCCAGCCTGGCCCAGGTCTCTCCAGGACACAAGCACCAGAAACAGTTTTTAAGATGACTGTACAAAATAACAGGACTTTCCAGCATTCAGCAGTTTCTCCCTATCTTCAGGAAGGATTGACCGCCCTGAGTCTGAAGAGGCTATTTCTATGACTCCTGGACATGAAAAGATAAGGAAAAAAGGATTCCAACCCTCCAGAGTGAGGGCTGCCTAGTGTCATACTCAGCCCCAGCCTTGTTTGGCCCCAGTATGTGTGGGGTGGGGTAAGAAATGTGATCTGCAAGTCTTCTATCCCCAGGACAGGACCAAGGCCTCCTCCTCCATGAGGCACCAGAGGACGCAGGTTTGGGACAGAACAACACAGATGCAGTTAACAAGTCTGGGCTGAGAACAACTCAGACTCTTCGACTAGCAAAAGGACATGGCTGACATGTGCAGGCGATAGAGGCCATCATGCAGAGTCCCCAGGCCTGTGGCCCTGCCTGTGAGCATCAATGCACCCAGGTGGCCACTCACATAGCAAGGCAGCGCCCCACGCAGGGGAGCAGAAGGGAGGAGAAAGCTCCTCCACCATGCCAGGCCCAGAGTCCCCTGCAACAGGCTAGAAATGACAAAAACTGGACTCAGCTGAGATTTATTTGTGCAATCTGGTTTTTTTCCCCTTCAATATGCATAGGTCACAAAACTGCTTCTGGGCATTAAACCCAGGATTAAGACATTAATTAGCTGAGGTTTGAATTCTCCACTGATTAAAACAGTAGCAAGACAGGGGCGCCTGCGTGGCTCAGTCGGTTAAGCGCCTGCCTTCAGCTCAGGTCATGATCCTGGGGTCCTGGGATCGAGCCCCTTCTCCCTCTCCCTCTGCCTGCCACTCTCCCTACTTGTGCTCTCTATCAGGAAAGGAAAGAGGAAAGGAAAGGGAAAGGAAAGGGAAAGGAAAGGAAAGGAAAAGAAAGGAAAGGAAAGGAAAGGAAAGGAAAGGAAAGGAAAGGAAAGGA
>NW_023270459.1:5996460-6042580 GCF_011800145.1 Mirounga leonina | reverse complement strand
GAAAGGAAAGGAAAGGAAAGGAAAGGAAAGGAAAGGAAAGGAAAGGAAAGGAAAGGAAGGAAGAAAGAAAGAAAGAAAAAATAAAACAGTAGCAAGACAAGATGAAGTATATCCAAAATCAATCTCTAAGCATCAAAATGCCACCGAGGAGCGCCTGGGTGGCTCAGTCAGTTAAGCCGCTGCCTTCGGCTCAGGTCATGATCCTGGGGTTCCGGGATCGAGCCCCGCATCGGGCTCCCTGCTCAGCGGGGAGTCTGCTTCTCCCTCTCCCTCTGCCTGCCTCTCTGCCTACTTGTTCTCTCTCTCTCTCTCTGTCAAATAAATGAGTAAAACCTTTAAAAAAAAAAAAACAAAAAACAAAGTGCCACCGTGGTGAACAAAACCCATTTGAAGGGACAGGAATTCCATCTCTCCTGGAGATAAATGTACAGAGGGGATGGTTCTGTGGGAGCCGGCGGGCAGGAACTCAAGGCCACAGGACCCCCCATGTCCATTCCTTCCACACCCCATGACCTGGTGCTACAAAGGATGAAATCCCAAAACAACAGGAGGGACAGAAAGGAAAGAGCTACTTGGAATTACATATCCTCAGGAGGCTCAATCAATAAGTCCTCTCAAAGAAATCGGAGCCACGAAGAAAATGGTGGTCTCGCTCAGCAGTGAGCTAAGTGTGCTTGAGACTTGACATGGGCCAGGCAGACACGGCTGCACACAGGGGAGGGACGGGAGGGTCCACCTCAGTGTGTCGGCCCGGGGCGCAGCCGTGCCTTCCTCTCTGCCTGATGGCGCCCACACCCCACCTCCTGCCTTCTGGTACATGGTCATTCAAGGCCTCACTCTGCCCTAGGGTCCCCACTGTCCACTCGGCTTTCTTGCTAACGTAGGGTTAAATGCCTCTTCCTCAGGAGACAAAGACAGCAACCCAACTGAAATACTTTTCACACAGTCCAAGAATCTAGGTCATCATCTACGTATCTTCTAATTCAGGACACGTTACCCAGGACACAGGATCCTGCCGTGCTTCTGCCCCTGAACCATCCACACCTCGCCATCTCCCGAGCACAGAAAAGGCAGGGAAGGAGAAACAGATATATTACTCCCCTGCCTGTTAACACACACAGGACACCTTCGCTCTGTGTAATTAACAGTTCTAAAATCGGTGTGTGACTCAATTTAACACGGTCTCACTTAAAACCCAAGAAGGCACACGGCAACTGCTGACATGCTTGTTCTGCTGTGACGCTTCCAGAGGTACTTAACCAGAATCCCAGGCACGGAGCTATTAAGACGGTACAAAAGTATCTCCCTCTATTTCCTAACCTAACATCAGATCAATTTAATCATCTGCAGAAGAGAAGAATGGAACCACAGCCTAAATTATGGAAGTGAGATGCCTGCTCTTAAGTTTCAACTTTTGACCTCCACGTTTGAACTGCAATACCCAGCATGAGAAATTATCAGTTATGATCTCATGTTTCTGGGGAAGAGTATGATTATAGAGGAATTTACAGGAAATCACAAAGGCACTGCTTGAGCGAATGAGAAACAATAAAAGCAGTCACAGAGAGGAAATGAACAACATCCACAAAAACGAGGAAGGAAGCGTCCTCTGTGCTGGGAGAGGCTGCTCCTTGCCTCTATCAGACAGGCCCTGGGAGGAATCCCAGACCCCCAGCCCAGCGGCTAACGGGGAGCTGGGGTACATGAGTAGCAGGGGGTGTGGAGCGAGAGGAAGCTCAGCTGCACAGCCCCTGGCCCCCACCGTCACTACACCCTGGCCTCACACAGAGCCATGCCAGGCCCTCTGAGCACCCCTGCGTGTCCCGTGGCCAAGAGAGGACCAAGAGCACAGCTGAAAGTCAGGCAAACCCCCACCCCCATCCCCTCCAGGGTGCCCCTCAGATACACAAGGGGCAGCACAAGATCCTGGGACCACCTGCCTGGGTTCAGCTCCTGGCTTTTTCTCAGGCAAATCCCCTCCCTGTGCCTCAGCTTCCTCATCTGTAGAATGGGGATAATCAGAGCACCTAGCTTAGAGCATAAACAAAATACCTCTTTGAATAAGGGAACAAATGTCAAGTGCTTAGCACAGCGCCGTGTATACAAGAAGTCTCAAAAGGCAACAGACAGGGTGCCTGGGTGGCTCAGTCGGTTAAGCGTCCGACTCTTGATTTCGGCTCAGGTCATGATCTCAGGGTCATGAGATTGAGCCCCCCATTGGGCTCTGCACTCAGTGGGGAGTCTGCTTGGAATTCTCTCTCCCTCTCCCTCTGCCCCTCCCCCCCCCACACACACTCTCTCTCTCTCTCTCTCAAATAAATCAATTTTTTTAAAAAAAGGCAATAGACATTGTATTAAGCTGAGTTAGCACTTGACTTCTGTGGGAGCCGGCAGGCAGGAACTCAAGGCCACAGGACCCCCCATGTCCATTCCTTCCACACCTCATGACCTGGTGCTACAAAGGATAAAATCCCAGAACAGGAGGGACAGAAAGGAAAGAGCTACTTGGAATTACATATCCTCAGGAGGCTCAATCAATAAGTCCTCTCAAAGAAATCGGAGCCATGAAGAAAATGGCGGTTTCGCTCAGCAGTGAGCTAAGTGTGCTTGAGACTTGACGTGGGCCAGGCAGACACGGGCTGCACATCAAGGGAGAGCACTTCTGCTTTGCACATGAGGAAACCAAGGCTCAGTGCTATAGGCTGAATGAATATGGGTCTCCCTCCAACACTGATACGCTGAAACCTAACCTCCACTGTGTTGGTATTCAGAGGTGGGGACTTGGGAGGCAAACAGGTCATGCAGGCAGAACTCTCATGAATGGGATTGGTGCCCTTATAAAAGAGACCCCAGAGAGTTCCCCGCCTCTTCTGTCCTATGAGGACACTGTGGGAACACGGCCACCTAGGGATCAGGAAGTGGGTTCTCACCACACACCGAGTCTGCCAGCACCTCAGTCTTGGATTTCCCAGGTTCTAGAACTGTGAGAAACACATTTCTGTTGTTTATGAGCCATCCACCATGGTAATTGTTATGGCAGCCCAAATGGTCTAAGACACTTGGCGAATCTTCGCAAGTTAGGTATTACTGCATTGCCACTGGCAGACGAAACTGAGGCTCAGAACACTTAAGCGACTTGCCGAGGGGACAGGTTGGGGTTAGAGTTTGGATGTGCCTGAGTGGAGGGCTCTTCTGTCACCACAGGCAGCCCCCCTCCCTGGGGCCTAGACGGAGGGGGGTAATGAAAGCATTCAGGACACAGGCACCCAAAGATGTGTCAATCATAAATTGTAAATTATGTCAATCATAATTTAATGTCATAGAAAACCCACTCTCCCGGAAATGAGGGACCAGCCTGCCATTCCACCCAGAATCCTTCCTTCACTTCCTCCAAGAGGGCAGTGACCGTGACCACCATGGATCTCACTGGAGAATGACTGCAGTCACTACAGAAGCCAGAACCCACGCTATTAAAACACACCCTTGAGGCAGTAAGGACAATGTGACATTTCTAAAATAGTTCTACTGCCATCAAATATCAAATAAGTCCTTTCTGCCAGCTTTGATAAAGTTGGTTAGTATTCTTATGAATGCGGAATCCATCTCAGAACCTTGGAAATGTCACTAGAATTAAAGCATGCCTGTTCCAAAGTAACCAACTAATGACTTGTTCCTCAGGAGATGCTGGAGCGTACAAGCCAGCACGGTCTCCAAAGCACCCGAACCGTAAGCCGCCATGAGGGAGTGTCACACGTGGGGCGTAAGTGGGTGCGGGCCCATTCCTGAGTATCCAGGATTTATTCTTCTGTCAACTGGAAGCTACAGATGGGCCAGGCATCTGTTACTTTACAAAAACAAGAAAAGGCGGCTATGTGCTGAAAGGACACAGGCCCCATCCTCAGAGCGAGTGTGGCTGCCAAGAAAGCTGGGCTGGCTGGCCCACCCTCCAGCGCTCCCACAGTCAGTACCAATGCCTGTGACAGCGCTTGGATTTCCACCTCTGGCCTAGCCTCGCTCCCACTGGAACCTGCTTCAGACTCAACACGGCCCAAACAAGTCCCTGATTGGCCACAGCACCTGCTCTTCCCAGCCATCCCACTACCCAGCTGTTCAGGACAAAAAATTGGAGTCACCTTCAACTCCAGCCTTCACCCAGGTCACAGTCAGCTCCTCCCAGGGGTGTTCCCCTTGACCACCACTCTACTCTCAACTCTGTCACACTACCCTTCTACTGCCATCTGGATCCTGCAGCAGCCTCCTTACTGGCAACTTGCTATCTCTCTTGCCCTACAGCTGAGTCTCCAGTCTGAGGCCAAAATGCCTGCTTGAGTGGGAGGGCCACTTCCAGGGCCCGCAGAGGTGATGATCCCCAACCTGAGAAGGTTTGCCCTGCTGTGACCTAACAGAACCCAGTTATGCTGCAGGTACGTACAGGCTGCCAGTATCAGCAAGGAAGGAACGGAGGCAACATAAGAACACGTACAACAGGATGCCAAGTTGTCAGGACACAGAAGCAACACGAGGAAAACATGTTTACCTTTCTGGTAATAGGATTATGTATGATGTTTATTTTCACTCTTTTCATTATCTACTCTGAGCTATAGGAGCGTGGCTCATTCATGGCAGGAGTTTTTAAAAGTATCCTAAATAAAAGATAAGAAAAATTTAACTAATCTTCAAGTGACTCAAGCCCTTTTGGAACGTCAGACCAACTGACACACACACACACACACAAAACAGCGAAGAGAGTTGTTCTGGGGACCATCTTTTCTGAGGGGCTCTCTGAGATGGGGCAGGGTGTCTCAGCTTCCTGAGCAGAGCACAACAAATAGCCAAAGTAGCCATAAAAAATACTCACCACTCCACAATTTCCGGATGAAGAATGGTGTTATTGACATTAAACCTGTAGAGGAAAAACAAATCAAGCCTATTAGTTCAATGGTCTATCATCTCCCCACAAGAAATACCTCTTTTAAGGCATACCAAGAGAGGGCATGACCCAGAGAGGGCCCCAAGCTTTAACTTCATGACCCCTGGGCCCATAGAAGGCCTGCTGCTCACTTCCTGCAGCAGACTTGCAGCCAGGCCAAGTGCTCTAGGTGCCGTCAGAGAAAAAGCTGCTCGGCTGCAAAACACCATCCTCCACTCTCACTAGGCAGACCTAAAGGCCACAGCCTCCTCTGTCAAGTATACCAACATACACACAATAGGAGTCCCAGAAGAAAAGGAGAAAGATAAAGGAGAAGAATTTTTGAAAAGAAAAAAAAAAGGCCCCAAACTTCACCAATTTAATGAAAAACATGAATCTACACATCCACAAAGCCCAATAAACTCCAAAAAGGATAAATCCCAAGAGACCCACATTCAGACATATAATCTAACTGTCAAAAGACAAAGAGAAAATCCTGAAAGCAGTAAGAGGAAAAAAAATGCATGACATACAAGGAATTCTCAGTAAGATCAATGGCTGATTTCTCATCAAAAACCATAAAGGCCAAAAGGCAGTAGGATGAAAGAAAAAAAAAATGCATCAACCAAGATTCTATATCCAGCAAAGCTATGATTCAAAAATGAAAGGAAAATTAAAACAGTCCCAGATAGACAAAAATAGAGAATTTATTGCTAGAAGACTTTCCTACCAGAAATCCTAAAGGAAATCTTTCAGACTGTAGTGAACAACACTAGAGTAACTGGAATCCCCATGAAGAAAAACAAGGCATTGATAAAATAAATTACATAAGCAAGTAAAGCGACAGAGTAAATGTGCTTTTTTTTCTAACTCCTTTTTTCACCTCTCTGACTTAAAAGACAACTGCATAAAGCAGTAATTGTAAATCTGTGTTGACTAATGGAACATGTGAAGATGCAATCTGTATGCAACAACAGCACAAAGGAGGGGACAACAGGGAGCTATACAGAGTTGTTGTATGCTACTGAAATTAAGTTGACATTAACGAAAACTAGACTGTCACAAGTTTAAGAGGTCACTTGCAATCCCCCAGGTAATAACGACGAAAATAATTTAAACATACAGAAAAGGAGATGAGAAAGGAATAAAAACAATGTATCACAAAAAAATCAATTAAATACAAAAGAAAGTAGTAATGGAGAAGCTGAGGAACAAAAATGACATATGACATATAGAAACTAGTGACAAAATGGCAGAAGAAATTCATTCCTTATCAGCAATTACTTTAGATGTAAATAGATTTGATTCTCCAATTAAAAGGCAGGGACTGGCAGAAGGAATTAAAAGAAACATGATACAAGTAAATGTTTTAAAAAGACACACTTTAGAGTCAAAAACACAAATAGGTTGAGAATGAAAGGATGAGAAAAGATGTATAATGCAAAGAGAAACCAAAAGGGAGCTGGAACAGCTCTGTTAATATCAGACAAAATAAGGGTTAAGACAAAAAAATTTACTAAAGATAGACATTTTATACAAATTAAAAGATAAATTCATGAAGAAGACATAATAATTATAAACACATACGCACCTAACAACACAGCCCCAAGATATATGAATCAAAAACTGACAGAATTGAAGGGGAAATAAATAACTCAACAATATCTGGAAACTTCAATACTCCGCTTGCAGTAATGGATAGAACAACTAATGGAAGATTGACAAGGAAATAGGAGACTTGAGCAACACTATCAACCAACTACACCTAACAGACATCTCTAGACTACTTCACCCTACAGTAGAATACCCATTTTCTCAAGTGCACATGGAACATTCTCCAGAATAGATCATATGTTAAACCATAAAACAACTCCCAATAAACTTACAAGGACTGAAATCATATTGAGTGTGTCCTCCAAGCACGTTGGAATGAAATTAGAAATCAGTAACAGAAGAAAAATTCACTAATCTGTAGAAATTAAATTTTATACTCTTAAATAACCAATAGGTCAATGAAGAAATCAGAAGGGAAACTGAAAATACTGAGACGAATGGAAACAAAAGCACAACATACCAAAACCTAAAGAATGCTGCTAAAGCAGCGCTTACAAAAAAGTTAACAGCCAAAAATACCGATGTTAAAAAGGAAGAAAGTTATCTCAAACCAATGACCTACTCTTCTAACTTAAGAAACTAGAGAAAGAAGGAGCACCTGGGTGGCTCAGTTGGTTGAACATCAGATTCTTGATTTCGGCTCAGGTCATGATCTTACGGTCTTGAGATCAAGCCCCACGCCAGGCTCCGCACTGAGCATGGAGCCTGCTTGGGATTCTCTTTCTCTCTCTCTCCCTCTGCCTCTCTCCCCCAACACATGCATGCACTCTCTCTCTCTCACAAATATAAATCAAAATCTTTTAAAAAGAAACTGGAAAAAGAAGACGAAACTAAACCCAAAGCAAGCAGAAGGAACAGAATAATAAAAATTTGAGCAGAAATAAGCAAAAAAGAGAAAGCAAAACAGTAGAGAAAAATCAATGGGATAAAAATTGGTTCCTTGAAAACATCAACAAAACTAACAGCTTTAGCCTGACCAAGAAACAAAGAGAAGGCTCAAGTTACTGACCAGAGATTAAAAAGGGGACATTATTAATGATTTAACAAAAATTAAAAGGATTATAAGAGAAAATAATGAACAACTATATGGCGATAACTGGATAACTGAGATGAAAAAGACAAATTCCAGGATGCCTGAGTGTCTCAGTCAGTTAAGCTTCTACCTTCAGCTCAGGTCATGATCCCAGGGTCCTGGGATAGAGCTCCATGTCTGGCTCCCTGCTTAGCGGGGAGCCTGCTTCTCCCTCTTCCCCCCCCCCCCCCCCCCGCTTGTGCTCTCTCTCTCTAATAAAATCTTAAAAAAAAAAAAAAAAGAAAAAGACAAATCCCTAAAGACACAAACTACCAAAACTGATACAAGAAAAAAAAAATCCAAATAGACCTATGACAAGTAGAGACTGAATTAGTAATCAAAACCTCCTCACAAAGAAAAGCCCTGGATCAAATGCCTTCATCATGAATACCAAATGTTTAAAAACTAATTAACACCAATCCTTCATTAACTCTTACTAAAACTAGAAGAGGAAGGAACACTTTTCAACTCATTCTACAAGCTTAGAATTACCCTGATACCAAAACCAAGACATCGTAAGAAACTATAGCTGGAAATCTCTCCTGAACACTGGCACAAAAAAATCTTCAACAAAACACTAACAAACAAAATCCACCAACATATCAAAAGGACATACACCATGACCAAATCATATTTATCTCAGGAATGTGGTTACTTCAACAGACAAAAATATAATACACCATATTAACAGAATTTAGAAAACCACACAGATGTAGAAAAAGGATCTTACAAAATCCAATAACCTTTCATGATAAAAACACTCAATGAACTAGTAAGAGAAGGGAACTTCCCCAACCTGATAAAGGTATCTACAAAAAACACACAGCCTACATCATAGTTAATGGTCAAAGATGAAAAGCTTTCCCCTAAGATGAGGAACAAGGCCCTTCCTCTCCACTTCTGTTCAAAACTGCACACAAGAAACATTTATCATAGTCATATACTGGAAGTTTCAACAATTTTCAAAGCACTGAGATATAGAAAATGCTCAATGATTACAGTAGAATTAAACTAGAAATCAGTAACAGAAGGAAAACTATAAAATCCCAATTTGTTTGGAAATTAAGCAACAGACTTCTAAGGACTTGCTGTTCAAAAAGGAAATAACAAAATTAGAAAATAAAAGCATGAAATAGCAGAACTGGTGAAATGCAGGTAAACAATGCCCAGAGGAAAAGGTATTTAGTGGAAAAGAACACTGAAAACAATGATCTATGGGGCCACTGGGTGGCTCAGATAGTTAAGCATCTGCCTTCAGCTCAGGTCATGATCTCAGGGTCTGGAATCGAGCCCCACGTCGGGCTCCCAGCTCAGCAGAGAGTCTGCTTCTCTCTCTCCTTCTGCCTCTCCTGCTTGTGCTCCATCTCTCTCTCTCTCAAATGAATAAATAAAATCTTTTTTAAAAGAAAGAAAAGAAAACCATGATCTAAGCTCCTATCCCCAAACATGTCCCTTTCTTCTCTCTCAAGAAGCTAGAAAAAGAACAAACCTAAAGAAAGTAAAAGGAAATTAAAAAGCACAGAAATCAATGAACTAAAAGGCAAACACAAAATAAAGAAAAATCTATAAAGCCAAAAGTTGTTCTTTGATAAGATAAACATAATTGGAAAAGGGACCCCAGGAGACATAAAAAGATCAGGTCAGGGCACATCATGTGTGACCCAGAGCTCAAGCTGGCAGTGAGAGAGCTGGGGAAGGATGGCATGGCCCAGCACAAAATACAGGCCTCAGCAGAGAAGCTGGGGCAAGCCTTCAACCCTCTGGATTCTGAGCCCTGCAGGGCATGCTGGCTTATGACCAAGCAGGGACTCTCCATGGCCCCATTACTGATGTTTGAAAACACCTATCTAATGCCGCGGTTATGCAGCTGGCACCCCCACTGCTGGTTGAGCCCACTGAAGAAGGAAGGACAGAGGAGAGAAGTGGGAAGGGGGCATTAACAGGCTAGGAGGATTCCAAATCTCCAAAGCTTTTGGGACTCCTAACTACACAAATAAGACCAACTCAAAGTCACCCGAAATGTTGCAGAATCAAAGCCCTACTTGTGAAATATCAAAGAGACCACAGGCAGCCAACCTGGTTCAGAGTCAAGAACAGAGCAGCAGATGACATAAATCAAGACGACAACACAGACTCTGCCTCCCATTTCCCCAAATGTCACTTTGACGTTTGGAAAAGCAATGGCCTATCTACTCAGCAGGAAAACACAGCAGTAAAATTTCACTTTACAAAATGTACGTACACATACACATATGCTCCTACAGACACATGAGCAGCAAAGTGACCCAGCACACAAACACAGATGCAAACACAACAGATATGATGAACACACACCCAAGCAGGCACGCACTTAGGAAGAGGTGCAGGCAGACACACACAGATATATATGCAACACACACACACACGCACACGCACACACACCCGGAGACAAACCCAGACAGGCATATGCTTAGACTAATACACAAAGATCGACCCCTAAATATACACGCATACAGAAACCCATAGATTCACGCAAAAGGGCACTCAGATACAAAAATACTCAGACAGAGAAACACTCAAGACACACACAGAAGAGTCCAAAAGACATTCACCCCCATTGCCTCTATCCTAGTTAGCATTTTCTATGATAAGCATGTATCAGTTGGGTAAAAACAACAATAAATCCACCAGTGCCTAAGAGGGTGGGGAGCAAGTGTCCTGGAAGCATAGGGTAATTCCCTGGTGGGCTCAGCCTGAGGGATGGGTGACAAAGGGTGAGCAGGATGGGTCCAAACTCCCCTGCCCCAGCTCCTGGCCTTCTCCCTGCAGTTTCTAACTCCAGGAAGGAGGTGAGACCCACTGGAGAACATGCCCTGCAAGGGCCCCCCACTGCCCTCCCCTGCTAGGGGCTGGAGTGGGTTCCTGTCTCCTCATGGAGATTCCATGGACCATAATGAGAAGCTCAAGTTAACGAAGAGTAACCTGATACGCAAGTTAACAGTAACCACAAAGCCAAGTCCCCCCCCACAGACCGGCATTTCGTTGTGATCATCAGGTTTTAACAAAGTCCCTCTATTTCCTGGGTTTAAAAATTCACATCTTTGGGGCGCCTGGGTGGCTCAGTTGTTAAGCATCTGCCTTTGGCTCAGATCATGATCCCAGGGTCCTGGAATCGAGCCCGGCATCAGGCTCCCTGCTCGGTGGGAAAGCCTTCTTCTCCCTTTCCCACTCCCCCTGCTTGTGTTTCCTCTCTCACTGTCTCTCTCTCTCTCTGTCAAATAAATAAATAAATAAAATCTTAAAAAAAAAAATTAAAATTCACATCTTTGAATATTTATATCCCTACATTAGCAACCCCCCAAATTCAGCAATTTCATATTTAACTGCTTATTTAAATGGAATTAATTTATAACCAATTGTCTTCAAATATGCAAGGCAATTTAAGTAAATGCCAAAAGATAAGAAATATGCTTATCCTGAACAACCAGCTGATGTAAAATATCGACCGTATTTCTCTCTCAGACAATGACATGAAACTGAGCCCTCCGCAACTCATTGCCCTGGCCCAGGGCTCCCAGGCAGTCTGCCTGCTCTGGAGGGAACTGTCTCCTGGCAGGCAGGCACCCCCATGAGCCACCTGGCCCCTGAAGATCTTCTCCTCCAGGGTCAGCCTCCCCCTCTCTCTCCCTCTCTCAGGAAAATCTGCTCTGAAGTCTACCTCCTCAGATGCTAGCAAAGATTTATCATGTCTGCCCTTTGCTCCCAGGCTACAGGAACCAATTGCTCCAGGCAGCCGCGGGAGGGAGCCCACAGGGAGAAGCCCCACGCCCTCCATACCACACCCCTACCCTCACCTGTCCACCCAGCTGTTCTCTGGCTGGGGCTAGCCGGAACTGAGGTGAAGAGGCTCTTAACTGGGTGGACAGGTGAGGCCACTGTTCTACGATAAGCTTTCTCCCCCCAGGCCAAGGGACAAAGGTGGCCTGGGATGGCCCACAGCAGAAACCTAGAGGCCAAACCCGAACTTCTGCCACAGCAGGTCAATCAAAAATCCAAGATGTGGGGTGTTTCAGAGAAGTCCAAAAGGGTCAAAAACCAAATTTCCAGGAATAAGATGCTTTACTAGGGCAGTAAGAAGCAACCGGTGACAGACACCGATGGGAAGTGGGACAACAGCAAGACTCATCTTGCTTAGGAAACAGGCTATTATTATCCACAGCCAGCAGCTGGAGACGCGGCAGGCAGGTGAATGTAGCTGAGCTGCAGCAGCCCTCAAGGACAGTGGCAGAAGGAACGAGGGAACCAAGTCAAGGTGCTGGCAGCCAGGGTGAGTGGGAGGCAGGGGACCGAGCGGCACCCAGAGCCCAGGAATACAGACAGGACTTTCCAGCGGGCAGCTGGAGGCAGAGACCGGGGCCCAAAGTCATACCCGTGGCATGCAGGGTAGGGGCACCCACCGCAGGCTCCTACCCAACAGAGCAACCCCTGAGGGCTGAGCTACTCAAAGGATGCCCCAGAGGGAAGGGAGGGAGGACCACAGGCAGGCCAGGGAACTCTGAAGCAGAGACACATGTGGGAGGGCTCTCACCAGCGGTGCATCGGTGCATCGGCCAAGACACATGGGTATGAAAACAATCCCCCAGCTCCTCCGGCCTGCGGGGGACAGGCTCTCAGTACAGCAACGAGCGGCTGGGGAGTACCCCAAGTCAGCCCCATCTGGACTGGACTACAGATCGGAGAGGGCCCGGCCAGGGCCTGGGGAGAACCAGCAAAGTTAAGGCAGTCCCTGGCTCTCCAAAAAAGCTTCCAAATGCCGACTGGGCAGGGAGGGGGTTTGGCAGAGCACAGGCTCCTCTGGGCTCTTGGCAGGGGCTGATGGGTCCCACAGACCAACAGGGCACAGAGGCTGAGGTCCTGTTCACAGCAGGATTCCTCCTAGGGAAGAGGCCTCAGCTGCCACGGCCCACTGACTGTGATGGCCCTGGAATCTGCCCACGCCTCGTCTCTGGGAAAACCTGGGGAGCGGCCAGCTGAGCTCTGCTCTCAGGGGTCACATCCGGAGCTCCCTCCCATACCTGCCACACCACCCACCAGACCTGTTCCTGGGGTGCTGGGGAGGCATTCTCGGCACCAAAAACCTCTGGAGGGGGCAGGCAAAGAACCCGCAACGCACTGGCATCGGGAATCTTATAATCAGTGATCCCAAAGTCCACCTGGCCCACTGCACAGAGACGGGGAGACCAAGGCTCAGGGGGGCAACAGGGCTTAATGGGGATGTGCTTGTGAACAAGTGAACACCTGTTTCCAGAGCACCAGCTCCATGCCAGGCTCCGGGGCAGAGCAGGATCCCATTTCGCCCCCATGCAAGCCCCAGCAACACCATTATGCGTGCGGGAGCTGAGGCTCAGAGGGCAAGCTCTGTTAAGTGAGGTGGCCACGAGGGCTCCCTCCTCTCACTCAGGGCCCTCCCCACGAGGCAGAGACCTAGCGGAGGCTGGAGGGGCCAGCCCATGGGAACACAGATGTTGGTGCTGGTTGAGGCAGGTGAGCCAGGCAGCAGCACTTCGGCAGGGCTGGGGGACCAGGGGAGGCTGGGCCCAGGACAGGCCACAGCGGGCTGGGCCCACGCCTTCCGCTCGGCTCCAGGGCCTGGAGGGACATGGCAGCTCCACGGCCAGCATTTCAAAGAGCGAGCACATGGCTACTCCAGGGAAATTCCCAAGAGGATGCAGGGGTTTGAGCAATGAGAAGCAAACCTGATACTCGCCCCCATCCCATCGCTCTTATCATTGGGGGAGCGATACATATTTATGAGCTCATAATCCTTCCTAATCACCCCTACCTCACACAGACGCACAAACTCCCTGTGGCTCAGGCTCATACATAATTATTAGGCACATCCTCTGTCACTGCCTCAGTCCACCAAAGGACGACAGGACGCAGTGGCGCAGAGTAAGTGCGGTAGTGGGGGAGCTGGGGATGGGAGGCCCAGGAGCAAGGCTGGGGGGCCAGCCACACTCAGCAGCCTGAGGGAGCAGGTGCCCCCCTCAAGGGTTCCTCTGCCACAGCCTGGAGCCCCAGACGAACCACCCCCCACCCACCCCGCTGCAGGGCCAGTCCCCAGCCGGCCCAGGGACACAGCCCAGCTTGCAGGAAGCTCTCTCCAGGGGCCTCGGTATGAGGGGGGCAAGGAGGGCAAGGTGCCTTACCTCGGCCCCACATCTGCCTTCCTACCTGGAGAGGCCCAGGAGGGGGAGCAGGGTTTGGAGGATGGGCCTGGAGCTAAACGGGGGGAGTGAGGGCAGGTAAGGGGTTCGCTCTCTTGAGACTGGGGCAACAGCAGACTCAGGCTGGGAGAAGTCAGTGCCAGGACTGAGGAGAGGGGCTGAGAAGAGCAAGGACCACAGAGCTGAGAGCAGGTCTCTAGAAGGAGAGTAGGCCCCCGCCTGTCCGTGCTCCCAAGCCCGGGCAGGTCTGCACTTGCATTATGGAGCTCAACAGAGAAGCAGAAGTTGAAGTGATCTTAGGCAAATCATTTTTCTAAACATTTCCTCAAAATACCCAATCCGACTCCTTCCTAGCATCCTCCTGTTCGTGTATTTTGTGTCTAGCTTGCAGACAGGGCAAGGCCTGCGGGTGAAGAGGTGAGCGGGGGAGGAGGGAGACCATTCCAGGGGCCCCAGGACTCACTTGCTGATGCCCTCGAAGGAGGCCTCCCTGCAGATACTGCCGCTGTCCGTGTTGACGCCACGCTGTAGAGACAGAGGGAGCATGAAGGGCGGGGCAGGCACACGGGGCCGCCCTACGGGGTCCCCACCACCTGCAGGGGAGCGCCCGCCTCCTCTATCCAGCCTCAGGACTGGGGAAGAACCTGGAGCCCCCACCCTGCCCAGCAAACATATCCCTTCCTGCCGTTCAGGTAACTCCCAGCCAAGCCTGCCCTCCCACCCCTGCTCAAAGGCAAGCTGTCCATTCTCTGCCGCAGCCTGAACCTGGAGGAAAGGAAAGGCCGCACAAACAGCATCCCAGGTGCATGAAAGCCTCCTCCCTCAGATCACTTTGCTAAAACCAGCTCAGGCTATGCAGGCACAGACGGGGAGTGTGCCCACACTCCCCACTGACAGGGTCCAAAAAAGCACTGTCACATCCAGCCCTCCCGGAGATGTGGGTAGGACCCAACTCCGGCATGATGGGCGCTTCTCAGTGACACCACGGAGCTGTGGTACATCCCTGTCCTTCCCCTGACTGGGAGGAGAGTGGAATTCAGACAAGAGAGGAGACAAAAAGGACTCAGAGAAAAGTGTGCCATCCCCAGAGAGGCAAGGCGTTCCGAAGTGCCCTTCTTCTTTAAGAACGGCAGGCCAACGTTGAATAATGCCCCCCAAAGAAAACACGCCGGGCCATCTCCGACCACAATCATCTCACGTAATCTTCCTGCTCGGCCATCAAAACAGCAGAGCGGAAAAAAGACACCATGTGAAGTGCTTTTAAAAAAAAAAAAAAAAACCAAGAAGAACTATTTCTGAAAAAAAATCGATGAACGAGAGAAAAGGGTCACTTTGGGAGGGAAGAACAGTTGTACACTCTCCATACTTGAAACTCCCCAAGGTCAAAAAAGTGCAAGAAAGCTGGTTCTTCTCTGAGCCATTTCGCTGCCAGAGGGCCCCCACAGCCCTATTTAAGGCACCAGGGGCCCACCGGGCACCCCGACCCACCCCCAGGCCGTGGCAGGTCATTCAGTGTACCTAATTCTATATCTGATGCCAAAGAGCCCAACAACCTTGCAGACAGGCACCACAGGTGTGTCTTTAAAATTCTATTAACAATGGAGGAGACACAGGGTGGAAGCACATTGATATTCTACATCCACAAACTCTGTGAGCTCGGCCTGACACAAATACATTCTCCAGCTGGGTTTTAACCCTTGGAGTAGGCGTGGCGTCTTCTGCCAGGACCCGGCACATCTCAGGGACACTGGAGGATGGAGGACGTGGTCCCGGATGTATTCAGCCATCTTGAAGGAGGTGTCACTACGTGTTACCGATGACCATTCCTCCAGTTTCCAAATCCTCTGCAGGGGTAGGCAGCTCCCTAAAACCTTTCCCCGTGGTGCCCAATCCCTGGACACCAGCCACTTACCAAGGTGAGGAGGACAGAGGGGTTCTGTGACGTCAGGACACTGGCGATCTAAAAGGTCAGAAAGAAAAATCCACTTTAGAGCAATTGCAAAGACATCTGATGGAGATGATACACCACCATGACTTAACGATGTCAGCTCGCATTTATGGAGCCAGTGGTTAAAACCAGGCAGTGATGCTGTTGTCCACATCCTACAGATGAGGAGACCGAGGCTTGTGGACACCAAAGGACTTCTGAAAGCCACGTGGCTGTCAAGTGGCAGACAGGGATTCACACCTACACCTGGCACACCTTCCCACATGCCGCCCTGCCTCCGGGCCCCACACACATCCCAGGCTCCACGCTGCCAGACCTGCCCACCCCGCAACAGCCCCCCTCGCCAGGCCAGCACCTCTGTCCATCTGCCAGTCCCTCCGGAAAGACCTGTTCCAACTACCTCTTAGGCACTGATCCCAACAGCCTCCTGTCCCCAGGGCAGACACCTCCCTCCCTGCCCCCCATTCATCTCCTAGACTGTGTGGAGGAAGCTTCCCCCAATCCCACCCTCTGTCCCCCACCCCAAATCCCCACTCTCCATCCCTCCTCCACCTTGACCCACTCAGGCCTCATGTCCCTGCATGCTGGCTGCTTTCTATCCCAACCCCATGAATTAATGTGCCACATAACCTCATCTCTCCATGCCTCTGCTCAGGCTCTGACCCCTGCCTAGAATGCCTCCTCCCCTCCTCAGCAATAGTAAAGCCTTTTGTTACCCAGACAGATTCATTCACTCCCTCATCTCCTGCCCCATTCCCTTGGCAAAGTGCCCACCACACTGCATTAGCCACGACATTTGTACCCGAGAGCACCAAGCACCCTGGTAGGAGCATTTTCTTCCTCTCCTGGCCCCCACGCCTCAGTCTACCCTGCATCTTGGTTACCAAGGCCCCTGCCGTATTTGAGCCCCCACCCCCACCCAAAACTCTTTCACACCCTGACATGGGCGTGAGAAGGATTTGTTGTTTGTTGTTTTAACAGCTTTCCTGAGCTATCACTGACAGGCTCTACAATGCACATATTTAAAGTGCACATTTTGATAAGTTTTGACATATGTATGTACATGTTTTTTAATACTGAGAGGCTCCCAGAGAAAACCTGGAATATACTGAAAACTGTAAGAAGATAAAATACACCTACAATCCCATCCCCAGAGACTTTTTATCTCTGCACATGAAAACAGAGATCTGTAATGACATCTGATCATATGAAGTTACACACTTCACCTGTTTCCTGAGATGAAGTATTCTCCAGCCACGGGATTTTTACCAATCTCTACCGCCGGGGGAGGGGAAACGCCCAACGAGCCCCCTGATCATGGCCTGTGCTGGTCCCTCCAGACATCATCTCATCTAACCACCTGGGAAGTTGGAGCTACTTGTGTCCAGATTTCACAAATGAGAAAGCCGACAGGTTCAATCATTTGTCCAGGTTCATGGTTAAAAACGAGCAGAGGCCAGGGTTGAACATACGGCTGTATGGCTCTCTTAATGGACACAGCACAGTTCATTTATTCATTCATTCCTCTACTGGACACTTAAATAACTTCCAGCGATTAACTAGTGTTAGAGAGGCCCTGACGAACACTCTTCTATACAAATCCAGTTTCTTACCATAAATTCCTTTAAAAATGTATTTCCTTAAAAAAAAAAAGAGAGAGAGAGTGACCCAGTGACACCCCTGGGTGAAAAGCCATATGCTTCATTGAGGGTTTTGATGCTGGTGGCCAGACGATCCTCCAGATGTGTGCCAGCCGCCCTCCCCCCACGGCGCACAAGGCTCCGCCTCCCCAGACCCTCCTCTCTGACTCCTGCCATGAGGACAACTGAACCCCCTACTCCCGCCTCTGGGCTGCACACACCAACAGCTCGGCTGAATCCCTGCCACTCCCACAGGCCCTCCTGGAGGAGGGGGGACGCATTAAAAGGAACAAGAGCTGTGCATGTCGGGCCCCTGGGTGTGCTGTCACGTCGACAGGAAGGGTCTCCATTCATCAGCACAGAACAGCCCCGTCAATGACGGTGGCAGGACTGGAGAGCGAGCAGGCACCCGGGGACGGCCACGTGCCACCGCCCTTGGCAGAGGGGAGCCAGATCACAAATGCACGGTCTGGTGGTTTCTCTCTCGGCGATGGCTCGGGACGTGCTGGTTAGGAATGATGGGGAAAGCAGGCCTCTCTGTGCTGCCTGGTGCGAAGATGGGCCGAGAGCCGACACACCAAGCAGGCCGGGCGTCTGCCAGTCCTGGCAAGACGGCGTCTCTGGTGGATCATGACGGCCTGAGTGGGCCCTGGTTCCCTCTGCGGTTGTAAAACCTCTCCCAGCCTGGCAGCTCCGTCCGCCCTTCCACATGGAGACCCATTAGCACTACATTCTCCTCAGCACACCCCGGGCCCACGCCTCAGAAATAAAGGAGGCGGGCTGCGCCTGTGTGTCGCCAGCTCAAATGCAGCTCCAGCGCACAGGACGGCTCGCCTCTGTCAACCCCGGGCCTCATTTCCACGGAGTGCGGGCCGCGGGGGACCCATCAGCCTTCCCAAACCGGCGCTGTTAAATGCCCCTGATGTGCTTCATCCACAGCCAGCATCAATTTCCTGGGCAGCCAGGCCTCACTGGCAGGTTGAGGGAGATGGCACAGGCAGAACTGATCAGAGCCTTGTGCAGAGGGGCCCTCCCTTGGGGACACTCAGAGGCTGCCCGAAGACCCCTCATGCACCCTCACGCTCAGGGCCCCAGCCAGGCCTGCTGGCTACTCTGCCTGGGTGACGGGCCAGAGAAAGGGGCAGAGCAGTCCTTAACCAAGCCTGCCCTGCTCTAGGGAGCTGGGCTTCACCCTGCGAGCACCCAAGCTTGTGAACTGTTTTGGGGCACCTGGCTGGAGCAGTCGGTTAAGTGTCCGACTCCTGGTTTTGGCTCAGGGTCATGAGACTGAACCCCATGTCAGGCTCCACGCTCCATGTGGAGTCTGCTTAACACTCTCTCCCCCTTGCACGCATGCATGCTCTCTCTCTCCAAAGTGAATAAATAAATCTTTAAAAGCAACTGTTTTTCACGGCCGTCTGAAACAAGGGTGCAACTTGGTGGCTGGCAACGCGTCTAAAAATCTGAACTTGTTTCTAAAATGTAAGCATCAGGAAAGCTCACAAACACCATGGATCTGCAGCTCCTCCTGCACAATTGGGAGTTTCCAGCAACTCTGGACCAGCAGTCCCACGTAGCAGCTGTCCCTTCAGAGGTGCCACCCCACCCCAGAGTGAAGCACCTGACCAGCTGTCAACAACGAGCCCCCATCTCCAGTAAGAATCAGAGCAGTAAGTCAGGACAGAATTGATGAACCATGACAGTGATGATGACGGGACACAGCGGACAGCTCTTGGACCCAAGATCCTGTCCTCTGAACTCCTCTGAAGGCTTCATTTAAGATTCTGCTTCGTAAATACAGACTGAGAGTGGGCTGCTCTGTGGGGCTGTGATTCTGCACGACAGGCTTTCCTGTCCCAACGCTCCAGACCTGCATCCCTGTATCTGGAGGCCAGCTCTCCTCTTTCTCCCCAGAAGCCACAGGATGAATGGAGCTGAGGTTCCCCCAGACACAGAAGCAACAATGTCAGACTGTGGCTGGGCAGGCTGTAGCACAGAGATGCTCTGACTCGGTGGGGCTGAGTCCTGGGCTGCCCCCTCCAAGTTTATGGGAAGGTCAAGGTCCCCAAGGGCAATAATGTTAAAATGCAGTTTATGGAGGCAGGAGGGATACACGTGCCAAAGGAGAGGGTCAGGAACAAAATCAGAACTAAGGATAGAGGGCGCCTGGGTGGCTCAGTTGGTTAAGCGACTGCCTTCGGCTCAGGTCGTGATCCTGGAGTCCCGGGATCGAGTCCCGCATCGGGCTCCCTGCTCCTTGGGAGCCTGCTTCTCCCTCTGCTTCTCTCTCTCTCTCTCTCTGTCTCTCATGAATAAATAAATAAAATCTTTAAAAAAAAAAAAGAACTAAGGATAGAGCAGGTCACTGCTCCCTAGTACCTAGTACGCACTCCCTAGTACTTAGAGATACAAGGTAAGTGGCAAATGACTTCATCAGGGCATGCAAATAAATGTTCAGACTATTTGAGATCCTGCACCCAAAGAGATCAATACAACAGGTCACATGTGTATTAACAGACTCTTTAGATGCTATGAGTCACCCCCAGTAACTTGGTATTGAAATCCCAGGACAAGAAAGATCCATCAAAAGCCCCCTCTCTCTACAACGCAACTGGGCAGCAGGTGCCGCAGACACAGGCGCCCACGGCCTCGTCGATGCGAGCTGCACTCCTTCCCCAAGGCCCTCCTGACCAGGCACCGCCCTGCTAGTCACCTTCTGCAGCAGCTGGGTCCTGGCTGCTGAGTTCAGCCCTGGGTCTCAACCAGCTCTGACGCCCACACGCCCCTGGAACCAGGCAGGCAGAATGTGACAGTAATGTCTGGGGGAAGGAACTGGGCCTTAGAGACAAACATAAAGCAGCAAAAGGCAGACTAGAGAGCAGAACACAGCCAGTATCCAGCATGTCCACCGCAGGTCCCAAGAGCCGGGGTGGGAGGGGCGCCAGTGTGGACCAGTCAGCAGGGGATGCAGCGGGCTGGCAAAGGCCTCGGAGCTCGGGTAGGCCACGGGGGCGGGGGGGCGGGCATTCTAGGGCAGCAGAACTGGAGCGGGACCATGTCTGTGTGGGGGACGGTACTAACGTGGGCCTGCGTGGGGCCAGGCGTCCTCCAGCAGACTGTGCCAGGCCCCCGCTCCGGGGCTGAGACACACTGCTTCTTCACCGCGCTGTGGGTCTGGCCAGGATCCCTGCAAACCTGCCTCCCACCCAGTGCCGTCATTCCCCAACAGAGCCTGTGTCCTACCCAGGGTAAGGGGTAGCTGCTTGGTCTCCAGCTGGCTGGCTCAGCAGCTGCTTCCACACTGATCCCCAGCTCTTAGGTACGTCCACATGCGATCTCGGTTTGGCTGGGGAAATGTGGCGTGGGAGGGCCCCATCCAGCTGACCCTGCCAGGCTGGGGTAGACCTTGAGCAGCAGGCCTCCTGGTGCTTATGTTCTACCTAGCACTGACCTGCACACGGTGTGGGGGTTGTAACAGCGCCCAGGGACAGAGCAGAGAGGCCTCCCTGTGGGCCTGGCAGTGGCTGCAGTGTTGGGGGCCTTGGTCCCCCAAGGAGACCATGGGGGCGCATAGCTGCGCTCTCACCTCTGCCCCAGCCCCGTCCCATCAGCCGTGGAAGTCAGGGGCAGCGCCTTGTGACTGCCTGGATTCGGGACAGATGCAGAGCCTCCCAGAAGGACAGTCATTCACCTATCCAGGCCACATGACACCGTTGGGCATCCACACTGGGAAGTAGATGAAAGCCAGGAAACTTCCAACTGCACCCCACCCCACGGGGCTCTCAAAGTCTGGGGCTTTTCTGGCAGTGGCATCTGCAGCCAGCGGCGGCTATGGGGAGGACCTCCCAATATGTGGAGGCCCAGGCTGAGCCCCGGGGGGGACACTGAGATGAGACCTCCCAAAGATGTCCTCCTTCTGGGAAGCTCAGCAGCCATAACCCAGGTACCAGAAGCCTCCAGCCACTGAGTCAGGGGCACTGGGCCAGGCAAAGGGGGGGCCTCTTCAGGGAAGTCTGAGGTACACGTCCTGCTGGCGCTCCCCAAATGAGGGCACTGCCACGGTGGCTGGCGGCCAGGTGGTGACATCCCACCACAGGCCGCCAGGTTACGGCCCTGAGAGGAAGGGGGTGAGGGAGGCCCTCGACGGCTCAGAGAAGAGTTGGCTGCTACTGACCTCGTCTATATACTGGACGTCATCCACGGCATACTTCTCCTTGAAGTACTCCTTGGAGTGGATCCTCAAAGAGAAGCACAAGGAACACCAGGGTGAGGGTTTGGCCACACTCGGCACAAGCTGCCTTCCCGCCCCCAAGCCCAGACCGTAAAGCCCCGGGCCACAGAGTGAACGCTGAACTGCACCTGCCTCCCCAGACCTCCCCCAGCTGACCTCCGCCGTCCTCGGAGCCCGTGACCCTGGCCACCAGCAGCAAGCATCTACAGACCATACCTCCCCTTCCCCCACAAGTGAGAGCCCACGGGGGGGGGGGGGGCCAGCCAGCATTCCCTCTGGGGCATGAAATAAGCTGCCTCCCAGGAGCCCCCCCCCATAGAGCTTCTTTAGAGGAATGTTTTAAAATTAACATTTGAAAGAAGTCAATATCAGTATTACTCACTGTGATGAGAAACATTCAAGCTTACTCATCACCACTGAAAAATCAGCCATGAAAAGACAGAGACAAAGGGAGGAGGAGGTTGGGCCACCCCCCAAAGGGCTCTGGGTCATGGTCGCAGTCTGGCAAGCAACCCCCCGCCCCAGCCTCCTGGTCAGTGGCTGAGTTGATGTCACTGCTGGTGACAGAGCTCACACGAGGTGGGGCACTAGCCACACAAGGGGAGGGTGTCACCAGCCAAGTCTAATGACGCACACACGCCATCCTGCGCCATCCCACGCCTGGGCACCACATCAGCACGGGGGGATAGGCCCCAGCCTGCCTGTGATCGCATGGTATTCTAGTCACCAAGTGTTAGATCTGAAAGAGGCCTCAGGGGAATACAGCAGATGGTTTTCAGCCTGTGCTTCCTGGACTCTCAAGGGCGAGCAGATGACAGCGGGGTGAGGGTGCCAAGGACAGGGTGCCTGGGGAGGCCCAGAGAGGCCAGGGGAGGGAGCACACTTCCAGACTTGGAGAGGACCATCTCCAAAAACGAGCTCCCTGTGCCTTTGAGTGACTGGTGTCACTGGCCAGGAAACAGAAACCCACTCCCCTCCCTGAGCCCTGCACCACTTCTCTCCGGGGCTGGAGGCCCCGGTTCTCCGTCTACCACGGACAGCTCACTGACCCTTGGCGACTAAGTGGTGACACGCTCAGCCATGCACAAAAGCACATGCCATAAGGGTGAGGTGGGGCCATCGGTGTCCTCACCACATCCACCCTCCACTGCACCGGCTGCAGTCCCAGCACCAGGACGGATGCCCTGCATCCTCAGCAGGTCTCCAACCCACCTCTGGCCCCTGTCACTTCATCGCTTGCAGCTGTGACAGGCATCCAGAGCAAACTCCCAGAAGATTTGGGAAATGCCAAGAACCTGCTTTCAAGGGATGCTTCCTACAGAGGGCATCTCAGCCATCACCCCAGGGAACGCATGCCTGCGTGCCCTGCCGGGGAATCTTGGCCTTGACCTATACTTGAGACCTGGGAACGTCTCCATGTACTCAACCTGAGGTCAAGGTCTTCACAATGTGGAACCAGAAGAGATGGGAGGAGGAGGGATAAAGGCGAGGCAAACACAAGGTAGCCGTGTCCTGTGGGCGGCCCCAGGGCTGTGTGCTCACCTGTCCACCCCTCGCCTGCCAGCCACAAGCCATCCACTTGCCACAGGAGCCAAGGAGCAGCCAGGGCCAGGCAGCCCACAGGAGAGCCTGCTGCCACCACCCTGATTATCTGGGAGGAAGTGAGGGTGGGTGCCAACTCCCCAACATGCCCCCTGTCCTCCTCAAAGAGGTCGAAGGACACAGTCCAGAGCACCCAAAACCACCCAACTACCACAGGCCTGGTTCCCAATAGGAATGATCACTTGACAGATACAATCTGAAAAGCCATGAGCATCTTTTCTGGCACTCTGCATGCCATTCTTTCCGAAAGGGCAGAGATAATTAAGTTTGAACACTACCTATTGTTCGTGTTTGGCGGCTAATTATGGTAAAAATAATTTAAATGTCACCCGAAGGGATAAGCCAGCCACCAGAGGCTCAGCAGCCACGATCTCACAGGGCTGACGGGAGAAGGAGCAATACGCCCACGAGAGCCGTACAGAACTGGCAGGAGAGGTCATGGGGCAGCTACAGACCCACCGAGGGCCAGGCGGGTGGCAGCCGCATGGAGGGCCTGCATCCTGCCCTGCCTGGAGTCTAGAGTCCCGCAGCGCAGCTCGTGGCAGATCCCACCGTACAGCGGGTCCAGATAAAGCCACTGGACCGGGAAAGAGTGGGTCACAGGGGAAGCCGGCCCCACCCCAGAAACTCGCCCTTCAAAGGGAAAGGACAGCTCTGGCAGGAGAGAGGAGAGAGCGCCCCATTCAAAGGCACTTGTGCCTCTGCCACCAGCAGCTGGGCCCGGCACGACTTAGAGGAGGCCTTTCCCAGAACTCAGGGTCAGGGTCGACACAGTGAGTAGCAATACCCCGTGCGGGGCCTCCTGCGGGTAGGAGACATTAAAGGAATTCGCGTGGTGCGGACACAATGGAGCTCTCGAGAATATGAAATTGCCAAGCACAGGCCTTGCCGCCCAGCTGGCCACCTGCGTGCGGTTAATGACTAAGTAAGAGGACCCAAGTGCAGCAGTCACCGTCACTTCACAGGGCCCTGAGTCCGCCTTCAGCTGCCCCCACTGCTGCAGCCTCTCACACTGCTCATGGCCCAGCGCCGTGGCTTGCTCCCCAATGGAGGTCGGCAACCACTTCGAGAAGCCAGTGGCTGGTCAGAGAAACGCAGATCTCTCCAAAGCAATGCAGGTGCCTGATCCTGAGGACCGTGCCTGGGAGCAAGGGGCCCTCTATGGGCACTGAAGCTGCCCTGTACTGAGTCACAGAGACAATTCCCTGCCTGCTCAAAGGACCCCAGACACCGTGCAAGCAGCCAAGGCCGCCACGGGCTAAGCCCGGTCCTGACAAAAATGATGGGAGACACTCACATCCAAAGGCACCAGACTTTTGTGAGCCAAGATTCCAAATGAAAACAAATTAGGGGCTACCACACTCCTGTCCCAAAAAAGCCCTGGGGTGAGGAACAGGCCGGGCCCCTCGGCGTCTGCTGCCCTGACAACAGGACCCTGCCCTTTACGCAGGAAGTGGCAGATCTGCAGATGGGAGTGCTGCTTCCCTGGACTACTTTGGATTGCGGTATCTGCCAGATGGATTTTCAAAAGCCATCAGATAGAGACGCAAAAGGAAGCTGAGGAGCTGAAGGTCAAATGTTCAGAGCTGTGGGGTTTGATTGCAAAGGCCAGGTAATCCCAACAGCCTCGCTCCTGAGCCCTGTTGATCACGAGTGTCTGGAAACAGTCACACGCAATCAGATGTGGCCACTCCCCAACTCCAGTCCCAGACAACCAACCCCTTCGCCACTGTCCCGCTGTAACTGAGCCTTCTCTCCCACAGGCTTGGGACATGGGGGCCAGGAGAGGACACATGGGGGCAGAGGAAGGGAAAGGTCTACCTGGCTGGCCACACTGGGGAGCCAGGTCTGCAGGAGATAAGGGTCTAGCTCTCTGCTGTGGGGCCGGAAGGGACTGACCTGCTCATTCTGGCCTGCCCGGCATGGAGCCTTTCCAATAGGGAGACCCACGCGGCAGACCCATCTCTACACTCAAAGGTCACGCAAGCCTCTATGTCCGCACCAGATAATCAGCTGGCTCAGCAAAGCAGGGCCAGACTAAAGGAGAACTTTTTTGTAAAGATTTATTTATTGGGGCGCCTGGGTGGCTCAGTCGCTGAGCGTCTGCCTTCGGCTCAGGTCATGATCCCAGGGTCCTGGGATCGAGCCCCATATCGGGCTCCCTGCTCGGCGGGAAGCCTGCTGCTCCCTCTCCCACTCCCCCTGCTTGTGTTCCCTCTCTCACTGTGTCTCTCTCTGTCAAATAAATAAATAAATAATCTTAAAAAAAAAAAGATTAATTTACTTATTTTAGAGAGAAAGAGAAAGTATGTATGTGCACAAGCAGGGGGAGGGGGAGGGGGAGAGGGAGAATCTCAAGCAGACTGCCCGCTGAGCATGGAGCCTGACTCGGGGTTCAATCTTACAACCCTGAAATCATGACCTGAACTGAAACCAGGAGTCAGATGCTCAACTGAATGAACCACCCAGGCACCCCTAAAGGAGAACTTTTAACAGCAGCCCTGAAAACCAGCCACGGCCAAAGCACAGAACATTATTCCTGTATTACTGAGGATTACACTTCAGAATAGCCAACTGCTAACAGCTGTTCCCTGACCAATCAGGTCCTGGGTTTTAAACCCTCTAGTCAAGTGCCATTTGGCTCCCCAGATGGTGGCTGTGGGGAAACATGATGAGATTTGCTCAGATTTTCCCACTGGATGGTGGAGTCCCCAAGGCAGGGACAGGCCTCTCCGCCCACAGCCCTGGAGGATGTCCACCCTCCAGGACAGGCACTCCCCAACTTGACGCAAGACAAAGCAGCAGACGGAAAGCCCAGTGAGGCCCTGCTCAAACCCTCCCCTAGCCCCCCATCCACGCCCACATCTCACGGTGGAGCCCCTCCGCCCACAGGACTGGCACTCCCAGAGCCAGCAGGCAGGGTCCCGGGGCAGCTCAGAGGGCAGCCTGGTCAAAACCACGGGCGCTGCCCAGGCACTGGGGCCCCAGCTATTTCTGGGACGTGCCACTAGCAGGCAGGGCAGAGGCCACAGCTCCGTGATCACCTCACGTGCAGGAAAGGTTCTGGAAGAATCCTCTTACCAAGACCTGACCTACACTCTCACCAGGAAACTCCTCAGCATAGCTGTACCAGTTACCAGGGCTTTGTAGCAAACCATACTGACATTTTTCATGTTCACGGACTCTGAAGGTCTGGGCTTGGGACAGAGCCCAGAGAGGACAGCGTATGTCTGCTCCATGAGGTTTGGGACCTCAGCAGGAGGACTCAAAGGCTGGGGTTTGGAGTCACCCACTCTGGCAGGTGGTCTGGCTATCAGCTGGAGCCCCCCCCCACCCCCGCTCCCGTCCATGAGGTCCCTCGACACAGGTGAGCGTGGGCTTCCTTGCAGCATGGCAGCAGGGTTCAAGGGCAGGTGTCCCATGAGCAAGAACCAGGAGTCTAGCCACAGGATGACCCTGCCAGCTTCACGCATCAAGGCAGTCACCAGGTCTTGACCTGGAGGTGTGGGAGGGCGGGGAGCCCACCTCTCCATCGGGAATGGCCACAAATATTCCTGGGGCCACTTCTAGACATCACAAGCTGCCTGTCCCTGGCATCTTTACCACCACATTTCATTGTCACAAAAGGTAGCCATCCGCACAGTGCCCATCGCCATGACGACAGCCCCGGCGGTGCCTCACAAGCAGCCTTGTCACCGTCCCACAATAAGGATCAGAGGCCCCGATAGTGACAAGACCTGCTCTGTGAAGAGGCCATCCCCGCCATCCAGCCAGCTTCCAGCAAGACTGACCCAGGCGGCCTGCACAGGCCACACCACCACCCAGAACCCGTGCCTCTTTAAAGCAGGACAGTCGTAAGGATCCATCCAGGAATATGCTAAAGGCCGACTATCAGGGCTACAACAGGATGGGGAGGCAAGAGTTGGGTGAGGCGGAACCACCCTCCCATGAGCACCCATGTCTTCAGGCCTGGCCCTGCTGATCTAGCAGAAGGAGGGGTCCCGGAAGATCGGACGGAGGAGGGCCTGCCCCAGGCCAAACCGGCGGCCAGTGTCTCTGCAGGTAGAAGACACCGTGGCACAGCAGGCGGGGAGGTCCAAGGGACAGAGCAAGACATCTACCGTGGCCGGCCTCCCCTTCTGCAGCCCCCTTCTCACTCCCTCCTAGGGCTGGGCGGTGTGGAGCTCTGGGGGCTCTCACTGGGCCTGGCTCACCTTGCCCAATGCACCGCCCCGTCCCTCGGGGAAAAAGCAGCACAACCTTCCCGTGTTCACCCTAACCCAGGCTTGGAGGCCAGTGGGAACCTGCTCATCACAGCAGGGACCCGTTCAGGCCATCTGCCCCAGGGCCTCTGAGAGGGCCAGGACCTAGGTGCCCAGCCATGCCCTCCAAAGGCCAACTGGATCGGGCACGCCCACTTCCCACCCTCCCTCCCCAGGGCCAAGCGGGAAAACACACTGCCAGGGAAGCCCGGCGCACTTCTCTTCCGCTGTCAGTTCTGCTTCAAGCCGTCTTCACGGGCCAGGAGGCCTCAAAGCAGAACTGTTACCAACTTGTGAGCCTGAACCCCTTCCCCAGGATGACGGAAGTCTCCAACAAAGGAGACTCTAGAGTTTGCACTGAAGGGCTGGTGGGAGAGGCCCTGTCCCGGCCCTCTGCACGGAGCCACAGGCCTGCCAGCCCACCTGGTAATGAGCCTTCGGGGACAGCAGGCAGCAAGGGCTACAATTTAGACATTAGCCTGGAGGAATCACTCTCCAGGCAGAAATGACACACTGAAGGTGATGAACATTTAGCGGGATGCCCTGAGTGCCTTGAGCACCCATGCTTAAGTACGGCTTCTGCCTCGGTACCTCGGAGAGGCAGGATGGCTCCCACAGGGGGTAGGCACGGCCAAGCGCCCTGGAGCTGGAAGGTGCCACGGACGATGGGGAGGAGGCCTCCGAACACAGCCCACTGCCACACTCCTCACACGGTACAAGCCTAGAGTCCCCGCCGGGTCTCACAGGTGAGCCGACTGAGGCAGGGCCTCCCTCAGAGCCAGAGACAGACACACGGCAGCATCCAGCAATGCCCCACGAGGGGTGGGCCTCAGAGAAGGGTCCAGAGCCAACCCCCACGACACCCAAGGTGGGGCCACCTCCCACTGATGCCTCGCACAAGTGATGACCCATTGGGGTCAAAGCCTCCGGCATTTTAACAAAGCTGGGAATCCAGAATTTCAAGATTAATAAACAGTACGTCCACACAGACATGACCGTAGTCTGTGGCCGTGGCTCTGACGCCCCTTCCCAACCAAGGAGGCAAGGCTCCGGCCCCGAGCAGGCTGTCAATGGACCCGACCACTGACACCACCCCAACCCCACTGCTCCTTCCCTCCTTGCCACTGCAAGCCAAGCCCTGCCCCCCACCCTGAGCCCAGTGGGCAGCAGGCCCAGTCACAGGGCCCGGACGGCTCCTTACTTTCCCATCCAGGTGGCATAGCTGGCAGGAAGCCTGGGCACAAACAGGGTGGACTTCCCGGTGCTGACCTCAATCGTGCCGTAGCAGCCTGGGTCGGTGACGCCGAATGCCCAGTGAAAGAAAGACTCCTGGGATGGAAACAAGGACCTTGGTCACCAGGTCAGCAGGACAAAAACGTGAGGCCCAAGGAGAGAGGTGGGGCATCAGACCGAGCACCTGAGAGAGTCTGCTCAGGCCCCCTCAGCTCTCGGAGCCTGCCCCCCAGCCTCATATAGTTCCCCACCCGTGCACTCTGCCCCCCACCTTGCCAGCAGCAGGCTGCCCAGCACCCCCTTCCGGGATTTGGCAGGGGGCAGCCCAGCTGGCTCCTCCCACCCTGCTCTGAGCCTCCTCTGAGGATGCACGGTTCATGCGTGTGCCTGAGCCCCCCTCCCCGCCACTACCCCCTCTCTGGCCACACCCCTTAGCCCCTGGCCGGGCACCCCAGGGCACATTAGGACACGGGTGCCCACGTGCACCACAGGCCCGGCACAGCCCTACCCGCGCCTCTCTGCTGCCCCCATGCCCGAAGGTGGGCAACATGCCACCCTGACTTAGACACCCAGGCCAGACATCCGCACAGAAATGGATTCCTCCATTTAGGACTGACTTCCTTCTCTCACCCCCTGGGCAGCTGATGACTTCAGTGTTTAGCAATAAACACTGAGCTCAAATAATGTTATAAAGGTATGAAGTGGAGGAGGATCTCTTCTAAAATTAACCTTGCATAACAGCAGAAAGGGAGCCAAAGGCTGAATTTAGGAGATCGGTTTTTAAACCACAGAATACGCAAACCTCAAGAAGCATCGAGACTAGTCAGAAAAAACTTGAGACCTCCATGTCTCTAGAAACCAGGGGACTGCAAGCTTGCAGCTGCAAGAACGTGGCACGGGTACAGTTTCCAGCAGGAGCCACTTTCAGCAAAAACAGTGCAATCGCTCTCAGCAGCTGACAGCCCATCTGTGTCCTGTGGGGGGGACACAGCCCAGCTGGGGAGGCCACGTCCAGCCGCCCCTCCACACTCAGGTCTCCTTCACGTTTCCCTGCCTCCTCCTGGCCCGGATGCCGGATGGCCATGTCCCCGAGGCTCTGCCTGCCCCCAGGGAGGGTCTAGAGGTCCCAAGGTGTCAGGCACCAGCTCTGGGCACGGCAGGGAAAAGAGAGCCCTATCCTTAGAGTCCAGAGATGGGCTTCTAATTAATCCCGGCTCCCCCTCTGGCAAGTTGGTTCCTCTCTGAGGCTCTGTTTTATCATCTGTAAAGTGGGTGCAAAGCTGAGATCGATGAGAGTGGGGCCAGCTCAGGGCCTCTCCAGCTTTCTGGGGGAGCCCCTCTGTTGAGGGTCCTTGCTCCTGCTCCTGGAAACAGTGATGCCAGTGATTCTCAGCTAAGGCCACCACATCCGGGCTGGCTTCCTGCTGCTACGCCACCCTCCGCCACGCAGGATCCCAGAACCTCAAGGCGTCCGTAGTCCACTTCCCAGGCCAGGACACCGAAGCCCAGGGAGGGTCACAGAGTCAGCAGTGGCCAAGCCAGGATGAATGTCTGGGCCTCCCACTCCTGCCCAGGACCCTGTTCCCATGCCTCCTCTCCAGTCCTCGGCAGCCCGTATCTTCCCTGGGCAGGCAGAATCTGGCCCCCAGAAGTCAGGCCTCCCCATCTGCACCTCTGCCCAGCTCACCCCCTTACCACTCACTCCTGTGGACACACACCCCCCTCCCCAGCCTGGAACACCCACTCCCACCTGTACTTGTCAGAATTCACCCTGGCCTTCAGAGCCCACACCAAATACCGCCTCTTCCGCGAAGCCTCCCTGCCTGCCTGCTCCCCAGGAATGTCATTTTTCTGTATTCTGACCTAAGAGCGGAGACTGGCTGGCATCAGCTCTGCCCCATCCACAGCGAGGAGGGCTCTGCCCCTCCAGAATCGGGGCTCCTTGGGTGCCCAGGCCTCAGCCCGCCCTGAGAGCCTCTTCCGGGGCCCCTTTACTCCCCAAGGCCCACCAGGCCCGACGCCAGGGCGGGCGGGCGGCCCACCGGAGGCCTGGCGCGCAGCTGAAGGCGCAGGAAGGCAGCAGGGCGGCTCACCTGGCGGAAGAGGACGCCGGTGTCGGTGCAGTAGCGCCGCGTGTCCTCCCCTCCCTGCAGCAGCACGACACTGCCGGCCTGCACGGCCGGGTTCTTGCGCAGCCGCTCACACAGGCGCTGTCTGTTCAGAGCGAAGAGCGCCAGGGGCACCTTCAGGGTCTCATTCCCCAGCCAGAACGAAGGTCTGCAGAGACACAAGCACATGTCATCACACGGGCTTCTGTTAGCATCACCGAGCCCACCCACCACCCGCGGCCTGAGCTCACCGGAGGGCCGAGCCTGCTGGGGGACCCAGAAACAGCCCCTCCCTGGGCTGCCGAGGACCACGGGGCCTCGTCGACCCCACCCTCCCCTGCTGTCCCTGAGCCCTGGACCTGGAGTGGGGATGACGGAAAGCTGCATCTGCTTCACCAGCCCCTGGAGGGAAAGGAAAGCCTGCAATGGTTTGCAGACGCACTCAATGCCTACCCTCAAGGAGCTGACCATCCACGCGAGAAGGATCTATGATCTGGCCCAGACAACAGTGCATCACTGCCCTCGTGCCTGCATGATGTTGTCTTCTCTGCAAGTCACAGACCCAGCAGCCCGGGCTGGGACACCCACCTGTCCCCAGTGCACATACACAGGACACCCAGTACCAGGGCCCGAAGTGGGTCTGTGCTGAGGGGACCAGGGTGAGATGGACTGGGCAGTGGCAGCCCTAGGGTGCTGTCCTGGAGGACAGACGTCACCGGAGAGCAGGCGGGTGTCTCTCCCCACCGCACTCCCATTTACGCTGAGAAAACAGCTCACCCTCCCAGCACCCACCCCCCAAAGCCCACCTGCCTCTGGACCCTGCACCCCATGTCTATTCCCAGGTTGCTCCAGCATCACGTTTCCCTCCCAGGATCACGCTTTGCATCCAATGTACAGGAACTTCACCTTCATAATAGATAAAAACACTTCCCTTGACTGCCACTCACCTCCAGCGGTTGATTTCTCTCTCCCCTTTGAAGGAAATAATCTCTGCAGAGTCACTCAGGCTCCCTGTTCTAGTGTCCCAGAGGCCCATGCTCTCCTCAATCCCCACCCTGGGCCTCGGCCCACCCCTCCCTGCACTGTAGCCCCTGCCAGGCCACAGTGACCCGCACTCCCAATCAGCACTGGCTTCCCAGTCCTTACCCAGCCTCCGGGCACTCAGGACCCTGGGGACCACTCTTTCCACCGCCCCCAACCATGCTCAGGCTCCCTCTCTCCTTAGCTCCTCCTCCAGCTGGGGGACCCCCATCTCCTGCCTGGACAACCACAGGGACCTCTCCAGGCTCTCTTTGGTCCCAGCTTCCCTCACAGCCTCTTCTGCACCCACCCAGAAGGACCCTTTGCAATGCAAATCTGAGCAGGCCCTCCCCTGCCCACCCTGCCTCAGCTATCAAGTGCACTTGGAAGAGAGCTACCAGGCACTGGGGGGATCCAACCCCCACTTTGCCTGCAGGAGCATCCCAGCTCTTCCCCAAACACCAAGAACACGCCGCAGGTGCCCAGATGGCTCGTGTTCTCTCACTTTATCTAGGCCTCTGCAGAAATGGCTGCTCTTCCCAGAAGCTTACCAGTACTCCATCCAAACCTTCTCCCCTATTCTCTTCACCCCTCTCTAGAGCACACAGCACTGCATAACGTCATTTATTTACCTGCTCCTGGTCTCCCCAAGTAAAATGTAAGCTCTAGGAGGGCAGGGACCTTGCCTCCTTCCTGAATGAAGGCCTCAGCGGAGGATGGAGGTCAAGTTCCGGGAAGTGTGCTGGGGGCCAGGCCCAGGGGGTGGAGGAGGAGTCAGGCAGGGCCCTGTGGTGCGCGCCTGAGGGAGGCCCTGCAGGCTCTCCAGCCAGGGGGCAGAAGGTGCGTGGGCAGGCCCGGGAGGGCAGGCACGGCCCAGAGCTGGTTCGAGAGAGAGGCTGCCAGGGACCGCCTGAGAGCCGGGCAGATGGCCCCTCCCACATTCACCTGGCCATGGGGAGAGGCAGGGACACGCGAGCAGGTGATACCTCTGGCACACCTTGGCTCTAATCCCACCTTCTCAGGACGGTCTTCCCTGGCCTTCCTTTAAACTTTAAACTTGCCTGGCTCCCTGCTTAGCACTTGTACCCTCCAGATCCACTCTCACTGCTCCGCATGCCCGCCTCCCAGGACTTCAATAAGGCTCCAGGTGGATTTAGCCACTGGGAGGCAGGGCAGGAGACCAGAGGGTGGAGGGAGGACAGAGAATCCATTCCCTGCTCCCTCCCTGGTGGAACCTGGAACCTGCCGGCTGGGGGTCCCTCCCCGCAGGGCCACAGCTCCCAGGCCTCCTTTGTCCCAGCACCACCTTTGCTGGCTCCCGGCCAGCTTCCCGCCTCTTCTCTCCCAGGTCCCCTGAACCTGCCCACAGCACTGTAAACTGACCCTGCATTAAGCGCTCATCAGCCCTTCGAGTGAGGCTCTGCCAGGTCCCTGGCTGAAGTGACACAAACACCTTCTAACATAAATGCAGCCTGTGTTGACTGGTGCTCACTGGAGGGGCTGCCTCCGCGCGCAAGAACGTAAATCCCACAGGCACAGATCTGGGTCTGCCCTGGTCACTGCTGCCCTAGTGCCTATAGCACCCTGCTTGGCACATGGCAAGCACTCAATAAATATGTGCTGACTGAACAACTGTCACAGCGTGGGGACGCCCACACAGCTGTGCAGACCAGAAATGGCCACATCAGCTCCAGTGCGGCAGGAAGCAGAACCCTGGAGCCCAGCGTGGCCAGAAAGGGTGGAGGGGTCATGCACACCCCACATATGTCCGCAGGACAAGAACACCCCGGTCCCTGGGCATGGGCTGCCGCCCACCCTCCCGGAGTGGCTGGACAGGGGCCAGGACCTCCTCGAGGCCGGGCCGCTTTTCTGCTATGCTCAGCCACAAGGATCAAAGGGCAGAGGTGGCAGCTCGTAAACATGCTTGCATCCCAGCTGGCCGCGTGGTCAGGAACTGAAAGTGTAGCCACCAGCATCCCCGCGGCCCCCCTCACTCAGCAAAGCCCGTGGAGGGCGTGGCCCAGAGGAGAACCTTGTCTCCGCACACTCCCCGGGGGGCGGAGAGGGGCCACCACCGAGGCACCAGGGCAGGTGGCACCGGCCAAAGGTGCCAGACGCACGCAGACTCCATAGCACAACTGGCTAGAAGTGCCCGATTCCAGCCAGCACCCACCCCCTAGCCCTGCCCACCTCGTCCCCCACCACTCCTCACCCCTCTCCCTGGCCCTCTCTCCTTAAACACACCAGACACCAGCTCCCGCTGGCCAGCCACCATGCCCCCACCAGGAAGGCTCTCAGAAGGGCTGGCCTTCCTCTTGTCCAGAACCTTCTGAGAGGCCTCCATGCCTCGGGGCACCTGGACTGGGACCTTCTGGCCCAAGGGCCAGGCAGCCCAGGTCAAGACAGGAAACTTGCTAAGAATCCTCTCTGGGAGCATCAGCTGCTACCGTGAAGAGAATCTGCAATACCGCCTGGGCCCCGGTGGGGCTCAGCCACAACAGAGAAGGGCAGGCCAGGCGGGCCGATGAACCGCAGCCACTCCTTACGGCAGGGCACCCCCAGAATCAAGGTTCATAGATAAACGCGCCTTTTGATTTCTCCTGGCATAAACCAAACCCCGTGAGAGATCGGGCCCAGAGCCAGTGCAGGTGACTTCCCGCAAGCTCAGCAAAAGCAGCACCAAAAGAACACCTCTATCTGCTTCCCACCGGCACTATCACTGGCATCCCGAATTTAGAAGGCAGAAGCCAGGTTATCCCCATGTGCCGGCGTAAATAAGGCAATGGTCAAGGAAGACAGCAGGGGCCGGCAGACTGGCCCTGGGCACCAGAGAGACCCGGAGCAAAAGCTCCAGCCCCTACGGGCCAGCACGGCCCGACCAACCGCCAGGGCCCAGGAAGCAGCCAGTGACCGGGAGTGGGGCTAGCCTCAAGGGAAGTGTGATGCCGCGGCCCCTGCGACCCGTTCCTGTCCCCCCGGACGGGGGCTGAGCACCCCCTCCTCGCCTCGTGGCCACGTGCACAACTCGCACCCAAGGCCTGTGGGGATTCGCACACAGAACTGAGGAACCCCATCTACTTGGATGGGACAAAATGGCATCTTTATGGGCTTTAACCTCTCATCCCAATTCGCCTTTTCTTCAATTATTAACGTCAGCAACTAACTGTGATACCACAGCGGTATCAGCAACGTACGAATCTGTCAGCAACAACAATCACAGGCATTTTCCTATCACATTACTGACGTCACGGCAACTCAGACTGCCACTGTTGTTCACCATTGCTTCAAAATTAAGGTGGTTATTGGGCCTGCTGCTTTTATTACTTAATGGGTTAATAAAGAAGCATCTATTACTATACTGTAAATTAACATTTTGATAACTGTATTTTAATACAGTTGGTTTTCCCTGCAATCCTCTGTGTTCCATTTTATGCATTTAAAAACATCAGGTTGAGAAGGGGGCACAGGACTCACCGATACACATGGGGTCCGTGGCACAGACAAGGACAAGGTCCCTGCACTAGAATGTGATGCCGCTTCTAGATGGGGCCACGCTGCTAAGCTCCTGGCAAGAACCAGCCAAGGACCTCCTGCTTCCTCACCCTCAGCCTCCAGGTTGGGCCAGGCACCGAGCCCACTGGCTGGCAGTCAGCAAGGGCAACCCACTCACCCTGGCTGGAAGGGTCGGGGGGGTAAGCACACACAGAGACGGAGAGAAAGAGAGCTATGTGGAGTCAGGACCAAGCCTGGAAAAGGGCCGGGGAGGGCAAAGGGGCACTCAGCAGCCAGCCCGCCTCCCACAGACCCACGCTTACCCATCCACCGGGGTCAGCCTGACTCCTCTTCCCCAGGAGCACAAGGTTCACGTCAGGGTGGGGACAGGCTTTGATCCTGAACTTGATTCCTCAGGTTACTTTCTCTCCCGAAAAGCTGACTCTGGTATGACCCATGACCCAACAGGTTCACACCCAGGGCAGCCCATCTGCATTTCCTTGCTGGCAAAGGCCCTCTGGACAGCAGCTCCCTGGGAGCCACTCAATTAAAAAATTAAAGGAGTTTCTTCATCCTACGCAGAATTCTGTCCCCCTCCCCACCCACATCTCCTTTCCTCAAACACTGAGAGCCTCCTTGCAAAGCAGGACAGCACACTGGACTAATTTAGAGTAAATCCCCCTTTTTTTCCTTAGGCACCATGTCACCCAGCACCAATCACAGGGTGGCCACATGGCCCTGGAGGTACAAACTTAACTGGTCCCTGGGCTCCAAGGTGCCAGCAGAGGCAGGAAGGGAAGCAACCTCTCAACCACGATTGGCAGGTGTGCTGACAGGGAAAAGCATCCTGTCAGTGGAAAAAAACTGGGATTCTCTGGGGTTCTGAGCAGGAAGCTTGTATTGGAAGTCAGGAGGGCAGGCGGTCAGGAAAGGTTTCTGGGAGGAGGAATCATCATCTCAGCTGGGCCTGCAAGTATGTGCAAAGTTACACCAGAGGCCAAGGGCACTCCAGGGCCAGCGGGTGAGTGGGCACAGCAAAGAAGAGAACGGGGAAAAGCCATGTGGCAGGTCTGGCTGCAGTAGGTAAGTCTCAACTCTGACCACGGAAAGCTCAGGCATGGCTCAAAAAGAAGGTAGGGGTCCCTCCCACCAAGTGCCATGGGATGAGGGGTAGAGGAGTTGGGGGGGACTTTAGAGCAGACTCTCTGGGGGCTACGGGACCCTCTGTCTCACACTTGGAAGTTCCTGCCCAAGCCGGTAGGACAAGAGCAGGATCAACCCTGAAACACTCCCCAGGGGAGCTTCTCATTGCATCTGGAGTTCCCAGTTGAATCTGAGATACTAGTTGAGGACTCCCATTGCTCCCCAAATCACATGGAGCACACTCCAGTCACCTGAGACTTTCACAGCTGTCCCTGGTCCAGGCTCTGGTAGGACTCTACAGGCAACCAAATCCGACTCCCAGGGGAGGTCACGGCCATGACTTGATGGCATAGTGCCTTCTCATGCCTGACAACTCTGATCTATCCCCCTGTGTGCAGATGGGCACAGAGACTTGTTGGAAACACACTCAAAACCTCCTCCCCTTAAGAAAGCTGCTAGGGTTTGACCTCAGATTCAAAGTGTCCAGCAGGGCAGCCCCATACTAGTTGGGATGGCTCTTGCCAAGGAGGTCCTGTCAAGCTCCGGAAGCTACCTGCACTTCCAATAGTGTACCTCTCCAAGAATTCTGTCATTCTGTGTTTCCCCCTCCATGCCACCCCCCATGGCCCAGAGGATCAGTTTTGCTAGAAGAGCCCTCCTTCCAGGATTTGGCCAGTTCCAGGCTCACCCCCATCCAAACAAGGAGCCTGGCTCCTCTATGCCTTCAGGAGAGCAGGAGGCCAGCATGGAGCCCTGAACCCAAATGCAGCCCCTAGAATTCCCTATGACCACCTGGCTGGCCCAGATATAAAGACAACAGACCTGCATCTGGGCACTGGCCTACAGCTACCGCTCACTCTGCTCTTTCAGACAGGGTCATGGGCTGGGTTCAAGGATCTGACCCCAGGTTCCTTAACACACATCTGGGACTTCATATGCACAGTTCTCTGCCTGAGGGGCACCCAAGGACTGGCACACATGTCATCCAGGGACTGAAGCCTACCCACACTTTCCCCTGAGCTCAGAACCCATGCCCCTCCAGGGCACGCACCAAGACCGGAGGCAGACAGGTGGATGGCCGAGTGCCATGTGTCCATCTGCCCCAGTGGCCTGTGAGCACCTACGGGTATGCCCTGTACTGTCCCTGGAATACAGCAGGTGCCCACTGTTTGATTTGTATGTCCTAGGCTCTCTCAACCTTGGGGGCCACTTGAGCGGCCATCTTCTGTTGCCATTCTCCCCACCTCCTAAAAAGTGAGCCCACTGGTTCCACCATTCTGATCTCACTTCCCAGCCTGGCATCTGGGACAGTGCCCCCTCTCTACCACTTCCCCTCCTAGCCCCCAGCACCACCAGACCCATATGCCATACCCATCATTGGGCCTCCCCTTGAACTCACACACAACCCTCATCTAAAGAGCACATCTGATTAGATTAAAACCCCGTAGATGGCTCCAGTCGCTCACAACAAAGTCTGGAGAAGCCAACTGGGACACCACGCCTTCCAGCACAAGGATGCACCCCACTCTCCCCCATCCCCAGCACAGTCTTAACTCTCAACCTTTGTCACTCACCCTTTGCTCAGATGTCCCCTCCTCTTGGACACCCTCCCCCACACTTGGGTGAACCCATCTGTCCACACTTCCTGCTACCAGAACCCTTCACCCATTCTTTCATGCAGCAGAACTTAGGAAGTACCTACTGTGTGCAAAGCACTTACCAGCGAGGCCCAGGAGTGAACCAGAGAAAGGCCCTGACCTTACATTCCAAATGAGAAAACAAGAAACAAGTAAAATAAATGCACAATAAAGTTTATCAGAAGGTGTAAAGGACTGCAAAACGTAGGATAGGTGCTGTGGGAAAGCTTCTCTGAGGTGACGTTTGGGCCCTGAAGGAAGCGGGGGCGTGCCCCGTTGGGGCAGGGGGCCGGAGCCCTCCTCAGACACCACCTCCTCCCGGGAGCGCTCCATCCCCGCACCGGGCGACGCCGGCCGCCCAACTGAGGGGCGTGGCCGCGAGCGCGCCTGCAGACCCGAGCCCCCACCTCGGCCGCAAGGCGGGGCCGCCACGCGCGCGGCTGGGGCCGGAGCGCCAGGGTGGGCCCGAGGACCACCGGGCAGCGGAGAGGGGAGCTCAGCTGCCCCAGCCGCGGAGCGCGCTGCCAGCCGCCGGCGCTCCGACGCCCGCCCCGCGCGACGAAGCGCGCTGCCCGCGGCCCCACAGCACTACCAGCGGGGCCGCGGCCCGGCGGCGGGGGCTATCAGCCTGGAGGCCCAGGCCCCCTCTCCGGGCCGCCGGCCAATGGCCAGGGACGGGAGCAGCACTCACCCTGTGGCCGCCGCCATGTTCGCCCAGCAGCAGCGTCACGTAAAGCGAGGCACGCGCTGAGCCGGGCTGAGTCCCACTGCGGGCCGGGGCGGGGCCGACGCCCTTGCCCCGCCCCCTCCGGCGTCCAGCGCCGCGAGACCCGAAGGAGCGGAGCCCGGGAAGCGGGGGGGAGGATCCATCTGACTCGCAGGCGAGGGGCGGGGCCGGGGTGAGGGGCGGAGGCCTTTCCAGAGTAAGGGAGTGTCCCCAGGCAGTGGATACCTCGTCTCAGCCCCACCCCCGGGGGAGGAAATCCCGGGAGAAAGCGCCTTTGACCCGATCTAGGGGCGGGGCAGAGGTGACCCTAGTAGCTGAAGAAGGGAAATGTCTTGAGCAAAAGCCAGGGCTGTTGGAGTAACCAAAAAGTTCAGTGTCCAAGAGAGGGGGTGTGGGAGTGAGAGGTAAGACCTCAGAGTAAGCAAGGGTCAGATCCTGCAGGGCTTCCGGTATGCGGCTGGGAAGTTAGGTCTGGTAGGACCTTTACAAGCTCCCTCAACTGCAGGATGGAGGAGGACCTGGAGGCAAGGGGGCCAGTGCGGAGAGCTGGGGAGAAGGGCACAGATGGAGGGCACAGTTCAGGAGGGAGAATCTACCAGAAGGTGTTCCCTTTTGCTCTGCTGGGCACTGCTGTTGGGTGCAGGGTCCTGCAAAGAGTTGGAGGAAGGGGTATCAGGGAGGGAGATTGGGAAGCAGATGTTCCAGGGGAGCAACCTAAGCTGCAGGTGTTTTAGAATAATAGTAATGCGGACACTGGCAACAGGTACAGAGCACTTACTGTGACCCTGTCCTTTGCAAATGTTAGCTCATCGAATCCTCACAACAGCTCTGTGCAGTAGGCTCTGCCCTTAAGGCCATTTTACAGATGGGGAAACTGAGGCCTAGAGAAGTAGGTAACTCACCTGAGCTCACACAGGAGCCAAGTTTATGCGGTCACACCCCTGAGTAGTTACCCATGCTGGCTCTGTAAAGGAAAGGAGTCCAGGGCTGGGGGTGGGGGCGCCTGTGGGATCCTGGGCCACATGAAGGTGTGCAGATGTGTGAGGACAGGAGGTAGGGCCCAGCACATGCTCATGGGGATCCTGACCCCGGTCCCCAGCTATCTCAAAGCTGGAGGTAATTTCTGGTTGAAGGGCTTGGGTTTGGGGATACCTCTTGTTTCTTTGTCAAAGACAAGGATGTGGGTCACCATGGCTAGGCTGGGGGACACCAGAGGTGATGAGATGGAGAAACAGCTGCGATGTATTCCCACAACCCTGGGAAGAGAGCCAACCCCTTAAACAGGGGGAGGAACCAAGCCAGACCATAAGCAGAGTGGGCGACCCAGCATGGCCACTTTGAATCCCAGAACCATCCCTGGTTTCCTCATCTGTCCGGTGAGATCTAATGGTAGCACCTCATGGAGCTGATGTAGGGTGTCATGAGCAAACATCCCGGCACCTTTAGCCAGGGGCACAGCCAAAAGAGGTCAAGGCACGAGGAGGAAGGTGGCACCTCCAAACAGCCCTTTGCCCCTCCCTGACCCAGTTAAGGTAAGAAGAGTTGATGGAAGAGGGGGTCCTCATCCTTGCTCCCCCTTCCCACTACACATATAGCAGCTCTCAGGGGTCTCTGTCTTTCAGGTAGGACTCCCCCAGAGAGGGTCATCAGGCCCCTTGCCAGATTCCAGGGAGGAGAGCAGAGGTACAAGGCTCTACACTTTACCACCTGGCCCTGGGCCCCCAAGAACATGGCTCCCCCACTAAGCAGTTGCTCTACCTTCAGCTAAAGAAACTTAATTCCCTAAAAAAGAGACACTTAAAAAATAACAAAGGGGGGCGCCTGGGTGGCTCAGTTGATTGAGCGACTGCCTTCGGCTCAGGTCATGATCCTGGAGTCCCGGGATCGAGTCCCACATCGGGCTCCCTGCTCAGCAGGGAGTCTGCTTCTCCCTCTGACCCTCTTCCCTACTCATGCTCTCTCTCTATCATTCTCTCTCTCTCTCAATAAATAAATAAAAATCTTTAAAAAAAAAAAATAACAAAGGGTGAGCAGAATGAGCTTTTCATGTTCCTTTGCGGAAAGAAAACCTGCCCCTGAGCTAATTAGAGCCCCTCCACCATTTCTTTTGACATAAACTATGTCAAAATTAAGCCAACTGCCAGTTCAGAGTGTTTATTAATATGAAAAATAAGTAATTATCCTAAACATCCACAAAAGAGGGAGGGCACCTACCAACTCAGTGGACCTCCCTGGTGTGTGAGCAGTAATAGGGAGGCCCTGTCCTTGACTCCCATGCACCCAGGCCCATCTGGACTGAGGGCCTGCCCTGCTGGTGTTATGGGAGCCTGGCACAGAGGGCTGCCCGCCACCACTCACCCCTCCCCATCAGAGGCTCTGGCAGGGCCGGGCCCCACCCCCACCCTTCCTCATCAGAAGCTGGGGCTCCCAGGGAAGCAGCCCTGGGAGTGGGAGAAGATTGCGTAGTTACTCATGCAGGGCAGATCTGGACACTGTTGGGAGCCAGGAGGCAATTGGAGAAAGATTGATTTTAGAGAGTTGGAGCAGGAGTGTGTAAATCATCGAGGGAGAGCACCAGGCAGCACGCTCAGGCCTTAAGCGATGTCACCTTCGAGGTCACGGGCCTTTGGCTGAAACAGTCTGCCATCATCGTGACCTAGAAGGGGAGGTGTTTGTGCTCAGCCAGCCCTGCAGCCAGAGCATCGTGACTCTCCCAAAGTGCCCTGCCCCAGCCAGATGCCCACAAGAAACTTGGTTCTGGGAAGGCTCCTCCTTGGAGCTCCTGTGGCTCCTTTTGTCCCTGAGACACTGTGTCCTGCCACGTTCCTCCACTCTGCCCACCCCGCAACCTAACCATATGTTCTTGCAGCCCCATGGGCACTGCTGACAGTGGGCTGCCTGAGATGGCAGCCCCAGAAGTGGCCACCAGCCAGACTGACGCAAGGCCACCCTTGGGGCCTCATAGGGGTGTCCCCTGGAAAGGTCGTGACATGGGCCTCATCCATCTTCAGCCACAGACTGAGGACACTGGTCTCAGGAAGGCTCCGTGGGACCACACTGGAGGTGGTCTAGACATTGGCTCTGCCCTTGGTTACCAAGCTGTCACCCTTGGTGCCACTCTGAGACCGACGTTGTGGGGAGTCAGGGCCCAGACCCTGTGCTGGAGGTCCGGGGGCAGAGGAGGAAGAAGAGCCCACCCTCAGGGGGAACAGGGGTACGGGCTGCTGTTTTGTCCCGTGATCAGTGGGGACTTACTGATTCTGGGCAGGAAAGCAGTGGGGGCCGAGCCCACATCTGGGGCTGAAGCTCCGGAGGGTCAGAGCACAGAACTGGGAAGAGCCAGCAAGAGATTCTGCACCTGCCCCATGGGAACACCAGCCTCAGGGTGTGCAGCGTGTGACATGGGGTGTCATTTGGGGTTTTTGTGATTGTCTTGCTTTTGCTGAGTACAGGAGACTAGGCTCAGGAAGCCAGCACCAAACAACTGAACAGAAGGAATAGAGGGGGCTGGGAATGTGTGGATGTGAGAAGGGGTGGGAGTGGCACATTCCTACCCCACCTCTCCTGGAGTGGGGGGAAGGAAGGAGCGTGATGGAAAGGGGAAAGCCCAGGAGGCCGCCTCTCCATCACGGCTCTGGCAGGTCCCGGCCTTCATCTCTGCAATGTCAGCAGGGATAGCCACAGCTCTCCCATTCCTGAGGCCAGTGTGGCCACCCCTCTCCATCGCCCCCCCACAGGAACCCCCACGAGCCCCCCCCACCTCACTCCTCCTGCCCTTCTTCCCCTTCCTGCGGAAAAGAGGCGGCGGCTAAGGTGCCCTCCCTCACAAGGCCGTCAGCATCTCAGATGAAGTGGTCCCTGCTGAGTGCTTTACCAGGGTCTACGAGGCAATTCAAGATGAGAAATGGCATGGTGGCTTCGGGAAGGCAAATCATTCCAACAGCACCTGAAAAACATCAACGGAAACAAGCTCTTTGTGTGTGTGTGAAAATGGGGGATATATTGTTTTTCACTGTTTGGAAGACTGTTTTCTCATCTTGAAATCACAAGCTGTTTTCTTCCAGAGAGACTTATAAATACATCCAATTATTGACATTCAATATAGGAAATAAAGTTCTGAAATGGTTGTCTTCCGCACATGCGGAGAGGGCTGGCCAGGTTGCGCAGGTGATAATGACTTTTATTTCTTGCGAGTCGTATCCGTGCAGAGTGGCTGGTCCCTCCACCTTTTATTGCTTTCACCTTTATTACATTTCCCATGTTGTGCTGGGCTATTCATTGATGTAACTTTATTACCACTTTCAAGATCTTGATCAAAATGAATGAGAGTCCTAATTTCAAGAGTATGAGTGCCAAGTCCCAGAGCAGGGGGATTTGGTCATGTGGCTTGTGTCCTGGGAGCATCTGAAATTTCCCTGGCCGGGGGGGGGGGGAGCGGGATGATTCTCCCTCGGCCCAGCTCCAAGTTCTGAACTTCGGCCCTTCCTGCTGGCATTCATAACTGCCCCTCTCCCGGGTTCCAGTCAGGGTGGCATTTGAGGGACATTTTTGGCCCTTTATGAAATGACCCACAGACTGTGTCCCCAGCGGCCATGTAACCTATGCATGTCACCGGTAACACTCCGGTCACCTGTGACTCTGCTTCTCTTGACCTCACACCTGTCAACCCTTCCTCCCTCAGTACTTTGTCCCTCTCCTGCCTCTCCCTTCCTACGGGCCTTTGCCACCACTCCCCCATGTGACTGCCAAGGCTCCCCAGCTGCCTGCCTGCCTTCAGTCACTCCCTATTCAAAGTCCCCGTGCTCATCAGGATTCTTCGCAGCAAACAGCCCCTGAGTCTATCACAAGCAGAAGAGAGATGTGTTGGAAGGATATCAGGCAGCACATGTGAAGGAAAGGCAGGCTCAGAAAACAGGAGCTAGGTGAGTGGGTGGCCCAAAGCACAACCAGGCCACACCACACAATGCCGCCCAGAACACTTGCCACCACCTCTGCCCTTGGGCATAATCTTGGACACAGCATCCTGGCTTCACCCCCCACCACCACCACCAATGGCCAAAGCCCTTGGCAGGCAGTGCAGCCCATTGCAAAGCCCAAACCTCATGCCCACACTCTGGCTATCTTGCCCCTTTCCACTTTGGGGCAAGGACAGGAGGGGAGGGGTGGCTACCTGGCATCTCACCGAGTCCCATTCTTCAAACAGGTGGGGGTTCAGACGCTGGTACATATATACAAAGCCCCATGACACACAGTGATGGATCAGCTTGGGGTACCAGCAACTCCTCCCACCCCAAATAAAACCATGAAAAGTCCAACTTGGACAAACTAGTCCTGAATATTGTGAGCAAAAATCTAGAGTGCAATTATTTCCATTTCAGCACAAGTATGAGTTTCTTGCTTCATGGTTTTTATTTTCAGTTTACATGGGAAGGTATATAATTTTCATTCCCTTGGCTCTAAAGATCTTGCCTGGCCCTGCCTGTGTATCACTGACAAATAAATATTCCCTAAGCACAAAGTGGCCCCTTAGAAATCACATCATGGGGAAAGAAGTGCCTGGGTTTCAAAGTCAGAAGCCTAGGAGTGCCTGGGTGGCTCAGTCGGTTAAGCATCACCTTTCGGCTCAGGTCATGATCTCAGGGTCCTGGGATCAAGCCCCGCATTGGGATCCCTGCTCAGCGGGGAGTCTGCTTCTCCCTCTGCTCCTCCCCCTGCTTGTGTGCGCTCTCTCTCTCAAATAAATAAAAAAAAATTTTTTTAAAGAAGTCAGAAGCCCGGTCCTCTGACTTCTCCGATCCTCACTTTACCTATTTGAAGAGGCAGACAAGATGCCTTTCTTTGCCTCCCTGTGGGGCAGTTCCAAGGGTGAAATGAGGTCTTGGGAGACAGTGTATACAAATGTGGCAGTAGTCTCTTTTGTTATTATGAGATTCTTATTAGAGAACATTTACACAGTGGTTAAGAATGTGATGTAGGAAACTATATCCCATTCCTGGTTTTACTATTTGCTCACTGTGTGGCACTGGGAAAGTTACTCAACCTCTCTGAGTCTCAGCTTCCTTGTTGGTGAAGTGGGGGTGATGGGTCTGAATTTGGAGGATTGTTGTGGAGATGAGATAGGGTGGTCCTATGAGACACAACACAACCCCTGGCTCATGATGGCCACCATCTTTATGTCAATGGTCAAACGAGAAGTAGGGCCATCAGAAAAGGACCAGGCCCCTTATCGCATGCCCTGTGAAGTCACTCTCAGCCCTGTCCACCTACAGAGCAATTTTGACACAAAGAAGTGAGTCCATAACCCCAAGGCCAGGTGGCCAGTGCCCACTCCCTTCAAGAAGACTGGCTGGGTCCTGGGCCTGCCTGACCACCTTGAACCATCCCTGGGCTCCCTGCATGTGGCCTGGCAGTCCAGCCAAACACAGGGATGTGAAAGAGCATCTTGCAGGGAAACTGAGTGAGTGGGGAAAACTGCAGGGAGGGTGTTCCTGGCCGCCCCCGGGGGCCTCTGGCCCCGCCTGGAGCTTTAGTCTTCAGGGCTCTGCACGTAGGCATGGATTTGCATGTAGAGAAGAGGGTCGGGCAGGAGGTTTGTGAGAGGGGCTAAGGACATATAATAGATTGCAAGATTGCCCTCAAATTCTTCTCGCTGCGTCCACGCTCTTGCTTAGTGATGCTGTAGCCCCTCCCACCTAGAGGTGGCGTCAATTTCTCCAGCCCTTGAATCCGGGTTGGCCACGCAACTTACCTTGGATAATAAGACATTAGCAAAGGCAGAGGCCTTGGAAGATGCTCACCCACTGGGGCTTACCCTCTCACCACTCTTGGAAGCCCTGTCACCATGTGCAGATGCCCTAGCTAGTCTGCTAGAGGGTAAGATGCCTGTTGGACAGCCTGCCAACCAGCAGACATATAATATAGGCTAGGTTGGCCCAGATGATCAGCGTCTACCCAACCTGATAGCTGAATGCAGACTCATGACTGAGTCCAGCAGAGACCAGCCGAGCCGACCCCCAGAATCCTGAGCTGTGTAAATGATTGCTTGGAACCATTACATTGAGTGACTTGTTCTACCAGTTTATCAGAACCAACACAGGGCAGAGGGAAGAGAGCCCGGGGCTCCGCCCCAGAGCTGAGGCTGGGGGCAGACGCCGTAGGGGCTGTTGGCACTAGGAGCTCTGGGAGCTGCAGGGTTCAAGCAACACTGTTGTGGGGCCCTGTGGGGGAAGTGTGACCTTCACCTCACCCTTGCCTGGAGCACAGCCCAGCTTCAGCT